>NW_006238958.1:2476055-2532799 GCF_000226075.1 Solanum tuberosum
GGCGGATTTGTATACAATAAAACATGACAACAAAGTGAAAACTTGAAACACGTGGTGCGAGAGGTACATACCTCCTCTCTCAAAAGCCCAGGCACCAGAGCATAGATCTCAAAACAATCTCTCTGTTTGTGAAGAAACATTACGAGTCAATGGAAGAGCTAGAAAACATAAAGTAGAAATACTTGGAATCAGAGAGGAACTTACTGTTTCTCGCACGTTGATCTTTACCCAATCAGCTGGAGGTCCCAAATCAACAACTGTTGTAACCAACCTGGCAAATAAAATTAATTTAGTTTCACAACTGGGCAAGAGGAAAGAAGAAAAGAAATGGCAGAGCAATACTGCTCAATCATACAGCAACATCCATTTACAACCCAGGCTCCAAAGTAACAGTAAAGGCTTATATATCTCAAACTAAAAGATCAAATCTCAGAAGCCTATGATGATTAGTTTTTCCAGAAAAGAAAAACTATGTGGGATCAACACATCAGGTGAAATGATATGACTACTCAGCAAATCAACATGTCTGGATGCTGCAAGGACAAAGTTGAAAATTGAAATCTTTCACAAATGAAAAAAAAAAAAAACATGCATGGAGATGAAACCAACATTTGCAAATTGTGGAGTTTGAGTAGCTACATTGAACTAAGATTTTTAAACCAAGCGCCTTCCTACAAGATGAACTAATTTTGATAAAGAAAACTGTTACATGAGACAATCAACACAAAGAACAACTTAACTGCTTAGATGTTTCTGTTCGTGCCACTTTCGAAGGATGTTCCACTTCATTTGGTCTCTTGTGTTTTATAGAACCTGAATGCAAGTACAAGATCAGAATTATCTGACTTCTTAAGGAAACAGATATCATCCGTTCTGTCGTGTCCATGTATCATACTATCATCTCCTTGATAGCCACTAGGCCCACAACCAACCAGCGATTTGCTGGATATGATACTTCAAATTGAGATATCATAACCAGAAACGAATTATATCTAAAGAAATATGAAGGTTAAGGTTGGTAAAAAAAAAAAAACAGAAATAACAATTACCAATGCTTTTGAAATTCTTCTCACGCTTTGGCGTATTGTTGCAATTCTTGTCCTATCAAGAGATTCATAACAAAAATAGTAATACATGTCAAGAGATGTGGTCAAAGGTAAACACGACCAATAAATGTTTCTTGAGTTCTATAATTTCAGCAGACCTTTACAATTGGCTCCCCAACCTCGCCACAACCAAGAAGACGTTGCTCATGCCATCCTTGCATAGCACGAGCAGCAGCATCTCTTCTCGCCCTGCCTGATCCAGGAGTTTGATTACCATTTCCCTGCAGAATTATTTCAAGATGGTTTATTTTATACATCTATATATGCCTAAGAGGCCAACTAGTTGATTAATATGAAGGAAAGATGATCTACATGAACCTATGTCTATCAAATCAGACACAACTCTATTTATAAGACTCATCGAAGCGTTTTTGGGGGGTAAAGGTGAAGCAGACTTATTAAAAGCTACAGAGAACTCGAGACGGCCAACTGGTTGATTGATATGAAGGAAAGATATCTACATGAGCCTATCTCTATGAAAGCAGAAACAAATCTATTTATAAGACTCACCGAACCGTTTTGAGGGGGTAGGGGTGAAGCAGACTTTATCAAAAGCTGCAGAGAACTAAAGACATCAAAACTTCAAAAACTTCTTCAGTCACAAATACATGTAATAAATTGGTAGAGAATAAATTAGATAGTTATACCAAGAGTAAGACCTTTAAAAAAACTATGGATGGGAATAATGAATAGCTTGGGAAAGATGCTCTTTCTAGGAATTGGAAAACAATTACTTAATATTTAAGTTAGGATAATAAAAGGAAAAATATTTGTTTTCATAGAGGTCCTGTGATCTTTCTTGTGAGTTTGACATTAAGCTGTGGGGCATGATGTTGCTGGGGCAAAGGAATTAATATCTTAATACTTCATAAATTGTAACTAATACATTCCAAAATATTGCATTTTCTATTTGGCTCATTCAAAACAAGATTTAATAAAATAAAACAAGTAAACATCTCAGTATGGTATGTCTATCTAACGCCTAGACATTAATGTCACTCCAAAGAATGTGCTTTCTACTTCCCCTGTTGATCACAAGCCAACACGTATTCACTCTGATACTACAACTATTATTCTCAGCTATCAACTAAAAATCAACCAGATTTATCTTTAGAGTAGAAGGAGAAAAAAAAAGAGGCTCCATTAGCAATCTGTAGTAATGTTACATGTGTGAATCTTCAAGGGAAGAAGTCCCAATATACCTAACTTAAAATTTTTGTATCCCCTATGACTTGGTTCATATTTACTTGCCCTTTTGGAGTAAAATGGGTAGGCCAAGCAGCTTAAAAGAGGCCATTAGCAGTTTGCAAGGACAAAGAATGAAAAGCAGCTCCAGGCCGGACGGAGAGAAAAGCAAATTCTGGATGTATTGAAGGAAAAACGGCATTTCTTGCATAAAGTTCAAAAGGCTAGAGCTTTTGGGCTTTGTGGTGAAATTTAAAAAAATGTATCATTTTAATACATTGTTGAACCGTATGTCCTTCCAATAGATAGAATCTGTAGTCATTCAATCTTTGTACAGATTAGCGCTTAAGTGGTGCTTTTTTTTTTTTTGCAATAGAGTCGATTGCCAGTTGACTCGACTAGTGTTTCAATTAGAAGATACACAGTTAGTACAAATGAGGAGCTGAATGCAAACACAAGCATACCTCATTGTCAACACCTGCTTCAGGAAGAGCAGCAATAGGAAGTTGAAGCTTGCCGCTTTGCGTCTTATGCCTTTCATATTCTAAAAGAGCCTATAATGCAGAAAACATTGGATAACAAAAGAAGGTATATAAAGTCAAAAGTAAGAAATGAATAGGTTTTCCAGATAATAGAACTATGAGAAGAAAAACAACCAAATATGCAGAGACAAGCAAAGGTGTTGTTAAATCAGACTTAAAAATCTGATTTTGGTTTAAAATGGCAAGACAGTAGAATTAAGAAGTGTATGAATATCAGAAATGTATTAATTAAGAAGTGAAAGAACCACATAAATAGAAATAGGAATAATACCACATTATTTCTCCATTTTGCCTCTATTACTTTGAGTAGGCATGCATCTTATCATTAGTTTTAAGTTGTATAATAGACTAAAGATAAGTGAGTCCAAACGGGAATGAAAAGGATGTAAACAGGTTAGAAATTATATAAGAATGAAATTAACATTACTAATTTTTTTTAAAAATTATATAAGAATGAAATTGGATTCTGGGTAACTCTTGATGCAGAGCAATATTAAAAATATTACGAGTCAATAGTAAAGGTTTCCATTTAAAGAAGGCCCGAGAAGCAAAACAATATTAGGGAGGGAGCGACATTTATAGACCATCAACAGGAAAAAAAAATATCATTACTGCCACTGTGTAATTTTACCAAGCTCTTCACAAACAATCCACATTGGAAAGATTATTTAAGGTGCAAAGATATCATTTTACAAGCTACACTTAATGGACAACAATGGCAAAAATATACTAATAGCTACCAAAGGGGTCTTGGGTTTATTACCTTCTCATAAAAAATGCGGAATGTCCAGGACACAGTTGTGCAAGTCCTGAAAGAGAAGAATGATTATCCTAAAAGGGAAAAAATCAAAATTAAAGATACTACAATAAGAACTGATAGAAACTTCTGTTTTGTTCTCTTAAGTTGACTGTTAGTCAAGTAACTTCTTATCTTGTTTGAGTATCGAAACAGGTTCTGGTCATTGCCACCTCTCATTTTATCCTTATTAGCTCTCACTCTTCTTTTTGGAGACATCAGACTTTCATGGGTCTAACTACATGGCGTTCTTACATAGTAACACCCCAACATCTCTAATTGTTGAGAACCAATACATGCTTACCAAATATTAGGCTTCAAGACTGATATCAATCAGGTAACACTGAAGAGGCACGTATATAGAGCTGTTATTCTCTTGATTAGACCACACCTTTTTCTGTCTAACTAGAACACGTCGTCCTGTATTTTATCAAAAAGAGAACAATTCGTTGTATTTTGTGTTTCTGTGCTTTTCCCTTTTGATATATTATATATGTGTTTGGTTGGTATCCTCATGTACCACATGTTTCAAAAGTAATATTCATTTTATAGAGAAGGAGCACTATGCCTTTCTCCTGCCCAGCTTCCGTCCTAAAGCAAATGGATAAACTTAGAAGAGATCTTTTTGGCATGGGAACAAACAATCAAAGTTTGTTTGTCTTATTAACGGGAAAAGTGCCATATCAAAACATAAGAAGTTACTTGATTGACAGTCAACTTGGTGTTGTTTTTATTAATCAAGGAGGCAATAATTTCATTAATAATAGGGGGGAAATTCCTGTATACAAGTAGTATATACCAGAAAAAAAAACCTACACAAAAACTCACTTATTTCTTTCTCTCCACACTACCTAGATAAGAGTTAATGGAGTGATGTCGCATGCTCTGTACCTTCTCTTCTGCCTTTTAATACGTCAGTGTAATAAAGCATCATGTATCGTCCCCAACATAGTCCACAGTAGTCCAAACAATCTCAGAATCACTCACTATAACCTTGAAGCAACTTGACAATGTAGTAGAAGGTGATCCATATCCTCTCTCGAGTTTTTGCACATAAAGCACCAACTAACATATCTAATCCTCCATTTCCTCATATTCTCGGCTGCCAAAATCACTCCTCCCAAAAAACCCTTTTTGTTCCTACCCACATCAGACCATACACTCCTCCAAATTCCCACACCTTCCAGGTTTCTATATCCCTAACATGAGCTCCTATCATAAACTCCCCTTTCTTTGTTTCCGTGACCTCCAATTTTTTCTCATCTCATAGTAATAAAATACCCCTGCACTCTCTCTTGTCGGGATAAAATCATGTTTTACCCATCTCTCTTGGTCACTGCTTCCATCTTAGTATCTTGGAAACATACCAAGTCTGCTCCCCATTTCTTAATCCCCACCTTGATGATGGTCCTTTTGTTTGGGTCATTCATCCCCCTCATGTTCCACGTAATGATCTTACTATTTATCGACAAAAAATTTACCCTTTCCCGCTCCCTCTAACTCGCCCTCCTTACAACCCATCCCAATCCTCTTGTGCCTCCTCATACACCACAATATCACCCACCCCTGTCTGAGATATCATCCCTCATTCCTCTCCCACTCTCCAATAACCTAACCGAACACCCCTAAATTCTTTTCCAATTTCATTCAGTAATTCCATGACTTTATCCTTCATCCCGTCCATATTTGGGCTATGACTGTACTATCCAGTCTTAAGACTGACATTTAACCAAGAACGTCTGTTGCAGTATCTTACTCCTAGAAATTCCCCAAACATGAGAAATTTATTCCCCGTCCATTAATACATCTTCCTCCCTCCTTACATGATTACTAGTGGTTGAGGTTTATCCTCCCCATCCCCACTCAAACCACTCAACTACATCACTCCTCGCATTAGCACCCGCACATCTACCCCAAGCCCCCCACAAAACTCAACTCACTCAGTTGTTGATTTAACTTTGAAACGGGGTTATTTTTTGATGTTCCAGTCAATGTCTCTTTCGTCGTAGGACCTGGATTAGTTCAGAGCAGTCTTGCTCCCTCCTACTGACAACTAGAATCATTCCCCACCCTTACATTCATATTTTGATCCCTACTTATCAAAAAGAAAAATAAAGGTTGAATAATTTAAAAGATGACTCTAGTTCTATTTATAAGAAAAAGAATCTAAGCATTCTGATTTTATATAATCTGTTACTCCTAATACTTGTATATTAAAATATAAGGGAATAAATAAAATAAAATAAGTTACTATACCATTCTCAAAAAAAAAAAAAAAAAGTAAGTCCGAACAAACAAATAACAAAAATAGCTACCTAAAGTAAGTCCTAACGAATAACCCAGGCCCCTCAATAGAATGCTAGAGGACTTCAGCTACACTGACACTACAAAAGCAGCATCAATGGTGACTACACAATTCTGAGTGAACTGCACCACCCTGCTCTCCAAAATAAACAAACAAAAGGGCCCTTTTGGTCCCAATTCTTGACCCGAGTTCTATATCCTTGCATACAAGACCTTTCTTTATAAAATTTTTTTTGATAACCGCATCTTTCTTTATAAATTGTAAATCATTATTCTTGATTATTAAATTTAGCCTCTATTTCCGTCGCCTTCCAGAATTATACCTCATACATAATCTTCAGCCGATTACCTTAATTTTGGATGCACAATATGTATCTCACATGCAAATATAAATAAAATGTCTGCAATTGTCAATGCCTTATCTCCATTACATACATGGGAGAACTTGTCATTTGAAAAGGTAGAGCTATGTTTTGCATTGTATTGGTGGAAGTTCATGCTTTAAGTTCAACACTCACAAAGAAAAAGGATTCATTAGATTAAGATGCTTACTTGGGGGGATTAAACGATTCGCCAACTTGCCTCCACAACTTGGAGCCAGTAACCTAGATAATTAAATCGATTTAATACTAGATCGTCACAAATAGCATGACGATAAGTTAATAACATGATATTCATCTCTCAGCAGTACAAGATATGCACACAAATCATTAACCTAGCAGCAGAAGAAAAACAACACAGCCGCAATAGTTTCACTGAAACAAACAAAGTATGAACAGTATATTCTTTAAGATCGTGTGGATCACCTCATGTTTTTTAAATCGAAAAAAAAAATTAAAAATGAGGAGATTCACACAATCTTTCTTTTGACAAAAGGGGACATTTTTGTTCATTTATTTTAGGTTTACAGCGCATCCTGATGCCAAACTGTCAAAAAAGTGGAATTGTTTGACCTTGACCTTTACAGCACCCCCGGAATTTATTTATTTTGGTATGTGGAATTGTTTTTGAAGTGAAAAAATGCTTAAATTGTCAAGTAAGGGACTCTATAAACTTGTATAACACAAGTAAAATATTGTCACATACAAGTTAAGAAGACAAAGACCTACCCGATCATAGCCACCCAATCTGATCACAGATCTCCACAACCTATCAGCCAATTTCACGGTAAGAATCATATATGTACCTGAAGCAAAATGAAAGATCTGCGCAATCGGAAAACATCAGACACTTACTTCAGGCAATTAAGAGGAATGCCATAAAACTTGGGTGGTTTAAATTCAATTGCTCTCTCCCGGTAAAAAATTTCAAGGTCTCTCATAAAAGCTGCTTGATCCTCTGGTGATCCATCATCATTCCAATCCTCATCTTCATCCTCGTCGTCAGCCATCTATAATTTGAGCAGATAATTGATCAATTTAGAAACATTAAATTAGTTGCCACAAAATCTACACATCAAACCCTTCCACAGAGAGTATCAGCACAAGATACCTTTGATTCATCAAAGATCTTATTTGATGCTTCCCCAGTATGCTGTCCAGTGTTTGCAGTGTCACATTTCACCGACAAATTAGGAGTGGCTGGCTCAGGCATCTTTGCAATAGCAGTATTCTTAACATCATCTTTTGTCTCTGACAACTCATTTGATCTATCATCACGATCAGAGATAACACTTGCAGTATTAGTTTTATGTTCCACTTTCTTCTGTTCATCGACCATCATATCAATCCCATTTTGATGAACATCTTTGATCGAGTTCTCAGCCTGATGAGCTTCCTTCACCTCTTTTCCACTGTCACCTACTTCATTAGCAGGTAGCTCCTCATGTACCTGCATGTTTACACCTCTAGTATCATGGTGTGCAACATTTCCAATAGGTTCTTCCTTCTTCAATGCCACATCTGCATCAGGATCCCCTTCTTTTTTCTCCTCAATTATGGTTTCTCCTTCTGTTCCACCTGTAGCATTATTTTGGTCATCAACTGCTGTATTGCCTTGAGTCTCCGGCTGGCCTATAGTCGCTGTCTCACTTGCAGCATTCCTCTGGTCCTCTACCACAGCCTTTGAATCATTCTGGTTCATTGTATCATCGTTAACATTGCCTTCACCTTCCACGACATTACTGTTCTGCTCTCCGTTCCCATTTTCAGCAGGAATTGGGCTCTTATCCCCACTCTCGGGGTGGTTATTTTGGTCTTCTGTCCCTGTTTTAGCATTTTCTTGGCACTCCAACAGTGACTCGGTGGACTGTTGGCTAGCAACAGCAGGCCCTTCAGGTTTCAAACTGGAATCAATCGACTCTACCACACTGTTTTGGACATCATGGACCTTGTTTTCAGCATCCTCCATCTCCACGTCAGTCTTATCCATTCTGATAACTAATTGGCATGCAGCAGATGATCATATGTATTAAAATTCAAATTCTAACATACAGCTCAAAAGACAAGCTGAAATTAAATATTGGGAATTGAAAACTCAAACAAAAACAAACAAATACATCGAAGAGAAGAAAGGAAAACTCAAACGAACCGCATTGGGTTCCACAACAGAACCCTAGTTTCGTCTAATAAGATTCTCAAAAAAAAAAAAAAAAAACCAAAAATTTTAAAAAGCAAAAAAAAAAAGGAATTTTGTTGGCTTTTTCGAGCATAGTTGTAACCAGCAAGAGAAGAGAAGAAACAAGTTTCACCGATCAACAGAAAGGGTAAAGATGAGAACTTGGTTGCATAAATAAACAGAAAAGAAATTACAATGTAGGTGAGAGAGATATACCTGGATGAAGGTGAGAGCGTTGATTGTGAATCGGCGTGTAGGGTTTGGTTACAGTCGGAGATTAAGGAGAAGGTATAAGTTATGGGAGGCGAATAAATCGGAATGACCAAAAAAGGAAATAATAATAATAATGTAAATGCTGGAGTTATTGAATTAAACAAGGAAAGTACATTTTTATTTTTATTTTGAATTTGTATGAGCTTAGCTATATTGCTGCATGTTTATCTCTTCTCAACTCTCTAACGTCAGACCGCCGGACTCTCACTCAGTGTGACCCAAAGAGAAACCTTTGCCTCCAGCCTCCAACTGCTAAACACCTGGACAATCCGACTATAATTATTCTTTTCACTATTTAACTTTTTCTTTTATATCGATACACATCTTTTATTTGTAAATAAATAAATATATGTAAATTTTTTAGGAATTCATAGTGTAAAAAGCAAATTATCTTTTATTTCTATTCTTATTCAACTCACAAAAATCTACTAAAATTATTGTCATTCGAATACATTCCGCTACATCACATTTGATTACATTATACAACTAGTTTATTGAGATTAAAAAGGAAATTAATTATAAAATCAAATGTCAGTTTCCCAAATCATGCAAATCTAATTGATGTCAATCTCTCCCAAATGTCAACTCCAAATAATTCAAATTTCAAATTTTCTTCTCTCAGATCTCATCCAATTAATCATGATATATTAAAAAAAAAGTCGACAATTTAATATAGTTATGTATCATATTAAAAAACCTATGAATATAATATACGTTGATTTATTTATAAAACAGTATTTCAGATACTTAACAACATGTGATTCATCGCAACATTTGATACATAACTATGTTATATACATAACAAAGTTATGTGTCATATATAACTATGGTCTATGAATATGATACAAACAGATTTTGTTATAAATATTAGTGTTTATGTATCAACAGTAGTATTTGATAGCGTCTACAGATACATAACCTTCTACTAGTACAATAATGCAAGGTGTATGTATCGGCGGTAAAAGATAATGAAATTTGTAATAGTTGTGTATCCAATACATAACTATGATCGTGATACATACCAAATTGTGTTTCAATAAATTAGGGTTATGTATCAAAATTAATTTTTGAAAACGATATATTGTACATGATAAAATTGTAATGTATTATAAATGTGAAACGAACGAATTATACATTAATTTAATAATCAAAATCAAGTAGATACATTAAACGAATGCATTATACATTAAACTAAGAAAGAAAAACAACTAGATACATTAAAAAAACTAAAATCATATGTATCAGAAAATGATGAACAACAAAAAATCAGGAAAAAAAATCAACAATCTAATCTGCTGAAAACAAAAAAAAAAAATAAAAAAATGAAGAAATCCTCTACACTTTCTCTTTTGCTTTGTTTCAGCTTCCGTAGATTTTTTTCACTTTCAACAATGGCGTCACCCATGGATCTCGACTCAAAAATCCTTACATACCGAAACCACCAATAACTTGACCTTTTGCTCCCTTTTTTGGCGTTTTTTCCACAATCGATTTTGAAGTTGAAGATGCATCTTTCTTCAACTAAATTTGTAGATGAAAAAGCTAAAAAGAAAAATAAAAAAAATTGATACTTGATGAAGTGGAAAGAAAAAAATGAATGAAGAAGAAGATGAAGAAATACCTTCTCTTCAATAACTTGCAATTGATAAATCAAAAAATAGAAAAGATTTGAAATTCAAAAATAAAGTTATGGGGATAATTGGTGATGCCATAAAGTTATTTTAGGCGTGAATATAGTAGAGAATGATTAAATTTGAAGTGTAAATTTCTAGAATTCACTTCTTTTTTTTAAAAAAAAAAATGTATGTTGTCAAAGTATTCAAAAATCTTCACCAAATAGAGAGTATATCACACTTTTCAGTTAAATTTTTCCCATCAAATCTGAAGTAGTCACTTTCCAAAAAAAAAAAGTGAGGAAAATTAATGTACATTATTAGATTAATTAAGTCAGCAATTTTCATGATTTCTACTTCCTCAACAACCATGGGCATAAAAGGCACAATAAAACTTAATTCTGTCCTACGATATACATCCTTAAAGTTAAAACTTCTCCCAGAACTATATGAAGATGATTTTGATGCAAGTTTCTTCTGCTTAAGGCCAATGTATCAATATCAAAATCATCATCGCTCTTATCACCATGTTTCTTGCTACGTTTTTTACTCACCTCACCATATAGTACCATCCTTTTTTTTTTCTCAAGGTTGTGCAATGTCCAGCTTCTTAGACCTCAAAATGAAAAGAGACCTAAAATACATTTGTCAAAATGAAGGAGGATTAAGTTTGCTTTGACTTTATGGAAACACTGCTATATGAATTGTACCCTACACAATGAAAGTTGTATATCATAGATGGAATGAATTAGTTCACGAATTTTCATAATTTTATTGGGTAAAATGGTACTTCCTCCGTCCAACAGTAGTTGTTCACTTTATGAAATCAATAGATAATTTTACACATAGTTTTTAATTTATCCTTATCATTAATTATAGTTATTTTCCTATTACATTTTTTAAGAAATTGTATTTATTATATTCAAAGAATTACAGTAAAATTAACCTTTTATTTATAATTTCTTAAGAAGTATTCAAAGTAAATAATGAACAAGTATTATTGGACAAAGGAGTATATGAGTATTGCTAATATAGCTATGTGCTTAAATCTGCAACTATGTAGATGTGATTAGTATGCAACAATTGAACACCCCTTTAACTTACTCGAGGTTTTTTTTTTTTTTCACCTTTTGAAATTTTCTCAAATCATTTTAACAATTACAACTTTCATAATCTATCAATTATCATACTATTTTTTTCACAAAAATATATACACAGAGAAGAAACATAAAGATGCGAACAAAATTTCTTCCAACAAAGTTCAAAGAATTCACCAGGACTTGGGACCAATTTCACTCCCAACAGTTTAATTTCATGCAAAGAACCATTTACTTTCAAAATACTTTCTCCACTTGTATGAATTTTGTTGTACTAATTGAAAATAAAGAACCCAACAGCTTTAATTTTTTTCAAATTATTTAACAGAGAATAACATGAATAAACTGATAAGAAGAACATGATGGGATTCATCTATACGTAGTAAACTGAAATACACATGTCAATAAGAGAAACACAATAATTCAATTGCACCAAATAGGTCCAAAACAATTCAACAAAAGAGTACAACTCCTATACCTTTTTTACAATTAGTGAATGCAATGTTCGTCCTCTTAAACTCCCACTTCTAATTCTAACAATAATAATAATTCTAATAAATAAGAAGATAAGATAAGAAGATATATATATATAAGAGTAGGATATAGTTAAAGATCAACTCCTTTTCTCAACACTTGTCTCGTCCACTTCAATGTCCGGTAGCAAGTCTTTGATCGAGTTTGAGTGGCGATAAAACTGACATTAGAACACGTTAAAGCAATCAGACAATACTAAGAAGGCGATATAATGTAATTCTATTGCTTCTACATATATGTTACTGCGGCAAAAAAAAAACACTTGCTATATTTGCTTTCTGAGTTAGGCGACGAGAAGTTGCAGTGTAGCAATGTAAAACAATAATATCAGAGGAAAAGTAAGAAGAAAAAATTTACACAACTACGCATAGAAAAGTAGGCTTGGAGTTACAAGTCCTATTCATTCCAACAAAATAAGCACTTTTGCATAGTTAACCCTCCTGCGATCTGCTTATCATGTGTCTATTAATAACCCAGAGGGAGAGCATCAAGAGGTGAAAAAACAAGTGTGTGAGAGAGAGAGACTGATCCAAATAATAGTAAACAAAGATTAAAATAGCCATTGGCAAACTAGGCCTCAATTATATTAGCTCCCCTTTGTTTGAATCCCCGTTTTATTCACCAAAATAGATATGTAGAACATAGATGTTGAGATAGTTGTACCTCTGCTATGACTTCTTCACAATTACGGTCCAATTCTTGGCATTTTGATGCTCCAGACTCCCTTACTGAGTTAATTTTTTCAGTTATTGCATCCGCCTAATGGAAGAGGTGATTTTGGTAAGGAGCAAGCTCAAACAAGATATACTGTTTTAGAAAATCAAGACATGATAACAGTACCTCTGCAAGTACACCTTCCAAGTCATTTTGTCTAGCTTCAAGACCATGCCTCTTTGATTCCACTTCCAACTTTACATTTTTCAATTCTTTGGCAGCCTCCTCAAAACTAAGATTTCTTTCTTTCTCTAATTGCTTTCTTAATTCTTCCAATTGGTCCGCTGGATAATATATGATATTAGCATCGGACTTAAGAGGAAACTACAAATGAACGTAATAAAAACAGCTACGGCTACCTTTTCCTTGCCTTTCAACTAGTTTAGCTTCAAGGGACTTTTCCTGTACTTCTTCGTCACTCAGCTTTAGTTTGAGAACCTTAACATCTTTCTCAATAGATTTAGTTGAATTAACCTGCAAGTATCATTCATATGATTTAGGCAAAATTTAAAGGCACTCATGACTGCTTTGCTTAGAATGACAACTATCCAGGGGAAAATTAGTGTAGAACTCAAGACAACCATGGTCTATGTGAAAAATATATGGGAAAAATATTATTGAATTGTGTATCTAAATTGTTACATTGAAACCCTATTTATAGACACTACATTGGAATCCTTTTTCAACTAGGATTCCTATTCTAGGTAGGAATGTATATACTAATTTATGTTCTAACGCTCCCCGCTGGTGCATATAAATCATATGTACCTAGTTTGTTGCAGATGTAATTAATACGAGGACCTGTGAGGGACTTGGTGAAGATATCTACAGGCTGATCATTTGACTTCACAAATTTCATAACAATATCTCTTGAGAGTAGCTTTTCTTTGACAAAGTGACAGTCAATCTCAATGTGCATAGTCCTTTCATGAAACACTGGATTTGATGCGATATGAAGAGTTGCTTGATTATCACACACAAGTTCCATCTGATCAATTTCGCCAAATTTTAGTTCTCCCAGCAACTGTTTGATCCAAACTAGCTCACAAGTTGCTGCCGTCATTGCTCGATATTCTGATTATGCACTAGATCGAGCAACCACACTCTGTTTCTTACTCTTCCACGACACCAAATTACCTCCTACTAAAATACAATATTCGGATGTCGAACGTCTATCAAAGGGTGATCCTGCCCAATCAGCGTCTGTATATCCAGTGATATGCTCATGGCCTTGATCCTCATAGAGTAGTCCTTTATCGTGAGCTGACTTTATATATCACAGGATACGAACAACTGCTTCCCAATGACTATCACAAGGGGAATTCATAAACTGACTTACAACACTCACAAAAAAAGAGATGTCAGGTCTAGTCACTGTGAGATAATTCAACTTTCCAACGAGCCGTCTATACCTTTTAGGATTACTAAGTGGCTCCCCCTGTCATGGAAGGAGTTAAAATTTCGGATCCATAGAAGTGTCAATAGGTCTACATCCCATCATTCCTATCTCCTCAAAAATGTCTAAGGCATACTTGTTGAGAAATAACAATACCTGAGCTAAATTGAGCAACCTCAATACCTAGAAAATACTACAATATGCCAAGGTCTTTAGTTTGAAAGTGCTTAAAGAGATGTTGCTTCAATTTGGTGATACCATTTTGATCATTACCAAACCAAACTGTTGAATTACTGTGCTGAACTTCCCAAACCAAGCTCTAGGAGACTGTTTCAGAGTTCTGTCATTCCTCTCTGTCAACTCGAAGTCTAAGGCAAGGTACTTTCAATTCCATTTTCTTTTCTTTTCATAGGCTTTTTTATTGAGACCAAATCGTTTCTTCTTTCCCGCTATTACTACTACAAAGAGACTGGCTGCGATCCTTTTTCATTCAGTCTCCCAATAAACGAAAAAGGATTTTCGGTGACACGAAAGTTGTGCTCGACACTCTCTTTCCTATTCCACTACACTAAGTGGTCTTTCCCTTTCTTGCTGGATGACTACTATATGGTCTGACCTACGCAATCAACATACAAGGTTACTAGACTCCCCGTGAGCAACAAAACCAGATGGTTGCTTCATATAGACTTCTTCCTCAAGATCACCATCTAGAAAAGCATTCGTAATGTCCAACTAATGAAGAGGCCAATGACGAACGACAACCATAGATAGAAAAAGGCAGACATATGCTATTTTAGCCACATGAGCGAAAGTGTCACTATAATCTATCCCAAATATCTGAGTATACCCTTTGCCAACAAGGCGAGCCTTAAGCCGATCAACCTGACCATCTGGACCAATTTTGACTGCATAAACCCAACGACAACCAACAGTAGATTTACCTGCAGCAAGCTCCCAAGTACCACTTTTATGCAAAGCAGACATCTCATCAACCATAGCCTTCCTCCATCTAGAATGAGAAAGTGTTTCACCTGTAGTCTTGGGAATGGAAATAGAGGACAAAGACGATACAAAGGCATGATGGGGTGATGATAGACAATGATAACTCAAGAAGGTATAATGAGGGTTAGTATTTCGAGTGGATCGTATACCTTTTTGAAGCGCAAGCGGTTGGCTAGGAGGAGGCAAGTCTGCAGTAAGAGTTGGCGCATGACATGAATCATTTGGGGCTAGGGCTGGACGCGGACGGTAATGATAAGTTAGGAGTGGTGGCACTACAATAGGAGATGTAGAAGTAACCGTAAATTCTTCAAAAGTTGGTACAGGTTAAACCTGAGGTATGGGTAAGACCATAGATACATCAGGATGATCAGAAGATATATAGTAATGCAGACACTCAAAACACCCTCCCCCTCACCGATTCTCCATAGACTGGTATGTATGCTTTTATATGGTTTGAGATGCGAGAATAGAGGAGTCAACAGTGGGTGATGAAACTTTTTTGTGACTGGGAGGTGCAGCAAGACGAAGTAGACGAGAGAATAATTCATCAATTGAGGGAACCGTAGGACTGGCTAGAATCTGGTCACGCACAGAGTTATGGTTAGTAGGAAGTCCAGCAAGTGTAAGAACTAGAAACAATGTGTGCCTTTGCTTTTGTTGCTTTTCCACATTTGTAGTGTTAGGCATCAACGTTTCAAATTCCTCCATGATTGTCTGTAGTTGTCCCAAGTATCGGATTCTTGTTTCTTTAAGTTGGTCAACCGAGATATCACATCATAGAATCGAGATATGTCATTAGTGTATAAAGCAAGTGCCTTTTCCCAAACTAAATAACATGTCTGAAATGGGTGAAACAAGGGCATCAACTTAGAATCAATAGAGCACCATAGGAAACTACATAATTGGGCATCCACTTTCTCCCATTGTGCTTTGGCTTTTGCACCTTCGTCATTAGACTTTTGTCTTTTCATCTACCACGCAAGCATTGTTATTTAAGTGATCTTGAACACCTTGACCCTTGCACCATAACTCAACTAAAGAACCCCAAGCTAAATAGTTTGAACTTCCCATTAATGGTTCTGAAGTGATTATAAGGCTTGAATTTCCTTCCAATCCACATATTTTTGGAGCCAAAAACATCACACCCGAAAGACATTTTCCGAAATTTGACTTGAAAATAGTAAGGAACTCGCTGGAAACTGCCTACAGTGGTCTGAAAATTTTGGAAGCTGCTGGAATCTGCCTACAGTGGTCAGAAAATTGTGATTTCACCGGAAACTGCACTACAATGGTCTAAAAATTCTGTTTTCGCTGGGAACTTGCCGGAAACTGCCTGAAAATCGCCGGAACCCTAATTCCAGTGATTGGATTTGGAGAAAACTGAATGGGTTCTGATCGAAAATACTGGACAACCCCAACAGAAGAAAACAGCTCGAAAAAAATTGACCTGAGCAGCACTTACGCGCCAACGCATGACCCGGATCTTGCCGGAAAACTTCCACCTTCGAACGGCGCATGAGGGGTTTTTTTCCGATGGATCTAACTAGGGTTTGGTCGCTTGAGCTTCCCGAGCCTCGTGATGGTGTTGTCTTTCGCACAACACCTTCAGAACGAAAGATGACACAAATCAGTCCCAACCGTCGTCGCCGGAATTTGACACGGTGACTTGAAGTTTCTCACCAACGCTCTGATAATGTGAGAAATATATGGGAAAAATATTATTGAATTGTGTATCTAAATTGTTACATTGAGACCCTATTTATAGACACTACATTGGAATCCTTTTCCAACTAGGATTCCTATTCCTATTCTAGGTAGGAATGTATATATAATATACTTATTTCTATTCTAATAGTCTATAGCAAGTGACCTCTCACAACTTTAAAGGGCACTTTTATGATTCTTAGACTCATTTGTTATTTTCCTCACAACTGCTATAAAACACTTATAAGTGGCACGTGTTGATGTGAAATTTGGATAGCTCCCTGTCATCAACCAAGATTCAGAATATATTTTCACACAATTTAAGATGAATGCACGGACATCTTATATGAGAACTTAGTTCAAGTCTTATGCATAGACTTGAATATAAATAGTTCATATCTATCTCTCAGGTTTCATTAGACACATGTTCTTATTTTCTTCTCTCAAAAATCATGTTATTATTTTGATCCTAATCGCCACTTTCTTTACATCGCTATATTTCATTTAGTTGTGTTTGTGTCAAGCATGCTTCTTGTTCCCCTCTGTCTCTCTTTTACACAAATATAAAATGAGATTCTAAACTAGATTTTCATCATAGATAGATCTATATATTTATTTTCCTTCCACTTCAAATGATTGTTTCTTCATCTAGTAGATCAAAGTAATTTGGTTCCTTGTTATCTTAATAAGCAAATATGTTAGGTATTCATAAATTATTTCTTTTCCTTATTCTGATTATCTAACTTTCACTTGTTTTCTTTACAATAGTAAATGCATTCAGGTAAAATAATTTATCATGAGAAATTAAGAAGTATGCACTGAAAATGCAGTAATGACAAATTTTATCCCAAAACAAGACATGCATGATAACCTGCTCCTGTATAGCCTGCATCTGATTGAAGTTCTTGGACATTTTCTTGTACGCCTGACAAAGAGACAAAATTTAACAATAATTAAGAAAAACAAAATGAGAGAATGTCATCAAGCACTTCCACTCAAAGTTGTACATATTAACAATTTCAGTGCAATTGCTATGAAGGTATAGCTTTTACATGCAAGCATGCTTGCAAAATTTTAGTTCTAATCACCCCAGCCAACTCTTCTCCATAACGAGAAAATTTGATTTTAGGAGGTACATTCACTCAAATTCTTTCTTCCACAATTTCCTATTCAAGAAATAACTAGCTGCAAACTGTCCACACATGTCAATCAAATATTCTTACCTCGTTTGATAAGTTGCTAAGACCTAATAAATAATTATCCAATCAACTGGACACATAACTAAATACTTATGGCCTTTTGCTCATGCTAATGTAGAAAAAGGGTGATTTCGCCAAACAGGCTGTTTGTTCCTGGCCACGTACTGCATTTTTTCAAAGGGGCATGTCATGACTCAAGAGTTGCTCGTGCAAAGAGTAAATCACAAAAATGGGAGGCTAGCACAACATTCCACTTTTTATAAATCTCCTGCAACTTCTCTTTTATATACTAATAACTATGCCGTTTCTCATTTATTGAGCATAAATAAGTGTATAGATGCAATTCATGAGTTGAAAATATAGTATAAAGGTTGTATTGGATGAACAGTACCTTTGTATAAACCTCAAGAATTGCAGTTTTATTTTGAAAAGACTGCATTGCTGCTCTTTCAGCATTCCTTATCTCAGCTTGAAATGATTTCTTTTCCTCCAGTGCTCTCTACAAAATTCAATAGTCAAAAAATTAACACATGAAACGAAAAGGCTGCAGCAACTTGATGTTAGAGGAGCAAGTGCAGAAAACTTGCAATTAATTTCACAAACAGAATCTGAAATGATCTAGCTAAAAGAAAGAATCTCAACTTAGAGAAACTGGAACCATGCCTCAGAGAACAGGAGGCAGATATGTCATAGGTTCGTCAAAGCAAGAGAAATGTAAGAAATCCAGATTAGATACTTTAGTTACAGAATGTAAATCAGTCATATTTGCAATTATGATCAATATTAATATACCAGCAAGCTCAATGTCATAGCACCCTTGACAAATAACAAACCACATCACTTGCACAAGATATCCAGAAGACATAGTTGATGCATACTCTTTTAAAACCAGCTCAACAGTCAGTAATAACTCATACCTGAAGCTTATCCGGTGATTGGACAATCTTAGAACGCAAATTGGCATTGTCATGAACAGCTTGTACCAATGCAAAGTCTGCATTAGAAATCTGGAAGGAGACCAAATGCAAATGGAATATTAGTTCATAACACAGATATCTTTTTGAAACCGGCATGACTCCTAGATGAGTATTAAAATAAGTAACAATGTAAAATTGAATTTAAATTGCATAGAGGAAAGTTGTAGATGAGAGGAAACAAAAATACTAAATTTTATAATACAGTGATCAAAGAAACTATGATCTAGCTTGTATCCAATAATATGCGATAAACAGTAACTACGCCCAATGGTGTGGCCTAGCATTAATAAAGTGGGTGAAACTCATGGAAGACCAGGGTCCAAACCCAACAAAACACTAGGTGATTTCTTCCCATATGTCTAAACCTTGATAGGTAAAGTTACTCTGTACTTTTGTTGGTAGGAGATGGCAAGTACATGAGATATAGTCGAGGTGTGCACAAGATTGCCCAAACACTACCATTATACAGCAATTGCACTTAAATTCCAAGCAAGTTGACATCGGTCATATGAATCCTCATTGACAATGTTGCTCCATTTATACTCATCTCAAGCCAATATTTTATAAAATATAGAAGTACTAAAAGTTTTTGTTGAACAGTCATCACCAACTTATTATCCAAGATATTTCAAAGAAGAATCTAAAATATTCAAGACTTATAGAGAATTGAAATAAGAGCTCTAGAATGAAAATTCTAGAGAGAGAAGTCTAGAAATATTCTAGGAAGGGCAATTCCAGAAATAAGTGGAAGGGTTTATTCTAGAATACTTTTTTTTTTTTTGATAACCGAGAAATATGTCTGTGACCCGTCCTTCGGACCAATCACAGCCTTCTAAACTCGGTGGATAATGGGCCCGTCCCTCTACCCTTCTCCACTTAAATACCGGGCTTCGCTTTGCATGGTGTGGGGCTTGAACCTGCGACCTAAGCCACAAATCCTCCACCTTTTGCCGCTTGAGCTAGGCCTTGGGGGCTATTCTAGAATACTCAACTAAATTTTTCCATCACCACCTATAAATAGGGATGGCCATTTGAGATGTATGTGTGCTTAAGTAAGCAAGAAGGCAAGCATGAAGTGAGTCATCAAGTGAGAAGTGTGAGGAGCAAGTGAGAAATAAGAGAAAGCAACAAACAAAGTTGCAAGAATGTGAGTGAAAGAAAAAAATTAGTCCTCACTTTGTAATAATAAATTCAAGTTGTGAGCAACCAATTATGCTCAAGAATACTCAACAATTCTCTATATTTTCCACTGATGTAAATCTCTATCATACAAATCTTTGACTGGGCTAAAAAGATCCCTAGAAACATAGGACCTAAAGTAAGCCAACACCAAACATATGGCAAGTATTCTTCATCAGACAGATAATCCAGTGTTAGGCTATTAGTAATTCATGAAATAAATATGACATTAGAAGGAGAAAAAAGCCAAACAGCTGACCTTTTCATCTATCTCTTTAGCCCTCTCCTTAAGTTTTCTTATTGAGGCCTTCAAGGACATTTGGTGATTGTTAAGACCAGAAATTGTTTGCCTCAGTTCCTTAACATTAGAATCTATTTCTTGAACCAAAGGCATCTCCCTTTCTCTTGATTCATTATGTACTGCAATCTCTTCATTTAACTGTGAGGCACAGTGTAAGTAACTTGAGAGAAACTTTGAGAAAGAAGCTTCCTGTAAAAATGTTTTCTACTACTTCAGATACCTGAGATATTCTAGCCTCCAGAGCTAGCCGTTGTTCATCAATGAGAGTCAGATGTTCCACAATCGGCCTTATAGCATTTAATTTAGTGTCCCTAAACTTTTCAACAACACATTAAAGAGAAAAATTGAGCAACACTTTGTTTTGGGGTGAGACGGGGTGATAATTCAGTTGAAGGACAAAAGAAAAGAAAATCTCAGGCAAAAGCTAGTAAACTTCTCCATTCCAGCTATTAATTGGAAGCATTTTTTCTGCAAAGTATTTTCATTTATCATAAACAAACAGAGAAGCATATTTGCTTGCCAAACTTATGTAAACTAACCAGACCCCACTTTGTGGGATTTCACTAGGTATGTTGTTGTTGTAAACTTATGTAAACTAGAAAGACAAAGTTTGTCCGAATTTTTTATCTCTTTGCAGGTTGATGAATGAGATGGTGAACAAACAATGATTGTTTGTCAAAGTAAGCAAGATAAAACACATATATGTTTGCCTCAGTAAACAAAGACAGCAACTGGTCCATTAGCTAGCCCTTTCAAAACAAACAGAGAAGCATATATGTGTGCCAAACTTGGAAAGACTAAGTTTGTGTAAGCTTTTGATCTGTTGCAGGTTGATGAATGAGATAGTGAACAATGAATGTTCATCCATTAGTTAACTAGAGAGATATGTTTGCCTAAGTTAACAAAGACAGCCCTTTGAAAACACAAAAGTATCTACTGACCTGTGAAGACAAAAGTTGAGGATGGCTCCGACAAAGAAGCGGGTGCGATCAGGGTCAGGCTTGATCAAATCCCTTAGAGTAAATATCTCTGGACAATCCAAAGCAGCCAACATGTCCCTTATCTTATGAAACAAATTAATGGTCCGAAAAGAGTCGACATGAAGATCCGGGTTCTCAAGGTGCTCCAGAGCGGAGAAATCCACCTGGTCATGATCATCCCTAAAGACAAGAGAAAGTAATTAGAAATAAAATTGATTGATTGAGACAAGTAAAGGTTTGGGTTAGTAAATACTGTAGAGTGTCGATATGGAGAAGAATGCTGGAGTAGAGTTTGGTGACAAAGTCGGGGGTGGGTTTGATGAGATCTTCGTCGGAGACAGACGCTATTTGAGCTTCCGCTAATACAGCGATGATGTCTTGTCGAGGGAGTGTTGGGTAATCAAATCTCGACATTTCACTCTCTTGTTTTGGAAATCACCACCTTCGGATTAGGGTTCAAATTTCAACTGAAGCGGGCGAAATCCAATTTAAAATTCCAATTTTCCCTCTCGATTCCACCAAAGTACAAATTTATTTACCATAAATATAAATTACTGATTTTCGAAGCCCAAGGATAAAATAATCATTTTATTACAACTTTTTCAAATGGCAAAAGAATGAGGGATTAAATCAAACGGTAAACCATCCATCCCCTGTGGTTTACCCTAACATGTTAATGACGTCAACTAAATTAGTACTCCCTCCGTCCACAATTATTTGGCAGGTATATTAAAAATAGATGTTCAAGATTAATTGTCAATTTAAACAATTAATTGCCTTTTTCCAATTCTGCCCTTAATGATAGTGTAGTTCAATTGAAAAGTTATGTAGACTTTTGGTATTTTTGATATAATAGGGTTATATTAGTCAAATTACACCTTCTATTAAATTTTCCTTGAGGGATGTACATGACCTTACCTGACAAATAATTGCGGACGGAGGGAGTACAAAGCAAGGTGCACGGGCCTTGCGCCCTTCCAATTGTAATCGCATTTTGAGAATTCTCACCCAAACGACCCCGAACCCTCAGGGTGTGCATCAGCTGGTTCGGTTCGATTTTATGTATCATTAGTTTGATTTATTTATTTTTGATTTTTAAATATGCTAAATTAATAACAAACTAATAAGATATTCTTTATCGATTTTTGGTCATTAACAATTTGATTTTCAGTTTACTCAATAAAAAAATCCTCATAAAATAAATATATGATTTCTCACTTCTCTAACAGTTTAGCACGATACAATGAGACAAGCAAATCAACTACTATAAAATATAATGAGAAATTACATCAATAATAAAAAATGTAGTACGAAGGCTACAATTACATGTTACAAGCAATACATAATATGAAAATTTTTATGTGAAGAAGAAGTATTGTGACGTGTGGAGTGTGTAGAGTACTAATACAGTGTCTAGTTATGTTAAATTATTAATAGTTTATATTATAAAGGGTATAGTAGTAAATTTCTATTGTCTTAATGAGTTATCGATTTATCCAATAATTCAATACTAAAAATCGACACCAAATCGATCATTCAATAATTTTTTTTTTATAAAAGCATTAAAAATTCGTTGACCCAATAGCATTTTTCGATTTGATTTTTGCACACCCTTATACTCAACCACCCTTTACTAGGTTATTATGGATTATCTTTAAAAAACATTGGGTCAAATAAAATCGGCCAGTATATTTTCAAAAATTAAGGAACTAACATACAAAAAAATAATAAAATTTTGAATTCTTATTCAGTGGCCCTAAAATATTGAGAGAAAAAAAAGGCTTAGATCTTTTAGAGGATACAAATATGGTTCAATAGGTCGATGGTTCTAAAAAAAATTGAACCAAAAAGAGTCGACAATAATATTTTCCAAAAGTTCATGAATATACACACATAAAAATTTGAGAAAATCCTGAATTTTTGTTTTCCAACACCTAAATGCTAGAAAAGCTGGAGTGAATGATATAGAGGATGTGAATATCATTAACCAGGTCATTACAAATTATTCTAAAAAAATTTGGACAAAAAAAACCACTTGGTATATTATATTCTAATAAATTCATGAAATAACACATACAAAAAATAGAGAAAAACTGTGAATTTTCGTTTTGTAATTCCTAAATGCTATACAAAATGTTGTGGAAAATGTATAGGCTATAGGTATGATCCAGTAAGTTATTACGGATGATTCAAAATTTCTTTTGGTCAATATAGATCCCATCAATAATATTTTTCAATAGGAGAACTTTTACAAATAGCCATTATAATAAATTTAATTATGTTTCATAGCTATAGTTTGCATATTTACGGGTTGTAACTACAGTTTAAGCTATCTCATTTGTATAATTTACGGGTACATTTGTATAATTCAGTTATTTTTTGTAAAAACTCAAAATAACGAATTTATACAATTACAAACATCTGAAGTTAAATAGTTATACAAAAATTATACAAATTATATTATACAAATTCTAAATTATATAAACGTGTGAATTATACAAAACTAAAAAACTGAGTTGTGTAATTATAATTAAAAATAGATCGCAAATTATAATTAAGGCAAACTACAAATATATTAACTAAATAACTAGTATATGTTTATTTATACGTGTAATTTTTCCTTTTCGATAAATAATGAACTACCCATAAGAGAAAAGTAAAACGAAATAAATTAGACACATAAATAATTACTCCCTCCGTTTCCCAAAGAATGACATCCTTTCCTTTTTAGTCAGTTTCAAAAAAATAACTTCTTTCCTTTTTTGGTAACATTTTACTTTTTGCTTTCCACGTGGCATGTTTAAGACCACAAGATTAAGAGCAATTTTGTACATTTGACATAATTTTAATTTAGGACCACAAGATTCAAAAGTTTTATTTATTTACTTAAACTTCGTGCCAAGTCAAATCAGGTCATTTTTTGTGAAACGGAAAGAAGGAGTAAAAAAATAGCGTGGATCTCCAAAAGACAATGTACACATAAATGATTTTAAAAATAATTGAAACCAAAAAAGACGGTCATTAATTTTTCTCATTAATTATTATCATGGCCAATAAAGAAGAAGAAGATGGTGGCAGGCGGTGAGACCAGGATGGTCTGGTTTTTTCCATCATTATCATAAATTACCCTTTTGTACGTTATCATTAGAACCGTCAATATGGGCTAGGCCCATTGAATTGGCCTGGTTTAATTCGTGATTTGATAGGATTAGACTATTATTTTTGAAGCTCATTTAAGAAAAGAGTTTTTTAGCTTAGCCTGAATAAGTTTGCCAATTTTTTGGGCTTATGAAATATGAATAGGGGTATCCCATGGATCAAATAAAAATTAATTAAAAAATAAAAATAAAAATAGAGTATTATAAATAACAAGAGTCTAAACTCAAAAATCTGTTTAAAGTTTTAAAATATTACAAATTTTAAATACAAATTATATTTATAAAATATGTACTACATAAAATTAAAATTCCCTAAAACTTCTAGGGGAATCACTATATCGGCCATAGCCTATGGAATATTGTCATGTTTTTTGTGTTTTATTATGATTATTGGAAAACAACTAGTTTAATATTTCTATTTAGCTATTTATGTTTTTACTTGAAATCAAACTTAATAAATATTATAAAGATAATTTTATTTGTGGATTTGATTAACAAATAGTAACACCATATAATATTGTCTTGTCAATATTTATGATAATATTTTTAAATTATAATTTAATTTAAAAAATTATAAAAAATATGTTTTTAAGAAAAGAGAGTTGGATCGACAAAGCCCGTAGCCCACGTACTTGTGGGCTGGGCCGACCATTTTCTGGCCCACATAAAAAATGGGCTAGCTCGACCTGACCCGTTAAATTTCAAAGTCTGTATAGGTTAGCCCGAATGGGGTGGGCTAGCTCATATTGACAACTCTAGTTATCATAACACTCTTTTAGTACATTGTAATGTTGAAGTCAAAATTTCCGTTAGGATATAGTTTAAAATTAAATTAATTTGAAATTGAAGTTTCATGTATTTGGACAAATAATTTGATTTTTTAAGTTATTTGTTTTTTCATAAATTATAAAAACTTCAAAAATTGTAAAAACAATTAAAATTTCTTCAATTCTTATACAATTTTATCAAATGAATAAATTATAGTTCATTTATAAAATATCAAAATATCTTAAGACATCATATTAAAAGAATTGCATATCTTCATACTCAATAATTGCAATTTTTTCAATTAAATATAATTTATAAAGATCTATTAGTCAATAATAATTATTGTTTAATATAATTATTATAAATGATAGGGACAAATAGGGGTGTTCACGGTTTGGATAAAAATCAATCCAAATCAAAAAATCGAACAAAATCGATAAAATAAAATCGATTTTATTTGGGTTTGATTTTAGATTTTTGAAAATCGATAGTATTTGGTTTGGTTATGATTTTTATTCGAAAAAATCGTAGAAATAACCGAACCGATAAATTATATACATATATTTTATTAATATACATACTTAATATATTATTTTTATAAACAACTTTAAAGATCTTACATATATTTTCATTAAAATTTCTTTATAATTTACTTATTGAAAGCAAAAATGTCCAAGGTGAAAACATTTATCTTATTGATTTCATGTATATGAGTGTCTATGACAATTCTTTGTGGGATTGAAATGTTATTGTCTCTTCCTTCTAGGCCAATATAGTGAATCTTAAAGTTTTATTGATAGTAAATTTAGTGATCGAAAGTTTAGTAATTTAAGTCATTCTAACTATTTTTCGTTTGAATGGATTGTTGTCACTTTTTTCACATTTTGAATGAATTGTTTCTTTTATTTTTGTGTATGGTTAATAACCAAAACAAATCAAATTGAAACCGATAACCACCAAATCGATAAATGTATATTATATTTGGTTTGGTTTGATTTTGATAATTTTAAAATCGATTAAGTTGATTCGATTTATCAATAACCGATCCAAATCGACCCGTGTACACTCCTAGGGACAAACTATTGTGAATGAATTTGGAATCTGAAATGATTATCCCAAATGAGATATCAATTTGAAATAATGATCCTATGAAAGCTTAGTTATTTAGAGACTGTGTTAATTGACTTACTTTTATGTGTATTTTAAATTAAAATAACTTTTAAACAATTTTAAAATGTTTGGATAAAATTAAAAAAATGCTTATAAACACATATTTTAAAGTAAAAATAATAAAATTAATTAAAAATTAAAAATTTCTAACCTATCATATATATATATGTATATATATATAAGAGAACCCTAGGTCCGTCTACGTTACGCCACCACAAATCAAGATTCCCTTTTAATTTATTTATTTCCCAAACTAGTCTTTCCGTTTCATGAAAAGTTGTGACTTTCAGGAAAAGTTGTAACTTTTATGAAAAATTGTGACTTTTAAGAAGAGTTGCGACTTTTATGAAAA
Organism: Solanum tuberosum; assembly: GCF_000226075.1. Taxonomy (NCBI): domain Eukaryota; kingdom Viridiplantae; phylum Streptophyta; class Magnoliopsida; order Solanales; family Solanaceae; genus Solanum; species Solanum tuberosum. The sequence goes on from NW_006238958.1 coordinate 2,502,962, forward strand.
TTTGTGACTTTTATGCAAGGTTATGACCTTTCTGAAGGGTTGTAACTTTTCTAAAAAGATATGACATTTTCGATAAGGCACAATAAATATTTGTTCACACTATACTTTATTGTCTATAAATAGAGAAATTTTCTCAAATTTTGAACTTTTTCTTCTTCTTCTGCACAATTAAATATTCATGTATTTTGCTCCTGTTGAGTGACTCACTGACACAATTGTTTTTGTATCAATATACTGTGAATAGAATCGTTATGTCCTGAGAGGATCTATTCCTTTAAACCTTGGGTACTAGAGGGGAATAATTTCCTTTGGTATGCCATTGTAAGACATAAAGACCTTAAAAACATTATCACACCTTGATGTTCGAAGTGAACCAGGAAAAAAAGATAAAAAATAATTAACTTTTGACTTGAGTTTAAGGATGTGTCGGATGACCTATAGAGAAATATGACTAGACCGGAGCCTCTTTTAACCGAGAGACATAAATAACTACACAATAAATTAATTGTTCATATTCAATATGAAGTATGAACATATTCTCAAGTTTATGAACATATTCTCAAGTTTACTGCAAGTTGTATATACTTTTCTTGAAATAATATATGTGTTTCTCGACACTGCGATTGAAATAAAAAAATAGTTTCAAATTGAACTCTATTACTCTAGTATGCTGATTTAAAAAAAAAACACCCAAACAAACTAAATAGTTTTGTCTAATATTTTTCCCTTTCAAGTATATATAATAAGTTGAATTATTGTCCAATATGATACATTCCCCCTTTAATTTTCCATTTTAATAATTACTTATGATACATTTAAATGAGGAATTTTAAAATGATATATGTAAAGCAAAAAGTAGGGCTGAACCTTTCTACACGTTAGACTTAGAATATTTGTATATCTCAGATTGATGTTCATTTGATTCCCCAAAAATATCAAATATCAAATAGTAACACCTCCTGGAAGTAAAATGATAAATTATAAAATCAAATTAAAGAGATTGATTGAATGATAAATGATAAGATGTTATATTATCATTTTTCTTTACATTATTAATGTTCATTACTATGTAATTTTGTATGTAAGATAATATAATATTTTAGTTTTAATGACTGACATATTTTAAATATTATTTTTTAAATTTTGTGATATTAAATTCTAAGGCGAGGTGGCAGTCAAAAGTCGTGTGGGGGAGGGGGGAGGCGGTAGAAGCAAAAGAGAGCACGACTATTTAAAAGGTTTGTCTGTTTCCTATTCTAACGCCTGTCACTATTCTAATTTCACTTGTCGTGTATTCATTCCCAAATCTCAAATTGGTCGTCAGTTCTTTAGACAGGACGTGTGTATGTTTAATGCATGTGTACGTTTATGCATCTCTCTTTCTTTCTAGTACGAACCTACCTGCACTTGCCTTCGTCTTCTTCTCCTCTGATTTAATTTATTTGTTCTCTCAAAACTACTCCTTGATTCACGAAATTTGACAAAGATTCTCCAGGTTATGTATTTCATAATCGTTTCTTTCCACTGGCTGATTATTATTTTATTATCTATCTGTCTATATAAATAATAATAATTATGGAAAGACAACAACTTTACTGTTTTATGTAGATTCGCATGTGCTTGAATTGGGATTCACATAAGATAAGATGGGGCTGTTGGATCTCTTCATCACTGCATCAATGCCCGTCCTCAAAGTCCTTTTGATTACCGCACTTGGATTAATACTTGCTCTCGATCGTATCGACTTATTGGGACAAGATGCAAGAAAACATTTGAATAATGTCAGTATATGGAGTATTTCTTTTTTAAACTTAATTTACTCCCTTTTCAGTTCTCTGGTTGCATCATGCATATCATTCCAGATTTGTTGCTGCTATCAAAATTATAACTCGCTGAAACTCTAGTTGGTTAATAATTTTGTGTTGTTGTTGGATGTCTTCATGTTAATCAGTAAGTATGATTTGTTGGACATAAGGCAAGTTTAATACATTTTGGGGGAATCTAGAATTACTCTAAGTGAAACCTTAGCCTTTTATTACTTTTTCTCTTTTCCTAAAGAGGTAACGTTGCCCTAATTTGTTGTTCAATGCTGATACTTCTCCTGCGAACAGATAGTATTTTTTGTATTGAATCCAGCCCTTGTCTCCAGCAACTTAGCCAAAACAATCACATATGAAAGCCTGAAAAAATTGTGAGTTTCGCATCTCCATTTTATTCACTAAAACCTTACATGTATCTCCTATTCACTCAGTTGCAATTGTAGGTGGTTCATGCCTTTCAATATACTCTTCACTTTTATTGTTGGTTCAATTCTTGGTTGGGCAGTCCTTCAAATTACAAGGCCTCCCCAACATCTACGTGGACTGGTTGTTGGCTGTTGTGCTGCAGGTACGTACGTAAAACCTCACTGATGAAGATAACTGTAACTCTGATGATATAGTTGATGCTAACTATGAGCACATTTGTTTTCATTTATGAGGGACCTGACCAGCTTAGCACAAGTTGTTCTGTCCTGAAATAGAATTTATATACTCAGCAACTATGTCGAAAACACTAGTAATACCCAAGTTTTGGACAAAAATTAATTGGAAAATGAAGATAGTCGTGATCAGAGAATCTTACTGTTGACTCTGTATATTTAATTAGGTTGAACCAACTGAGAGATGCAGGCTGTTTTACTAGCTAACCTTCCTCATTCTGCTAAAATATGATCTTGAGATCTCAAATCCATTCCTAGTTATGAGAATCTTTTTTGCACCTTATCAACTCAATTGATAACAATTTCCTTATCAAGGTTAAAGTAGATATACAACATAGTATGACTAGCCTAATTATTTTGCTGCTCTGCAATTCTGTGCGGAATGAGTCTCTCAAGATTTTGTATGAATTCTGTTTAAAATGCGTGTTGGTTGGAGTATTTTCTCCAGATATGATACTATTTTACTTTAATTAAACAGAGAAACGAATCGTGAGATCATTCAAGTTTCACCATAAAGGTGTTGGAGATGGAAAGCAAAGCAAATTGTTTATTTTTCACACACTTTTAGAACCAATGTGATAGGCAAAATAACTTTACCTCGGAATGAGACAGTAGCATACCTTGTTACTGTGTAATCTTTAATGTAGGCAGTTTGTTTCATTAGGTACAAGTACATTTTGGGTCATGGAAATGAGAAAAATTGAACAAAAGAATTTAGAAAAATGTTCCTGGTCACTGTGTTGACCCTTGGTGCATGTCTGCTTTCTTCTGGTCAAATCACATTATGAGTATTCAACCAAAAAGTTAATAGCCATGGAGGTGCGGAAAATATTGTTAATGGATTATTTAAGACATGCATAAGAAATTTCCAGTATCCAAGAAATAAAATTAGCCAAAGGAAAAAAAAAAAGCCTACTGTTTTCTTTTTATACAAAGGTGTCGTTTGCGCACCACCTCGACTAGTTCACCTCGTACCTGCTGCCGCCTACCTGCGGTGGATGTAACTGTTAACTTTTGTCCACCAATTCTTAGACAGATGGGAATAATCAACTAACTTATTTCAAATAATTCATGAAGAAATAGGATGAACAAGGATGCGAAAGAGCTCTCTTGTACAATGAGATGAGTTGCTTCTGTAGTATTCAAGTTATATAAAATTACAATTTTACTTTGCATGGACAGGAAACTTGGGCAACATGCTTCTCATTATTATTCCAGCCGTTTGTAAAGAGAAAGGGAGCCCTTTTGGGGATCCTGGTGTTTGTCACACATATGGAATGAGCTATGCTTCACTTTCGATGGCAGTATGTGTCTCTTAACTACTTTAGTTGGTTTCAGGATTTTATTACATTATTAGAAGGGTCTCCAACATTAACTTTATGGCCATAGTATACTTGTATAAACATGAATACCTTTCTGGCAAAATCCATGACTTTTGATGCTAAGGAAATCTGATGCTTTCCCGGTGACTGTTCTACTTCAGGTAGGGGCAATTTATCTATGGTCTTATGTTTATAATATTGTGAGAATATCATCAAGTAGGAGCTCAAAGGAAGTTGGGATCAATGATTCCTCCGCCAGTATATGTTCGAGAGAAGGCTCTATATCTACAGAATCACTACTTCCGGCGAAGGCCCCACCAGAACAACTTGGGATTCCTTCCACTAGATTTGATCACAAAACTCAGGTTGATTATTGTTCCACATCTCAATCTTGGATAATACAGGCTATGCAACAACCAGAGTCTTCTCCCACTCCTTACCCCACCGACAGAAAAAAAACTAATTAGGAAAAAGATGTTAGATAGGAAAACTTGCATATGAATAACATGATCAAGAGAGGCCCTCTAGAACTGGTAGATGACTAAATGGAGATAGTGAAGTAGGGTTAGCCTTATAGCCAGAAGTTGTTGTAAAGGATTCATCACATGAGCTATGACACATAATGCTATGCAACATTAATGTTCCGCAATTCTGCTGAGATTACGCCATATTAGATAGTTGAGAAGGTGCACTACAGTTTTGAGTTTAAATGATGCACACTGGTCTCATTATTGATTGTTTGAGGGTTCTAAGAATCCGATTCGAACAGGATTTCATTTTCACACATCCATACCAGATTTCACTTATTTTATATTTGATGTTTTCACATCAATTAATTTGCTCAATGTTGGATCTGCACAAATATGAAGATGCTCTCTGTTTAAGCATGTTTTTTTTTTCCATAAGTTATTTACGTATCATAATAAACAAAATTATGCATCAATTTTTGATATTGATGTTTGTATTTTTGTAACAGGCCCACCATGGTGCTAGACTAAAGCAGTTCATGGAAAATGTTTCAAGGAAGATCAACCTGAAGAGGTTATTGGCCCCTTCTACTACTGGAGCGGTATTGTTCTATTGCTGTTCCTTTTTCTGAACTTGTTTATATTGCACAATTGTCCTAATTCCAGTTTAGTGCTTCTAATAGACTGTGTCTAAAAGGAAGACACGTTGAAGCTTTTCGGTCATGCAGTTGCAACTAATCAATTACATAAAACCTCAAACCTATTTTTTAAGGAGTAATCGCAAGATATGTTTTAAAAAACCTATCCACCCTGAAAAAATTTCTTATTATTTCTGTTCTTTAAGAATTCTTCTTACGAAGGGTTGTCTTTTGGCAACCATCAAAGTACAAGCTTCTTGTTTGTAATTTGTAGGGTGGTTTTCAATGTGTACTAAATTCTGTAAATCCTTGATTATTATAGGCATATGTAGCTGCATGAGCACACTTACACCCATTGGAGTAGTTCATTGATATCATCTGTCATTATGTGGTTTCAAAAACAATGAGACACATGACTTAGGTTAGGAATTCTTCTTTGGCGATAAAAAAGACTATTCTATGTTAGCATTTTATAGATCCTCTAGACATTAGCAGTCACCAGTATCTACATGCTGAATAAATACAAAAGTTGCACTAGCGCACTAACAAGTGGTCAGTTTATTTTAATTTTTTTTTACAGATTGCAGGTTTTACAGTTGGACTTGTACCTCAGATAAGGAAGTTGATGATTGGTGATGTAGCTCCTTTACGTGTAATCGAAAATTCAGCTATTTTACTAGGGTATGACACAACTACTAGTCTGTGTGAATAGACTATAACAATTGGTTCATATTTTGAGAATCAATCAAAAAATAAAACTGCTATACCTTGAGAGTGCCTGCATAAAATGCAATCGCTTTAGAATGCCATTTTGCAGCCATATATGATATGCTTTCTAGCTGTAGATCAATCTGGAGATAATGTCACAAAATCAAAACTTGTGCTACTTGGTCGTGTCACTGAAGGTAATCCATAAAGCATCTTTGACTTGTTGAAATGATTGCAGGGATGGAGCCATTCCACTTCTAACGCTGATCATGGGAGGTAACCTTTTGAAGGGTTTGACCGGTTCAGGGATTCAGAAATCCCTACTTCTTGGCATTATTGTTGTCAGATACATTGCCCTACCTCTTATTGGTATCGTTGTAGTCAAAGGAGCTATTCGCTTGGGCTTGGTGCAACATGATCCATTATATCAATTTGTGCTTTTACTTCAATTTGCACTTCCACCAGCAATGAACATTGGTATGACATTCAACTAGTTATCATCTGTCCTGTTCTTTTCGTGTTTTTTTTTGGCCCAACCACAATTTCAAAACCCCAAAGATCCCTATGTTTGCTCTGCATTAAATGGACAAGACAATTCTTGACAGTAACCACTTGTGGCATTAATGTAAATGTGTCTGTTGCAATACGAAGTCTTAGATGAGATGACACAATTCTTGTTTCACTTGGCAGGCACCATAACACAGTTATTTGGAGCTGGTGAGAGCGAGTGTTCAGTGATTATGTTTTGGGCTTATGCATTGGCTTCAATAGCGCTTACTCTGTGGACAACATTCTTCATGTGGCTTGTATCTTAACTTCATTTTTTTAATATCAGACATAAACAAGTTGACATGTCCACCAGTCTACTATGATAACGAAAATCAGGAACTAAAAGTTCAACCCTGTTAGATGTAATCATTAATATAACCAGTGTAATCAACAGCAAAAAAAGCTCTAAGGCTTGTTTGGGATTTAAGTGCAAATAAAGATTCTGTAGTGTCGTTTCTTCAAGCAATGCTCATTTCGCAAGGAAAAATTTGTCTTGGAGCCTAGATGACGACACTAAAGCGCCCAACATGTTTCAAGCGGGCTTAAACGTGCCTTTGACAACATTATTAATAACATGACCCACACAAACACAGTTGCTTTCTCTAAAGCAAGGCATTCTTGGAGTAGTGAAGCGGAGAAGACATATTGTACTCAGCTGTTCAAGGCATTTAGAGAGATAATAAGCAAAGAAAAATAAAGTAGGCACAGCGATTATTAAACTTTGAAGACAATTTGCAGCTAAACACCCCAAGTAATGTGATGGCAAAATGTATCATTACACATAGTTGTGCTTACATTGGTCCAGTTGATATTAAAAGACAATGTTAAAAGATGAAACGCATCATCATACTAATTGATACTACTAATAAAAGATGCTTGAGAAAAGCAATAAAAGCTTGCGACAGGGTTAGACGAGTTTTGTTGATCAAGTTGGAACTTCAACACATGGGTCCTGTGCTGACTTTCAGAGAGGAGTTTTGTCGAGATCATCAAAATAGGGATGTTCCATAGCTTTCTTAGCTGAAATCCTCCTAGACGGCTCATAATGCAACATCTCCTGCAAACACAAATTGTTCACACCATAAATCATCCACTCATTCGAACAGGCTAATAAAGTCAGACAATCGTAAAAGAAAAAAGAAAAACCTACACTGAGAAGGTGAATCCCATCTTCATCAAGACCAGGGACAACAGTTGAGAGTAGCTGTGGTTTCCATTGGGGGTATTCATGCCAGTTAACTAACTTGCTCACCCCAGGCCAGAGTTCTTCGTTAGGAGTACCTAGCAATCTGCACCGCAATTCTGTTAAGATTAGAATAGTGGAAAAGGTGAGGAGGAGCAAAGCTCAAAGCTGGTGATTTTTAGCTCTAAACCTGAAAATGTGAAGCAGTTGTTGCAGCTCAGAGTCTCCTGGGAAGAGGGCTTGGTTTGTCACTAGTTCAGCTGAGGTTGAAAACAAACCACAAAAGAAAGAACAATTATAACTCCATGCTAAGTATATTACACAACCTATAAGGAGGAAAAGATCATTCGGAGGAGGAATGATGAACAAGAGTTTTACCAAATATACAACCAACAGACCACATGTCAACTGCTGTGGAGTAATGAGTAGCTCCAAGAAGAACCTCAGGGGCTCTATACCACAGGGTTAATATCTGAAGGAAAAAGGGAAATATTTTCACATTCAGGGGATCTAAAGAGCATAGATAAATGAGAATAGCTGCTGCAGCAGAACAGTAAAATTACCTCATGTGTGTACTTCTTAATGGGCAGAGTATAAGCTCTGCCAAGTCCAAAATCTGCTAATTTGAGCACATTCGTCTTACGGTCCATCAGAAGATTGTGTGGTTTCAGATCCCTGCAGCAACAAATTGAAAAAGTGACAAAACGAACCATGAAAAGCACATCTTTATGAGTTTGTGTATAACCAAAAGGCACAAGTGTGGTTTTACCTGTGCAACACACCATGACCATGGCAGAAAGCAACCCCTTTGCAGAGCTGGTACATCAAGCTCTGTTTCAAAGAGCACAAATTTATTAAACAGAGTAACAAATGTGTGAGAAGTAGCATACAACTCCGATCATTTAGACTACAAACCTTGACAATTTTAAGGGGCATAGTTTCTCCTTTTGCACGGAAAGTACGAATAAATTTCTTGACATCAGTATCCATGTACTCAAAGACCAAGTAAAGAACAGTCTTTCCTTCTTTGTTCTGCCCTTGTTTAACATCCATCAGCCTGATTGTACAATTATAGGGCATCGTATAAAAACGCAAGATACAGATATCAATAACAAAATGACAAACCTAAAGAGTGAAATATACAAAACTAAATGAAATAGATATAACCCGCCCCAATCAGATAGAAATGAAATCTCAATTGTAAGTGTAGAAAAAAAAAAAAAAAACCCTAGAAATGCGAGAAATTGAGTAAGGAGGATACCTAACAATGTGGGGATCCCTTGAGAGCATTCTGAGGAGTGAGATCTCACGGAGAGTAGTTGGAGGAACACCTTCTTCGTCCTCATGAAGCCTCGTCTTCTTCAGCGCAACAATCTTGCCAGTAACCCTATCTCTCGCTCTGTACACCTTTCCATAGGTACCCTCCCCAACCTTCTCCAGCTTCTCAAATGCCTCCATCGCCGATACACTCTTACCAACATTTTTAGCAGCCTCCATTTCTTCTCTCTCGCTGTGTGTGCTTCTGGGGATTTCTCTATTGGAGCGTCTCAGTGACCCGTTTTATATACTGAACCGCCTACATCTTGCACAACGGCACCATTTTTGAATTTCAAACGAGATTCACTGTGATTTCCTAATTCCATAACTACCCCTCTACTTTTCGAAATCCCTATACGTAATTTCTTTTTCCCTTTCTTTACCACGTTAGAAAATTATCAAAATGGTCCTTAATTGTATGGAGTTTGATTTCATTTGGTCCTTCATGAATAAATATGATGAAAATAGTTTCCAATTATTTCAAATAATAATCAGTTTAGTCCTCGGCACCAGCTATCAAACTACAAAATTAAGGTACTTCAATTTGATTTAAGAACCCACATCATAATTTTTAACCTTATCTTGAAAGAGTCTTTCAGTTTGAAGAAAATTATAATTTTATGGTGAGTGAAAGAATACATTGGGAAGTAGGTTTTCTATAAAGAAGGATGCTGAAACACAAGTGGTTATGGATTGAAGGTTTGAGTTATGTAAGGATTAAGTGAGGTTTATATATATGATGATTAGATGATCGATTAATTGAACATAATTAAAATACAAGTGTGTATTAATAATGAAGAGCAACCCGTATTTGTACTAGTAGAGACAGTGGACAAGTGAACGCAATTACTTCATGTTTCTCGACCGATCCTTTTGTTCAAAGAAACCCACCCTTCTTTTTTGTCATTCCTTGCGCAAGGATTTACAAAATACAGGTTGCTGCTGCCTACACAAGTACTCCTCGACATAAATCAATACCTAAAAGGCCGCGTAGCAGATGCAAAATCAGCTCATACACGTACAACACCTAGTTACCTCCTTTACCTAAATACAGCTCTCAGGTCAGATCTAATTCAACCCTATAGATGGAAACTCTTATATTACAAGCAAGACGATAACACATGCAATCCCGAGAGGCAAAAAGTGCTCGAGATACTTTGGGAGTCACAAGCTTCTCCACTGGTTATGTATATATACAAAGAATTTGAAGTGCCTTCTATAGCTCAAGTTATTCGATTAAGCCTCATACTCTGCACCTTCAAAGATATTCTCAGCCTCTGCTCCTCCATTTCTCTCAAGATACTCAACAATTTTGCTCGATAAGCTTCACAGGTCTCAGTTGCATATACCATAGCAGTCGTTAATTCCTTAATTTTCTCATCTTGATTCTACAAAAGGTAAAAGAAATGCATAGTATCAGTTGCACACTCAAATTAGTAATGCATGAATGGTACAAAGAGCATCAGAAAACTATTATCGAACTACTATTAGGGAAATCTAGTTGTCAGGATTTACTTTATAAACCACAAGCCAGAATTGCTAATGCGAAGGTCAATGTTTCTTATACAACTCATAAAATCATAGGAATTTTAATTCATTAGACTAATTCACAATTTTAACTCATAAGTAGCAACGGAACTTCATCTGACCTTCAAACACTGACAATGCTAATTCATTAGACTAATTCACAATCTAAGAAATATAGAATTCATAATACTCTCAAGGTCTACTGACACCAAATAAAAGTAACGCATGTGAAGATGTGACCACTGAATATCTACAAGGTACCAAGATGCAAGAAGCAAAATTCATTAATCATTTGGTATGGACTTCTGGAGATGAGAAAGAAACAATTCACTTAGAGTCCCTTGTTCAGCAGCTATCACAGATTTAACATCTCTTAGTTGCAAACTGCAGCTGTTGAATTTGTTATATTTAAAAAAAAGAAAAACAGATAAATAGCACAAACAATGAAAAATCAGAGACCAAAGCGCAAGCAGATGACTTATGATCAGAACCTTAAGGGGAGCAATGATTTGAGCGCTGAATGGTTAAGTTTAGTAATAGCAAAAGTTGGCTATCCTAATAAAAAGGAAAAAATGTCGAGCCAACACTTCTGTTTTCCTAATGAGTATTTTCTAAGTTGCTCGGACTCTCCAAAAATGTTGCCACACCCGTGTTGAATCCTCCAAAACTGCACTACTTTTGAAGGGTCTGACATGCACCTGATGTCATTTTTGAAGAGTCCGACAAACAGAGCATTTTGACCTCTTTAAATTCTCAATACAGACGGATTTAGGCCCCCTGTGTTCCCCCCACCCCCCTCTCCTCTCCTCCTCTTTGCAATAAATCTTGTGAATGCCGCTGCCGCTGCCGCTGTTCCTGTTTCTTTTCTTTTTTGTATAGCGATGGTGACGGACCAATTTGAGAGCGTCTTGACTATTTCATGCGGTACCAGATCCTTTCCACTAGTACAAGTACAGGGTAATTCCTTCCACAAGTAGCCAACATTTTTTACTCTTGGGATTCATACCTTATTCTCCTATGATTTTAGTTCCATCTTCATTGACCACTAGGTCATGCATTTGGGTGCAGTGAATGCCATAAATTCTTGACGCAGTAACTAATGTTTAGAAGTTACAATGTACAATTTAGCAACACTACAAAGCCACAACATACAATATAGGTAAAAGATTTAGGGATAGACGATCTCTCTGATTTACTTCTACTTCCATACTAATGCTTAATCACCAAGAAGGAAGACACAAAATTAATACAAACTTGTGGTCAAACAAAATGCATGATATAACACCAGCAGAAAGAACCTCCCACTAATTTCTGGGTGGAGACGAAAGAGTTCAAAGAAAAAAAAAATTACCAGCAAGCTGGGATCATCACAATCAGTTTGATTTCCATTCAAGTTGAATTCCTTTTCTTTGTTCATGTCTTGACTCAGTGGCTGTGCTGGAGTACCGCACATAGCAGCAGCAACCTTCTTGGAAGCTTCATCTAAAGCATCCATAGCAACTAGGTACACACTTTTCGAATCCACTCCTTCTTTGACGTAGTTAGTTGCTTCTAGGCTTAACTTTTCAAAGCGATCAGTGAAGGAATCGTTATGGCTACTTGGCAATCCAAGTTTGTCTTCATCCAATACAACCTCACTCTTGGCTTTTCTTGTCCAACGTTTTAGTACATAATGTGATAGAAGCCTCAGAACATTTTTCACTCTAAAAACAGCTAAAATGTGCCTACAAAGAATACCTGAAAAGTCAAACAATTGGCAACTACAGCTAGCTTTCTTCTCAACGACATTATATTGGACATAATGTACTTTATGGTCCTCTCCAAATTTTACCACTTGATATATTACATCTGATCCTGCATCATTAATTACAGTTGCAGGATAAGCCAAAGTTTCCATTAGTTCTTGTTGGAACATCAAAAATATTTCCCTAGTATAAATGTTAGCTGCTTGTTTTTCCATGGGAGATGGGGTCTTCAAAATAGGAGCAATATTTATGGTATCATACTCCGCCTTCACCTCCTTCTCATGCCTGCTTGCAGTAGCTTTTTCATACTGACTCATTAGGATGTGAATGTTAGTCGATGCATCTATATATCCATCGAAGAATGAGCTTGTACTATCACTAGTTTTAGCAATAGATGTATCTCCAAAGAATGTATCTCGAAGGTAAACTGGAACCCAGTGTTGTCGAGCATCGTACATTGACTGAAGCCATTCATCATCTATCAGATTGTATCTTCCAAGTAGGGATCCCCAACATAATTCAAACTCCGCAATTGTCTCAGTCAAGTTGACACATTTCTGGAATTCTGCTTCAAAAGTGGGGAATGACTGGAGTGAGTGTGAGAGCCTCTCCTGTGCTTCTCTAAAAATATTGGATTTGCAGAAGCGGTGACGAGTGCCTGGAAATACGTCTAATATGGCTGACCTAATGATCCTATCATGATCTGAAGTTATAGAAATAGGATGGCAACCAGACATTGCAGCAAGCCAATTTTCGAATAGCCAAATGAAAGATGACTCTGATTCATTGAGAAGCAGGGCACAGCCAAATAAAACAGGTTGACAATGATGGTTTACTCCTATAAATGGTGCAAAGGGCACCCGGTATCGGTGAGTCCTATAGGTGGTATCAAATGTAACTGTATCTCCAAAATAAGAGTAATTCTTTCTAGAGGTTGAGTCGGCCCAAAAGATGTTTCCCGATGAACCATCTTGAACAGCATAAAAGAAATCAGGATCCTCTGCCTGCTTCTGCTTCAAATGCTCAAAAATATAGTGAGCACCACTCCCTAGAGTCCCTTGCCTGCTTTGGTTCATATAATTCTGGCAATCAACTTTTGTGAAACCAACGTTATTAACCCCACCAGATTGCTTTATTAGGACAGACATGACACCAGTAGCGCCCAAACCAGCAGCTTGGAGCGTATCAATCAAGCTGCGGGCAGGACCAGAAACATGCCTATGTGATCGAATCAAGTGGACTTGATCAGGGGGTACAAGCTCATGATTATGGTCCTTGATGAATTTAGTAATAGCCCACTTACCAGAAGTCTGTTTCTTTACAGTCAAGTGAGCCTTACAGCCGACCCTAGAGACAATCCGCTGTCGCTTGGGTTTGTGTTGAGCACCATTATCAGGCCTAGGGTTAAAACCCTCTTTGGAACATACCAATTGGCGGGTACTAATAGAGTTATCACGACGTGAACGTCGATAAGCGCTGACCCGAGTGCCAAACCCAACTCTGCGGGCATAGGAGTTGTAGAAAATCCTAGCAGCCTGCTCAGATTCAAATTCCATGCCCTCGTAGGGTTCTAAGTCGGAAGAAGAACACTGTTGTCCTAAATCCACACCAGAAGCATTGAGGTTATCTTCTTCTTCTTCTTCGGCAGAACCCATATCAAACTCCATTGCATCGTTTTCCAAATTTAAGGGTTCAGATTCCATAATGCGCAGAAAAGAAACAGAAACGTACTATCGAAAAGTTTTGTTAGAGAGGAATTTGGTTAGTAGATAAAATAAATTATTGACTAACCCGCAGGAAGAGAGAGACCAATTGTACAGCGCGGGCATTTGCTTGGGCATGGCAACCTCCTCCAAGCTCAGTAACCTCAGTAAAAATGGCGACCTTCTTTTTTCCTCAAAATTTTGAGCTTTATTACTGTTTAGGGATCAGAGATTTTTGGACTTTTTCCACACTCTTTACTAAATTATATTTACATTTAACATAATTTTTTATTTTATTTTGTACAGAAAATAGAGAGTATGCGACTGTAGCTAATTAGGATTTTTTTCTCTCATATGGAATGAAACAATTATTAATCATCAAATACCATATTATTCTCTGATACACCAGTTTTTTTATAAAATTATTTTCCGTGTTTATTTTAAACTTCTTTTTTCCGGGTAAAACATGAGATTAAACTTGGAGCATTTTGCATGGTTACAATAGTTACTAAGTCACTAGGGAGTAGATACAAAAGGAAGAGGGTATAAGGGAGTCTGTACAACCATCGAGGAACTCGTTTGAGTTACTAGCCTTCTCTATAATAACGTTTTGTTACAACAGCCAAAAAATATCGAGACAAACAAGAAGGTTTGATTGCATATGTTCAAACTTCAAAAACCTACTTAATGTTTGCATAGAAATCAATATTGTAGTAGTTTAATAAGTACAATGTTTGATTGCTCCATTTCGTTATACATACACAAGTAATGTATGAATTTATGTGTGCGATATAATGTGAAGCAACACCAGGAGCATTTAATCAAACATAGAATATACTTCACAAGACAAGTGAGATAAATTGTACAATTTCAGTTGTAGTTTGATCTGTGTCTCAAGTAGGCAGGATCAAGCTGTGAAATGAACTCATCAATATGCTTGTCTGAACTTCCACTTGTGTCAATTGCCTCCTTAGCCAATTCTTTCAAGCTAGTAATATTCTTTCTAATTTCTCGTCCTCTCTCTCCTTCTAAAACTTCCCTGATGCACCTGTATATCTCTTCACTTGCAGTGACACCTTTCTCATCCTCATTTGCTTTAGCTATCAACCCCACACTCCAAACTTTCTCTAGAAAATGCGCGTTGATTATTTGGTCTAATATTTGAGGCATTGCAACTATAGGCACACCGAAGCTTATTGCTTCTAAGGTTGAGTTCCATCCACAGTGTGATATGAAGCATCCGATTGCATGATGTGCTAGTACCTCTAATTGTGAGCACCATGTCACAACCAATCCCTTACCTGATGTCTCTTTGCTGAAATCGATGGGAAGCTTACTCTGTTCATCAGGTTTCACCACCCATAAGAACATAATGTTGCTTTGCCTGAGAGCATCAGCTAGTTCTGTTATTTGTTCTGCACACAAATTTGCTGCACTTCCAAAAGAGACGTAGACGACTGATCCAGTTTTCTTACTGTCAAGCCACTCCATGCAATTGCTAGAATTTGGCTTATGAATATTGAAGCCATACTCGTTATCATTTTCAACTCGTTTGTCAAGATAAAATGATGGCAATGTTGGACCTATCGTTACTACATTCCAAACTTTCTTCATCCATTCGACAACCTAAATTCAGATTAATTAGCTGAGTGAGTCAAACAATTATCTTCCTTAGAATCAAATAAATAGCATGGCTAAACAAAGGACTTGGTGATTAGTAGCTGGTTCAACAAGAGCAATTTGATCTTATTGGCTTGCTTATTCAACTCGTTTGAGTAAACCCCGTCTTCACTTTGTCCCTCTTCCCCACCTGTCCCAACAAAGTTATACTTGGCGCTGAAAAATTCCAGCAAGTTATAAGCTTTTAAAGCTTGAGAACAACAAATCAAATGTGAGTTATAGGTTCTTTAAAGTTACAGTTATTTGACAAGAAAACAATACATTACCAGCTTGAAGTATTATTAACTTCTTGTCCCCAAGTCTGGCGTGCATACATATTCAAGACTAGCTAGAAAAAATTGAAAGAGCACATGAGATATGGTGTACCTACCTCTTCTTCCAACTTATCGAATGAGTTAAAGAGGACCCAGTCTGCCTTTCCAAAGTTGTCAAACTGGCCAAGTATGTGAATGATTATTGGGGGATACCGGCCAGTGCTACAACCAAGAGATGGCAGATTCGGAAACCTGAGCTTTGGCAATCCTGTGATTACCGGAAAACTAGGCATGGAAAGAGGAGTCTTTTCATAAACCTCACAGTACATAGGATAGTAGGTAGCAGCAGTAGCACATGATTGAGTGAAAAAGGCCGCGCCGGCTATGCCCAATTGGGTTGTAATTTTGGAAGCCCAGGGAATGTTAGCATCATAAACAAGGCACTTAACAGGGTGTTCATGATCCAAGATGAATCTGGTGAGGTTTGTTGAGCCACTGGCCTGGAATCTGTCTAGAAATCCTTTGAAACCTCCAGGACCTACCACCCCGCCTTGGGAGCAATCATCGTAAATGGATTCAAAAGTGATCATGGAGTAAGATAAAGTAGTTTTCATGGACTTCGCATTGGAGAGTGTGGTGGCTACAGTGATTTTGATTCCTTTGGAAGCCAGGCGTTTTGAGAATTGGAGCATCGGATTAATATGGCCCTGTCCCTGATCTGCTAGCACCACAATATGATGTGCTTTCTCAACTCTTCCTTGCTCCATTCTCTATCAAACTGCAAACCAATTTGCAAGAAAATTTATGTTAGGACTATAACTACTACCAGAAAGGAAAGAAGAGGCCAAAAGTCACGACTTTTTCATCTGTTGTGATCTTTGCTATGACATCAACATAGCCAGCAAACAAAATTATGTGTGTTCACATTGATAACATCGAATACGACCTTCTATGAAATATCCATTACACTAGAAATAAAAGAATCTTCTACAACCGTCCGTGTCTTTTCTTATTGAAAATGTAATCAATAGGGCAGTTTTTATATTTGTTGTCCATTTAAGCAAAACAATATGCCTTGATCCCAAGTTTAAGTCTTCTACCTACTTTCTCCAATTAAAATATAAGGATAGTGATTTATCCAATTAAATATGCCAAACAAACTGCTTCTGATTTATCCAATTAAATATGACAAGTCTGCTTTCTTCAGCTCTGTTTCCATTATCTGTAGAGAAATGCTAAGTCAAATTACATAGGATTACGTGCAGGTGATGCAGGAAGAACAATCAGAAGCATAAAGTTAGCGAACCCATAATAAAACAATTACAACATGTGCTTGCATTCAAATGTAAGATTCCAGGAGAGATGAGTTAAGTACAACGATTAAGTAAACAAACTTCTGTGTCTAACCCTAAAAGATAAGAAAAATTATGACAAGTGAATCTACACTATAGTGATTTAACTTCTAGTATCTACAACCTCTGTCAAATCCTTTGGTTCTTCTCAAGAGTGAATTGAATGCGAGATTGATTTCAGAGTTAGCTAAGATCAATTGTTGTTCACAAAAACTTCAGTGATCCCACAAACAATAATTTTTAGTGGCTGGGATCAAGCCTAGATAAAGCCATTTCAAAGAGTGGCTGGTCTAGTTGAGTTAAGCAAGAAGATCAGCCACTCTGCACCAGATAATAGGGGGAAACTCCTTCAAATACAAGTATATCTGGTGCACAGAGCATCCTGAACAAAGCATACAGCTGGTCAGAACAGTCACAAGCAGAGAGCAACTCTTGAGTTCAACAAGTCCAATTAGGGCACGTGAAAAAGCAGTTCACTTGCTAAAGAGACAGATGTGCCAGCCCATGGACAATTGCAGCAAACCAAGTCTGCCTTCAGCCCTATGCTTATTTAAAGCAATGGTCGTGAAAGATAGTCAATTAAATTTGGTAGATGTTGTCAGATGGAATCAGTGGAGGACATGAAGATGTTTTCTTTGCATGGACTGTAAGCTGTACTCCTGAAATTAAAAAAAAAGTATCTCATCTGTCAGTGGAAACAGGCAAATAAGGTAACTTTCAGCATATAGATAAGGAACACAACAAACCATTTGTAAAATGAAATTCTAGCTAAATCGGGTGAGTGGTTATAATCAAAGACCAGATGACACAGAGAATGCAGAACAATGAATTCATCAAAGTCGAAAAAGATAATAACTTGAACCTAAAGAGTGTACGAGTGGGTTAGAGTCTCGCATTGGTTGGGAATGGACTGGTGGTCTGCTAATATGGACTTGGGCAATCCTCCCTCATGAGCTAACTTTTTGGAGTTGAATTAGACCCAGGTATCAAATCCTTACAAAGAGAATCTCATTCAATTAAATTCATTCAACTTTAAATAAAACAAATTACAATCTAAATCCTAAGGTAAGAAAACTGGGGTGGGAATTCCCCAGGAACAGAGCTAATTTATTTCATATATAGTGCATAAAATAGTTCTCTCAATAAAGTGCATAACACAGAAACATGTTTCATGGGAACATATTTCTCTGATATTAGTACCTTTGTGCTTGAGGATTCTAGAAATTGCAACTGCATCATTCTCCGACCACTAAACAAGCAGAGAGTCTCTCCACCCTTTGGCACTCAAAGTTCTTAATCAAGGCAAATATTCACAAAGTGGGAGCATTCTGGAGCGGTAATTTCTTTTCCTTGATAATTACTCAGTTGTGTATAACTATAAGGCATATGCATCTTGATTTAAGTATCAATAAGGTACCAATGAGCATTCACCAACCCGGAAACCACAAACCAGAAACATTCACCGTGAAGATCTGTATTCAAAATGCCACAGCCAAACAAGATAGCAGCACATTCCTGGTTTTAGCTTTGAAGTCTTACATTTACTGTCCAAAGGTGCTGCAACTTTTCCCTGGCAATACAACCGGTTCCAGAATGACATATTCAAATCTCCGGAACCAAAGACACTCAATAGGTGACTCTAATCTTATCCGGTATCTCACCAGTAATTCCCACATGAGCATTCACCATCCCTGAAATGATGAAACCTATTTCCATCTCTGACGATGATTTCTCTTGCCTCAACCTTCGACATGAACTTGAAGGCATTGTGGCAGTCACCACAAATCCGAAGGTTCTTGAAGACCCTAATTGTGGCTCCACGAGGAAGCTTCAAGAGCCCAAATACAACCGCCAGCTTTTCACTATGAGTTGAAAGAGCATACTCCTTTTGCTCAGTCTCCATATCATGCAACACATATTGCGTGTCTGGAACATATCCCATTTTCCTCATCTTCAGCCTTAATTCCTCCAGGTAGTTGTACACTACTTGAATTTCAGGATGTGCAGTATCACCCACCAAAAATACATGAACGGTATTCTCAACCTTTATCCAACTACATCCAGGCTCTTTTTTCACCCCTTGGTCTCTCATCAGTTTTCTCACCTTAGCAGCATCATCCCATCGGCCTGCAGCAGCAAATGTGTTAGCTAGAAGTATATAGGTTCCATCATGTTGTGGCGTCAACTCAAAGAGTTGTTCTGCTGCTTCAACCCCCAAATCCACGTTCCTATGAGTTCGGCAACCAGCAAGAAGAGCTTCCCAAATGGGTGCTCCAGGTTTATAAGGCATATTCTGGATCACTTCTTTTGCTTCTAATAACCTTCCAGCTCGAGACAACAAATCAATTAAACGGGCATAGTGATCTTCTCCAGGGCTTATTTTATAAACACTGTGCATTATATTAAAGTAGTGTCGTCCCTTTTCAATCAATCCGGCATGACTACAAGCAGATATAACCGTGAGAAAGCTTATCCTATCAGGCATTATATTTTCATCTAACATCTGTTCAAAAAGTTCAACCGCTTGAACACCATATCCATGCTGTCCCAAGGCAGCAACCAATGCATTCCAAGACACCAAATCTACACAAGGCATAGTGAGGAACACATTACGTGCAGCTTCAATGACCCCAGATCTTCCATAAAATGTGACTAATGCATTTCCAGCTGAAAGGCTTGAATCATAACCACGCTGGATTAGTTGAGCATGGAGTTGGCATCCTGTTTCTAGTGCTCCAAGCACTGCACAAGATGTAATAGCTCCAGCAAATGCATAGTCACACAGCTCGATCCCCTTTACTCTCATTTGGTTGAACAGTTTGAGACCATCTTCTCCAAGTCCATTTTGTGCTAATCCTGATATCATTACCGTCCATGCCAGGGAATTCTTCTCTGGCATCTCATCAAAAAATAACTTAGCTTCATTAATCCGCCCTGCACTCACATATGCTGATAGAACTGCATTCCATGAAACAAGGTCCTTAAAAACTAGATTATCAAAAACTTTTCTTGCATCATCAACTCTACCACATTTCCAATATAATGTTATTAAAGCATTATATACAGACACATGGATTTTCTCTTCTGTTCGTCTAACATAAGCATGCACCTGCTTTCCTAGAAGAAACAGTCCAGCATCGGCACAAGCACTGAGGATACTGGTGCAGGTAAACTCATCTGGCTTCATCCCTGCTAAATACATTTTCCTTAACATATCTAATGCTTCAAAGATGAAACCTTTATGCACATATCCGGAGATCATGGCATTCCATGCCACAAGCAACTTCTCATCCATACCATCAAACACCTTCCGAGCAGCATCAAGATCATCATTCTTCACATACCCTGTGATAATCGTAGTCCAAGATAAGTCATCCCGTTCTGGCATCTCATAAAACAACTTGCTAGCTGAGTCCATCAACAGCAAGGATGATGCTAGGGGTGACGAAGCACATCTGACATAAACAGATATAAGTGCATTGACAACACACTTAAAGTTGGCCATGCCTGACTTTGCAACAGCACAATGCAGCTGCCGGCAGTGCATTTCATGATCAGCTATAAGGGCTAAGGCTGCAAGTACGGAGGTGTAGGTATACTCATCGGGTTGAAAATTTTTCCACCTCATATCAAGAAATAATTTTATAGCAGCATGGCCATCGTTGTTGTGTGAATAGCCTGTAATCATAGCGTTGTAACAAACAGTGTCACGGATACTTAATGGGGTTTTGTCAAAAACCTCTCTTGCAAGCTTGGGTTCTCCGGAAGCAGAGTATGCAGCAATCATAGTTGTTCTTGCCACTACATCTGGTTGGGGAATTCTATCAAACAGGTGCTTTGCATAAACAAGACCGGAATTTTTGCAATAGATATTGATTAAGTTATTAAGGATGTGGCTACGCGGGCTGAATCCGGAGGTGATCATGTTGGCATGGATTGATCGAAGAAGAGCAGACGCTGAGGTGGCATGCTTATGCTCTCGGCAAAGAAGTTGGAGCTGCACTGCGTAGAAGTTAGCAATGGAACCCGTGGCTGATTGGTTCTGCAAAGATGTTTTGACGGCATTTTTCATGATTGAAAAAGATAATATAGGGAATGAAAAACAAGGAGAAACTAGCCTGGCAGTGGATTTTTTGAAATTGAAGAGAAAGACGACGATGCCTAGGATGAGAGTTCAACTGCCCACTCCGCAAATTCAAATACCAAGAATTGCTCTCGAGGCAACTATTTTTCTACTTCTGTATCATTCCTCCTATTCTAACTTCAAATGCAGACACTCCCACAAGGCATATATAGGTTTGTTAGACATCATCTTCTTTATTTATTGACCAATTTTTTTTAACGGTATGTAACACAGGAAGAATATGTCAATTGGGCTTTGCTCATGAAATAAACAACCATAAGAAAACTCAAAAAACCATTGAATAAACAGACCAGTTCCTTAACATATTTAAGTACTTGAAGAGTATTTTAAGTGAAATACTGACTGCACTCATAAAATTCGTGTCCATTGTTTTCTAAATCTTCAGCTTTTACTTTATATATAAAATTCATATCCAAACACTAATACTAATAAATATTTTTTACTGTCAAGAAAAATGATTTGAAGGAGTATATGTACGTACTGTAATAGTTTATTAATGCACAGGAATATTTGGATCCCTCAACAAACTCTCAGAAAGTAGTATAATCTTCTCAACATTATTTGGCTTTTACAAGATTGAAAAAAGAAAAATGCACAAAAACAACTAAGCAAACAGCCGCAAAAGCAAGAGTTCCTCCAAATCTTTTCAATGTTAAAAGATGATGGGTTCTCATCTAAAATGGTGTGCTCACACTTGAGGGTGACGATATCACTGAAAGAATGTCAGTCACAGAAGCCATGGCACTTAATGCAGCCTTCAGGACGTCTTGTGAGCAACCAGGCTTCACAATTGTACGCACCTGAAAATAAAATAACAAAGCATGTCATAACACAGTCAGAAATGAGACATTAAATGAATAGCCAACAGAAGTTGGTAAAAAGAGATGATGTTTCAAAATTCAGCACCTTGTCTAGGTATTCCTGCAATTTCTTAATACGGCCAATGTAATCCTGGTCTTCAACACAAAGGCTAACGGCCTTGGCATCTGCACCAGGGCCATCAAACTGGAGGGGACCTGGGTTTCTATAAACATCATCCAACAAAAACTTTGTTGCATTTTGACTCAACAGCCTGCACAAAATGAAGAGAGAAATTAGGTGCTGCAAGAGGATACATATTGCTCCAGCAGTTTACTTACAAAATGCATGTTTAGAGTGCCACTTCTTAAAAACATCTCCTTTTGATTTGATGTCTACTACTCCCTACCTTTTGAAATTCAAAAGTTCCATTCATTTTAAGCTGAAAATATATATAAACAACAATTCAGAAATTTGACATACTCATATGATTTGCCCCTCAAATCCACAGTAGCAGGATGCAAAGCAGGTACCCCAATTGATGCTTTACCGGGACCACGACCGTAACGCTTAACAGTCATCATTGCCTGCAGTAACGAAGCAGTGAACAGAGCAAATAATTTTTGGATATTCGCAACTTCAAAAAAGTGGAAGCTTAGGGTGCATCTCCGGAAAAGTTCAAAGAAGCTGCTTACAGATATAGGGGAAGCACCACAATGCCACTTGTTGGCAGGATTCTTCAGGTTGGTAATAGTAGCCATGTAACCATTAAGACCAGCAGCTAAAATATGGTAGCAAACATGACCAAGAACCTGCATTTGGTTTTGTCGGAATTATGTATCTGAAATCAAGATTAGAAAGAAGATATAGAAACTCCAGCAAAACTTACGTAGGCATAGTCACAATCAAACTTTGATGGCAATGATCCCCGTGCTTGATAACCAAAGAAATGGCAAATAGCATTAAATTTCTTTCCTTTGTAAGTTCCTTCTTTCTGTAAAGGAACAGAAGAAAAAGGACAGTCATACATAAAAAATTGGGAGCAGGTATCTTTAAAGTATGTAGCTGCAGTCTTTTTCCTTTTAACTCTCACCTACAAATAGTCTGTTAAAGCAAAGTAACAAGAAACATCTTGATGAAAATAAAAAGAGAAAAGAATGATTGATCGTCAGGGACTGACTTCCATCAGAGGAAAACTAAAGAATTACTGAATATGAAAATTTTGTGCAATGGGGAAATTTTATCCACCTGATGTTTGAGCCTTTGCAGATCATACATCATCCCATTGAAGTTAACAAGCAGAACGGAAAAAAGTTAATCTTTTTTCATGAATAGGAGAAAGAGACAATTTGAGTAACTTCCTAGAACTCTCGGGTTCAAAATATCTTTATCTGCACAAACATCATCCTCAATCATTACGGGACATTGTACTTCTAACTTACTCTCAATCTCTTGTTAGCAATCCCAAAGAATCATTAGATACAACATACTTAATTGATTTCATTAACCTACCAATCGCTTGTTCATTTCTGTTTCCACGAGATGAGCTATAAGTTTCTCGGTCTCAATCTGTAAGGAAAACATTAAAGACAATCAACTGATAGATAGTTCATATATCATCAAGCAGCATCATCCAAACAGCAAGTGTAGTAACCTGTGATAGCTGAGCAGAGTCATCTGATTCTGGGTGTAGGAGAAGCTGCAAAATCACAAGTCTAGGGGTGTAAGCACTGTCCTATGGAACTTCAGTCAGTCAATTTATACACATACAGAAACTGCACCTGCTTTCTGATAAAATGCGGCAAAAATTCGAAAAGTGCAGAAGCCCATGGTGATAGTTGAGAGGAAATCTTATCAGCAGAAACACCTTGCCTGAGTAAACCATGAATTTCCTGAAATTCATAGTCAATCAGAAAAGGCAATGTCATAACAAATCCACATCCCAACAAAGCAGCTAAGATATCTTGTTAAACAATTTATTTTGCATCATACCTGCAATAGAGCATATACTTCAGGAATACTTTCAATAAGGCCCTCAGGCAACAGGATAACACCATGATTTTTATCTGAATGCAAAACCTTAGTCAGCTGACCGGAAAACTCAAAAATGACTCTAAAGGAAAATGATAACCTAGTAACTTCAATACCATGTTCAGCCCTAGCCTGAACCGCATCACAAATTTGTTGTGTGATGTCAAAAATAGTAAGCTTTGATGCAGCTACCTCCTCTCCAAGAATCACCTGCAAGCTCGCTCAACATTTATTAAGCCAGAACACTCGCAATATATAAGAAGCACCATGTCCAAGGTGCAGCACCAGCTTATCATCTCAGAGATAAAACTAACCATATTAGGATGTGACTGCAGAGTGCACTCTAATGCAACATGTGATGCCTTTCGCCCCATGAGTCTAATGAAATAGTAATACTGAAAAGGAAATATCCCCACAGTACATTAATAGAAAGACAAAAACAAAGGTGTAACAAGAAACATGTGCTGTAAATCATAATCAACTAGTGAGGACAATCCCCCATCAGGATTTCGTACAACCAGATTAGTATTCTATGTTGTATTTTCAGCACCCTACTACATCAGAAGCAACAACGAAAAACATTTCAGGATATGAATAGAGTTGGTACCTTCTCAGCTGAGAGTGCATCAGTGCATACATTGCTAATTAGTTGGGAGTTAACCTGAGGTGGAACCACATATAATTAGCTTTTCCCTGATCTAAATCACAATTGGATAGAATTCCAGAAATCAAGAAGTCAAAAGACACATCAGCTAGTCCAAGGCTTGTATAACTCAATTAACATCCACAACATCACAAAGAGAAGAAGAAGAGCTACTCCCCATCTAAAAGTCCATTGAAGTGGAATATAACACTGCAAAACCTACATCTACCCAAGGGAATATACCATCAAACGAGGAATGATGCCACCAATTCCACTACAAAGAACAAGAAGAAGAAAGAAGAAGAAGATTGAAGCAGGAGGTCCAATCAAACTCTCAGCCCACCTAGAAACCAAAAAACCAACCCTAAACCAAGGAGTGGGAAGCATGAAGAAGAAGAATCTCCACGGCAATGCATTTCAAGGAAAAAAAGAAAATTAGTTACGAGCTAATTCTATGTGGTGATTGTATTAATACCTTGCAGATTGTGTCAAAACCAACGTTCGCTTCAACAAACTGATTCTTGAGATCCCCATTTAATGTAACAGGAACACCAACCACCTAAAGAAGATAAAGACATTAATTTGGTGTGATACTAATGCAATAAGACAATATGGCGGATATAAGATGCAAAGTTTGGATTAGAAGCAGGAAAAATCAGAAAAAATAGAATAGAATATTCATTGCTTTACATGTCACAAGGGGAATAACACATACTTTTGTAAGGCATTTTGTTTCTGCAAATTTTTCTGCCAGATGAGCAGCATCGGTGTTTGATGTCACTCCTTCAAGCCAATGCATACTGTTAGACTTTAGATGAAGTGGAATAGTGTACTTTTAGATTCATCATATACCATTAATAACTGTAGCAGTATCAATACCTCCAATGATGACAAGGCCATCCAATTTCAAAGCTTTGCATGCAGCCATTGCAGCATTTACTTGCTCAGTCGTTCTAATCTGATCTTTTGTCCGTCCCAGCATGTCATATCCACCTTAATAAGGAAAAAGGCAACAAAAATAAGCCAAAAAAGGCCAAACGAAAATATAAAGAGCAAACTTCATCCAGATGTGAATTACCTTGATTCTTATAGGTAGCAAGAACATCATCAGTGATCTCTAGAGTTTTTTGTGCAAATAAACCTTCAGAACCACCTGTTGAGATTTGGAAAAGAGACCTTCAACACATTAGCCTTCTCTAAGGAGAATCAAGTTTCTAAAAAACTGAAACATTAGAGCATGACAGGAAAAATATTGTTCGACGTTAGGGCATGACCCTCGAAATATTGAACATGACACATGCAAAGAGACACTCATGGTAATGGTGGTAAAGTAGATATGCAAATAGACACTTGTGTCAACTATTACTGTAGTGTCCCAATAATTGTCATAAAAAAGTTCTCAAATGGAAAATGTGTCACGTAAAGGAAATGCTTACCTAAAAACCCAAGCAAGATATTTTTGGGGTTGTGAACCTTAAGAGCATCATGAAGACCCCATATGACATTGTGTCCTCCAGGAGATTGTCTACCACAAAATAGCACCCCAACCCTAAGAAAAGAAGAGGATAATCAGTGAGCACAGTTTTCAGTCCTATCAAAGAGATTAGGGATAACACTCATTTTATTGTAACCTATATGTGAATTAGCTTCTAATGCATAAACCAATATTTTCTATTAGTTCCCTTGGGTTTAGATTTTGAGGATATAAATAGAAAAGGATTTCAATCACAGACAAAACAAAAGGAATGTTATCCAGAAAACAGAGGTAGATCCATAAACCTAAATAAAATCAACATAGAATATGTTAGAAAACATCTCCTGATCAGTGATCACAATCCTGATCTAGTTTGTGAGTAAACTGCACAATTATAGAGCAATCGTCTGACGCAATACCTAATTGCAGGATGTTCAGTAATTATCTGAGCATCAGGGACCTTGGCAGTTGCCCTAAGAAAATGGGCTAATGGTTGACCATAAGTGTGTGGGAAGAACCGTTTAATTGTGTGTTCACCAGAGGGATCTGCTGCAGTGGTTGCATCACGGAGTTCTACCCGGACAGTAGTACCCTGTATAAGTCAGAACAATTCGGGATACAGTCAAGATTGAATATGTTAAAACAATAACACTGAAGGACAAATTGCTTAAGGGTCTTAAATATCATAGATAAAATTCCTAAATGTAAACAATCAAACAAAGTGGTGATGCATTTAACTACAATAGTTGGACAGCCATGAATGTCTGGGGACAGTCCGACAAACATCTAAGTAACTTGTAAGTTTTATTTTGTCAAAGTTTAGCAGCGTTTTTTCCTGATAATTTATTTCAAAAAGGGCAACAGAGACAGTTTATATGTGTTGTTTACTTCAGTTGAAGTAAAAAGGTGACTTTTTTTCAGATGAAAATGTAAAGACATGATTTTTCAGCCGGCAGCAAGGATATATATATATATATATATATGGTGGAGCAGGAGCAGGAACAGGAGCAGAGTGAAGTCCAGTAGTGAACTCTTTCAGAATAAAATGGAAAAAGATATTTATATTACTTGTTACATGTAGAAAGTCCTGTGACGCCAACTTTCTCAAATAGTCTTTTACTCTCCCAAATAATCGATCAAATTACTAGTAACTTGAACAAACAAATGGTGTAATAAGAGAGATGAATTAGATTGATGGGAGAATACATGTGATATGAAGAAAATAGTAGTATGACGATAGAAAACAGTGTGATCTAGCAGGTTAGATCTAGCAAAAGGAGTGGAAAAATAGAAGAGTTGTACCTGAAGACAAGGAGGAAGTTCAGGGTGGTAGTGAGACCGAAGCTTCTGCAAATCAGAGAGTTCTCGAGGTATGCCGTAATCTGCATCCATTGTTGATGCCTGGCACCTACGCAGTACACACTCACTTTTTGTTTTTTCAATATAATGTACTACACACTCACTCGTTGTCAGTTTCTAACTCTGAAAAGACCGTCCCTCCCTCCGTTTATATATAAAAATAAATAGTGGGGGCGATACAACCAACAAACACAGCAACCAGTTTTCTAACTCTCTGTATCAATGCCCTTCCATTTCCCACTATATCACCGTACAGCCACTGCGCAATGACCAAAATACCCCTTCCTCTTTATGCTGTTATTAAGCAAATATATATGTATGTTGCGGAAAGAAAAAGAGATGAACCAAAGCATAATTTGTTTTAACATAAGGAATATGCATAAATCGATTACTCTCAATATTCTACTTTTTAATCCTTCAATATTTTGTGTTGTGTTGAAGAGTATTAACAAATGTTACCACGTCAAACTTGATTTTTCCTTTACTTCTGTCGGTTGTGTTTACACTTATAAACAATTTAAGAGTATGAAAACACGTTCATCACCATTTCTGTTGCAAAAAGAAGTTCTGGTTTCTTGCACCCTAGTGAAAGAGCCAAGAGGTTTGAGTATTGAAAGTCCAGATAGGAATATGCCCTTGAGGATAGTTACGTAAATTCAGAGTTCACCTAGAATACCCTCACCTAACTTCTCGATGGGGAGTGGGGACAATGACAAAACTTTCTCAGTGCCTTTTTCTTATTTGACAACAAAATTTGATCTTTTTTTATGGCATCAGGAGCCAGTTTCTATTTTAATTTTCCAACAGCGCCCCCAGTTTAATATCTTAAACATTACAAAATGCACATTTCCTTCTTTCTCCAATGCTGCCCACGCACAAGAGTGCGTGCAGACATTTGCGGAATATGCTCCCCCCAAGTACATACGCTTTCTTAGTCTTTTATCTCGTCAAACCCCCTTTTTGCATTGCTCAATCCCCCCCTTCAAAGAAGGGAAAATAATAGAAACAGACCACTGTCTGCAACCTTATAGAGCTGGTGGTTTGATCCACCATCAAAGTTTGAACATAATTTAAAGATGCTGAATGTTACTCCAAATTAATAGAGATCCCATCATCCATCCATCTTCACATGATTTCATAGTACTGGAAATTCAGCAAGGAGGATGAAATGGTGGCCTGATAGTCCCGCTCCTAACTACCACTATGGGGTAAAAAGGATATTGAGAAAAGGAAAAGCAAAAATAAAGACAACCAAATTTCGGCTGGAACTGTTAAAAAGTTGCATAGATAATATATAGCTCATAAGTCATTAACTAATAACAGTGAACTACATCCTTCAGATGTCAAAGCAAGACACATACAGAGAATCTCTGATACAAAACTAAAGAACTCAAAAGGAACCATGATCCACCTAAGGGAATGGATTTGATCACAACGAGTCACATCACAACTCCCAAGGAATGGGGGTTGAACTTCATCCTCGATCTTGAAGCTTTGCATCTTTTGCCCATCATGAAGGACAGGAACAACAAAATCCAACTAATCTTTTTTCCTTCCTTTATTGGAAGGAGAAGCCCGTGGTTTCTGCTTCCCTGATTTTCTTCTGGAACTGACCAGGTTTGGCTGGGTAGAATGAGCAGGCATGTGATGCCCAGGAACCAAAGCAGGGAACCCAACAGCAGGGATTCTGCAAATTCATATTGCATCTATTAATATAGGCATTTGAGAGAACATAATGCATCTTTCTATTCAACATAACCATGGCAAACTGGAAAAATGTCAGACATTCCCATCTATTTCTTGCTTCAAACGTCAACTAAAGCAAAGTCCAGAAAATTTTAGCAGCAAAAAGTGGTATAAAGAATGTATTTTAGCCAAATGACAAGAATGTTTCTTATGCACTTACCCAACAAGAGCACGGCAGACTCCTGCTTGGTCATAGAAACACCATTAGCACTGCTATTCTGCAAAGAGAAGCGTAAAGCTTGATTTTCAGCAAGACAGCACTGGAGAACAAACCCCAGCCTTTTGCATTCTGATTCAAAGTATCTACTCTTCAACTCAAGATCCCTAACATACAACTTCTTCCTCTCTCGTGACCTCACAGCTGCATCCCTGTTCCTCAATTGCCTGGAGACCAAAAATTAAGTTTGTGACTACGATTTTCTTTAAGCTGCTATATACATACAGATTAGATAAATACAATCCTCTCACCATTTTGAAATAGAAGAGGAGAGGGGTGTATTAAACTACTCTAGATAAATGCACACGATGTTATGCAATTTTAAGCATGTTAAATGTGCACATTCCATAATATATACATCACACATTGAATAAGTGCAATCTTTTAAGAACATGGTTGCTTCTTCTAAGAAGAAGTCCAGAAGTAGTTTGCTATTCAGGAAAGTTACCCACTTGGGGGGGGGGGGGGGGGGGGCCTTCACAAGCCACAAAAAGAAACAATT
>NW_006238958.1:2533002-2571714 GCF_000226075.1 Solanum tuberosum
GGGGGGGGGGGGGGGGGGGGGGGGGGGGGGGGGGGGGGGGGGGGGGGGGGGGGGGGTCTCATGATCGCACACTAATGGAAAAGTTGCACCATCATGTGCTTTGATAAAATCTGTATGTCTTTGGAAAAAAGAATCATATTTTTGTTTCATAATCAATAGAGAATGAACTTTATGTTCTAACACAGCACAAACCAAATCATGAAATGAATGGCTAATACAGTCAATGTGTGATGTCAAATTAAGGCAATCTTATAGAGAGGAACTCCTTGGAAATACTGATTCACGATTTGGCTGAGAAGGCACAATGTGGATTTGGTTTTTGCATACACAGAAACTGCAAAGATTTTTCTGGTTATCAATAATTTAGATCAAGCAGTATCAGACGTATTTTTTAATTTAATAAGCATGAGTTAAACTAAATAAGATATCAAAACTAGGATTTGTTTCTGCTAGTACGTCAACCATCTAAAGAAGAGATACATCACGAGAAGCGCAGAAGAGGTAGTATTATTTATCTGAATAAGCAGAATAATTGAATTGAATAAACTAAAAAGAAAAAAGGGCAAAGATACCTCTTGCGCTTCTTATCGACAGGGTCATGGTTGTTTAGTTCGTCGTCCCCGTCAGAAGGCGACTTGTGTTTGTCCTGATCGGCGTCGGATCCACTAGAAACCTTGGAATCGGTGAATCCAATGGCTTGTTCAGCTGGAGAGTGAGAATGATCGGAGTGAAGAGGGGAATCGACGAGGACGTCGGAGAGAAAGTCGGCAGCAAATTGAGGATCAGCGTCTTCAAAAGAGACAAGACCGACATCGTCATCGTTCATAAGAAGCTGCTCGATCTGCTGGAATGTCTGTGGGGAGGAATCATGAAGAGTGAATTGATCATCATTGTGGGGATTGTCTAGAACGTTGTGGAAGATGTGATCTACATCGTCCCAGTTGATGATATCATCGAAGTTATCGACCATCGCCAGTTCGACGGAGATTGTTGGGGGTGAAGAAACTAGGGCCCGACTTACTATTTGGGACCCGACCTCTGGATGTCCCCAATTTAATAATCACGTTAGGTGTCTTAGAGGTTAAGGCTCCAAACACTTTCAACGAAATTACAAGTTTATTACTTCGTCATCCACCCAATAAGAATTCGACTTCGCTACAACTCACCTCACTAATTACTATTTACATCCCTTTTCCCATTAAAAGAAAATTACACCTCCTTCCTTTTCTATAAATAATATAAATTTAAATTTAAAAATATGCCACATTTTCGTTCACACGACCTTTAAAAAAAATGACAAAAGAATACTTATCCACTTTTCCTTTTTTTAGTTGTCACTAATTACTTGTTCATTTTGATAAATCAAAAAATGACAAAAAAAAATCATGTTATACCTTCAATCAAGTAATTAGGGAGTATTAACAACTAACGGGAATCCTCATTGATTTTCTTTCTAGAAAAAAATAATATATATCCTTAAGTTTTTAATTCATCTACTTCATAATTAATAGGGGTAAAATAATAAATTCACTATGTCAATAATTATTTTCTTAATAGGTGTATCAATTTAAAAATGGATAAGTGGATAAGTAATTAGACACAGAGGTAGTACCTATTTAAGATTCTTAAATTATATACTTCATCCGTGGTTCAATTAATATTTGCCTTGATATAAAAAAATTAAAAAATAAAAAGATTTTTGGAATTTGTGATTAAATGACAAGGTTTTAAAGGCAGGCTTTTGAAGTCCATAAACTCAAGTAGTAAATTACTCTTTCAATAGAAGGAAATAATTCACGGTGTACACACCCTTAACCCTTTTAAATTGTTGGATGGGGCTGTGATTTAAGAAGGATTTTTAACAACACAATTAATCATCTTATATCAACATAAAACAAAATAAAAAATAAGAAAAAGAAAAACCAAAGTGAAGCAGAACTCTTTAACCAAGAGCTAATTATGATAAAGCACAATTGTAAACTACATCCATAACTGTTGCAATCATATAAAATCATTCCATCTAAATAACAAAATACTGGAGGATTTGGCTCAAGCCTGCCATAACCAAATATACAATGTCTCCTTTTATCCACTCAACTATATTTAGAACATCTGTAACGTTCTTGCACTTGGCAAAGAGGAATTGTCTCCATACACTTTTAAGATACAAGTTGAGTAATGTCTCCATGACTTTCTTCTGTGAGATCATCTTGGTAATGAGCTTGGTGGAAAATAACGCAGGGGATTCTCCCTCAGCAACTCAGTCTCCCTGCAAACAAGTGCATTGTCAAACAGGTGCATTCTTTTTATTGAAGTGAAGAAACAAAATGAAACCAACTTGATACTTACTTTTTTATGTCTTTGTCATCTCCTCGTCTAAGCTGCAGACTAGAAGCCTTTACACCAGCAGCAGAGTCCTTCTCCTGTGCTCTGCCAAAGATGAAGGGGCAACAAAGAAAGTCAATCCAGGATCCCTGCTATTGTGCTGAAAATCTTAGAAACTAACACTATTACAATAGCTGAAAATCTCCTCGTTATTATATATGCTTGATGCATGTACACACACTGTTAACCATGTGTTTGTTGTTCACACTGAAAATACCATTGTATCTATGTACTCACTTGGCACATTCCTCATCCACAAAGATCTCTAGGCACGGAGTGGTGGTTGTAGCTCCTCGATTTCTAAGCCCATGTCTTTGAGGAATCTGTAAGAAATATTTTTGTTAATGAGTTTTCTTGTTCCTATCTGTCTGGACAAAAAATCAAATATTCTATTTAGAACTCTCTGGACTCAAACGGACCTTATTAGATGTCCACTTTGAAGGGATTGCCTGATTCTCCTTGTTCCTATCTGCTCGGGCACCAAGACAGTGCCATGATGTGTTCTCTAGCTTTGGTATTTCTGATTGAAGAGTTGATGACATTCCGGCATTTGCATCTTTGTAAATGGAAAATAGGCTCCCCTGAGCTCTGCAAAATGGATAAGAATGAGCCAGTGTTTCTACTAGAACTGGGCATGCACAAAGTAAAATATTTCCTGCAACCTTGTTATCAGCATCCTTACACTCCTTTTCCTTTAAGTTATGGATTACGAAGCAATAACAACTAAAAGTTCATTTCCACATTGCAAAGGATTTAAGGTATTTAAAGCAAGAACTCATCAGAATCTGATCTCTTGCCTGAAATAGCAGCTTAACCATGTGATGATAAGAATAAGTAATAACGACATAGATTTGGTTAGCGCATAGTGTTACTATGAAAAATTGCAGGGACACAAGAACGTAACTTGGGAGAAAAGAATAGTGACTCACACTTACCTATCTAGTTTCATTTTCTTCCGGGACAATTCAGAAGTTCCTGTTGTTTGGTTTCCTGCAAAGGCAAAAACAATGTTAGCCAAAGCCAGCAGACACCCTGAAGCTTCGATATAGAAATACACTTACGAGCTTCCCCCCTAGCCAACAGTGTGCCAAAGCTTCTCATTGGAAGCTGGTGTTCAGTTAGCTCCTCCTGAAATACAAGAAAGTCGCCGCAAATTCAAATCAAAGCAAACGACAATGGACTTTAGAAGAGGATCAGTCTGAAATAATTGATACCTCTGCTGCTTTGGGGCGACCCATTGAACGACTGAGAAACTTCTTGTAGGATGCTTTCAATTTCTCTTCGGGTTCTGCATTCCTGATTCATAGGAGAAGGAAATTTAAATCATAAACTAGCTGAGAGTGTCAGTAAATAGGCTTATAAATGGATGAGAACAAGCAGGAGGAAGGTTACTTGGTGTAACCAGTGTTTTGTACTTATATTAACTGTATCTTTAATGGAAAAGACTCAGTAGTGGCAAAGGAAAGCTTGAAAAAAGAGCGTACACAAAACTCAGGAGGAGACAAGGAAATTTAAATCATAAACCAGCTGAGAGTGTCAGTAAATAGGCATATAAATGGATGAGAACAAGCAGGAGGAAAGTTACTTGGTGTAACCAGTGTTTTGTACTTATATTAACTGTATCTTTAATGGAAAAGACTCAGTAGTGGCAAAGGAAAGCTTGAAAAAAGAGCGTACACAATCTTGTTGAGGCAGCTAATGCCTAAGGGGTCGTTTAGTTGTTGGTAAGGAAGTGAATTATTCACATATTAAAATCTGCATAACTAGTACCATTTTTGGCAGCATTTTAGTTGCTATGTATAAAACTCAGCACATCAAGTATGGTGCTTTGCTTACCGGTTTACAATCTCGCATAACTAAAACATGTATAAGTTAGGAGTCAATCTATGTATTATTTTATGTAGGGTTGAAGATGGTATAACTAATACATGAATTAGTAATACATAAATAGTTGAACCCTACATAACTGAACTCTGCATAACTAATCTTTGCATAACTAATACCTGCATAACTCTATATCCAACAACCAAACTACCCCTAAAGGTGTTGGGGGTCAGGTAATTTTTAAAACCAATTGAGCATCCACAATAATATCATGCCAAATATATTAAATTCTTCACCTTGCTGTAGCATTTTTCTGCCAGCAAGTTCGGTCAGTATCATAGCATTCACATCCTATCAGAAGTTAAAACAAGTAGAGAGAGAATATAAAAGGTCCCTCAAGAATGAGGCAAATGCCAACAAGAAATAAAGATTTCAATATATTCTTATGTCATCAGTTGATAGCTAGAGCATTTTATTAGAAACACATAGAGACTTGCTGTATTGAAGGCATGAAATGCACTTAGTAGAAAATCATGCTATACAAGTTACAAACTATCATGATTAGGTTGTGTAATCAAGCAAAGTTCAACAAACAGTGGCTGCGGCTATTTTCCATGCTGCCATACCTAAAATATCTATATTAGCTAAATAAATGATTAAATCCAGAGCACAACTTTCTCAATGATAACATCTCAAACACTTCCAGGTTGTTGAAAATGTTGATTTCTTTTCTCTGTCTTGCATATACAAATGCTCAACATAATCGTGTGACATGGTACTATCTGATTCAATTGCACTGTGACATCCTAACAATATTTTGATGCCTAGATTTATATTTCATATATAGGAACCAATCATTTCATAATTCAAAAAGATATAAGGAGTTCTTCATAATCATATTACTCATATATAGGAACCAATCATTTCACAATTAATGCAATTTCCGTAGACATCATTAGACTTAATAGCATACAATTAATGCAACTTCCATAGACATAATTAGACTTAACATATCAAAAGCTACTTAAACGGAAATATCAGGCAGCAATTCAATAACCCATTTGAATGATGCATCTCCCATCATAGACAACATTTATGCATAACTTCTCTGGAACCAAGCCATGTTCACTTGCCTAGTGCCAGGTGAAACACAATGTTAATTATGCAAGAAGCTAACTTTATGGCTAAAATTAAACCAAGGCCCAATGGGAACACAACTTACATAGATAGCCCCCGATTGAAGATCTCATTTGCTGTTTTAATTTTATTATGAGATTCCATGTGCAAAGCATAGGCTATGTAGAATGAAGAATGCGTCAGTCCAATTTTGTTAGCCTCCAGAAAGCTATAAATGACTTCAGCATCCATACAATTTTCAGCCTGCAAAGAGCCATCAATAAGAAAACTGATGTACCAAATTGCATGATGAGAAGATTTAGGGGCAAAAGAGTGGATGTTGAGAAAGCAAACGCACATATTCCAGCCACACTTTCAAGTAACGGAGGTCATCCTTATATCGTTCATCGTGCCAAAAGGTGCGGACACATTGCTCATAAATAACTATAAGTCCAGAACTGTCCCCACCGGGAGGGAAAGCCTCTTGCACCCACTTGATGCACCTTCACAATTTTAATGAAAATTTATGTCAGCAGCTTATTCAATAACAGAGATTGACTCATTAAATACTACTAGAAGATATAAGAGTTGAAAATTATTTGCATCCCAAAAGCAGAGCACTCACTGGAGCCATGGCAGAAGAGGATCTTCACCTTTGTACTGGTCAATTGCTCCAATCAACGCCCTAATCAGAAAGAGTTGAATTCAAAAATTAATAAGGGATTTTGAAAATGCAGCAACTACTACTATTCTACAACTAGCGTGTACATCTTAATCAAAATCTAGTGCGGGATGGAATGATCAATGGCCAGAGTGGTTTCATTTCCGATCAACCTCAGGAGTAAATGTCATGAAAATGCGAAGAAGAAGAAGAAGAAGAAAAAGTAATAGAGGAACCTTCGTTTGTCAAGAAGAGATTTCTTGAGTTGATAATCGGTACTAGACTTAAGAGCATCATTGAGAAGATTAACGTTGCGTCCTCTCTTCAAAGGTCTGACATTTTCCTTGAAGAGTTCCCACTCGTGACCAGTCTCTTGCTTCGACGCTAAGAACTCTGTCTCTGGATCCAATACGTAATCTCCTACCTTCTCCATTCCTTCTTCTTCTTCCTTCTTCCTTGTGGTGGTGTTTTCGTGAGAGCCTTTTTCAAATTTGAAATTGTGTTGTGTTGCTGAATCCCTAAACCCTTCCTTTCATAGCCGTTGGAGTTTAGGGCCGACCACCCTCCTTTAAATTCCAGATTTTACAATATTTTTGGTCCCACCATAAATATAAGATAAATGTTTTT
The DNA here is from genome assembly GCF_000226075.1 of Solanum tuberosum. Classification (NCBI taxonomy): domain Eukaryota; kingdom Viridiplantae; phylum Streptophyta; class Magnoliopsida; order Solanales; family Solanaceae; genus Solanum; species Solanum tuberosum. The sequence continues at coordinate 2,539,616 of NW_006238958.1, forward strand.
TAACAAGTGCGCTACTACAAACTACAAAGTGGGCCAAGTACATTCGGATTTAGACCGTTGGAATTTACACTAGATTAGGGGAAATTTATAAGGAAAACTACACAAATATGACTTATTAGGTAAAATATTTAATTAAATTGGACCCAATTCAATTTAATTGGCTGTCCCTTATTCTATTCACTGAATTACTGATAATATCATCATAGTATATCTATATACTTTGATGGTATCTATATATTTTGATGGAGTAAAACTTACTCGCTTCGGATGTATACACCAATTCAATACATGCAAGTCATGTGTTTAAATTTATAGTTTATTTTACTTAACCTTAATTAATTAACATGTGTTTTACTTCATCAAATCACATAATAATGGAAATTGCATTAGTTTGATGTATACACGGTGCATGTAAGTTTTTTCCATTTTTATGGTATCTATATAATCTGATCAAACAATAATAGAGCTATTTTTTTTCACTAAAACACCATTTTTTCTTCTTGATACCATTAGAGAGTGTGTGTTATATATATACACACTCTAATGGTATCAAAGAGTAATTGAGTAATGTTTTCACCGAATTTTTCTCTTTGATATCATCAGATTATATATATGTATTCTAATGGTGTTAAAGAGTAATCTTCCTCTTCAAGTAGTAAGCCTGAATTAGTAGTGATCTTATTCTGTTCCTACAAGATTTGATTTAATCGATAGAACAAATTAGAAAAATGTCGTTGATATTGACTTATTAAGTTAGCGATTCTTAAATAATCTTTTAATATTTGCCTAGTGATATGATTTATCCATTCTTTGAATATACTTAACTATTAGACTGATCAACTAATAAATACTTATTAAATTTGTATATTTATCTTCAATTATATAAAATTGTCCTTTCCTAACATTTGCTCCATATATTTATATTTTGTAAAATTGAAGAGGTTGTATCAATTAATACTATTATTGACTAGTGGTTAATTATAAAATTAATACAAATTTGAAATCTCAAACATATATTTGTAAAAGAAATACGAAGATAATCTCAAATTTGTAAAAGAAATACAAAGATATGTAAGTATCAATACATTATACATCATCATAAAATATTTTGTTTATAAACTATGATTTGCTCATTTTGTAAGATTATATAAAATAAAATAAAATAAAAATTAATTTTTTTTTGAACGTGTAAAAATTTTATATTCATAATGCTCATTTTGTAAGATTATATAAAAAAAATTATGTTCGTGAAAAAAATCTAACTTAAAAATAAATTTAATTTTAAATGATGAATTGAAATTTGAAATCATACTTGTTACGTCTAAACGAGGGAGAAAGATGATTTAGGGGGTGTTTGGATTGAAAAAAAGAAGGCAAAAGTCAAAAATTGGGATTCTCTATTTATGATTTTTAACTTTTCACTTATAAGTCAAGCCAATCCAAACACCTCCTTAAAAGCCTGGAAAAATCGAACTGAATCAAACTAATTCGATTTCTTCGATTTGGTGTCGATGTTATTTTTTAAAAGTTCAGTTTTTTGATTTGGTGCTCGGTGTAAGGGTCTCAGAACTTCGGTGCACCAAAGAACCGAACTTTTATAAAAAAAAATTTAAAATTTAAAAAAATAATATATACATTCTCTTAACTAAAAATAAAAAGTCAACTAACAATTAAATTATTCATGAGCAAATCAAAGTAGCAACAAATGTACAATTCAATAATGAACTTTAAATATGATTTTTCAAAAGGAACCCAAACACGTTTTTATCAATGTACATTGTGTAAATGAATTCGTCTTTGTCCTTATTTTATTAGAGAAGTAGTTGGAGGCACAATGTTCTTAACAAAAATAAATATAGTCTTTAGTTAGCACAATAAGTGTTACATACGAGACACGTCATTCATTAACATAATTTTAAATTTTTAATTATCTTATATTTTGATTTTTTTCTCATTTTATTTTTCATTCACATCGAAAAATTAATTTTAAAAATACCGAACTAAATCGAATTGAAGTAGAAAAACCAAACCGAACCGAATTAGTTTGGTTCAAAATATAATACACATTTTTCTAAAAACAAAAACTGAAGAATCAAATTGAAATTTGATAAAATCGAACCGAAGGACCGCACGTCCACTTTTCGCCAAAGGTGGAAGAAGTGTTCCCATGGGCCCCAAACTGAAGATGGAACCTTATCTCCTAACACAGAAATACTCCACGATGTCGTTTTATGTTAGTTGAGCAGTACTAAATGATGCCCTGATTCTGATAGAGATATGACATTGTTGCTATAATTTCACAAGAAATCTGCACATTTTTTTTTCACCAGAAATCAATAGATCTTAAATTTGATCCCAAAAACCTCATCTCATTTCCAGCTTAATTGTGATGGCGCTGAACTTGAAGCAGGCATCAATATTCCCAATCCATGTTGCTAGTGTAACTGGATCCACGAGGAAAGGAGTGCAAAAGGTGTTGATGAATGGATCAGGATCAGCAGGAGTACCAAAGTATAAGGGGACGCAGATGAGAGAGAAACAGCTGACGGAAATGATAGAGAAGAAAGTGAAGGAAGCTAAGGAGGTGTGCGGTGAAGACGCCAGGTCGGACGAGTGCAAGGTGGCATGGGATGAGGTGGAAGAAGTAAGCCAGGCTAAGGCCCATCTGCGTATCAAGCTTCAGCTCAATCAAGATCCCCTTGAACCTTACTGTCAAGATAACCCTGACGCCGACGAGTGCCGCACCTATGACCATTAATTAATTATTATTCGGATTTCACTGTTGTTGTACTTCTACTCCTCTAATGTATTTCTCTCCAATTTAGTATGATTAAAGTTAATTACTAGTACAAAACCCTCCATCTGCGTATCAAGCTTCTCCCACTTACTAGCATTTCAGGTTTGTTATATTAATTATGTCTTCACTGCTATATGAAGCATTAGGTAAGTGCAAATGTCATGTCCATATAAAGACGAACAAACGCTACTATGAAGTTAAATTCAAGCCTCATTATAAAGCTCTGGAACACTAATCATATATAGCAAAAGAAATAAGATATATACAAAAATCAATGGTAAAAACATGAAGCAAACTTGTTTTCAAGCATATCACTTCTTGTGAACCAAGATAACTTTGTAAGGGTATATGGGTTCAGTTAATATCATTGGGTCCAGTAAAATATTGGATGGTTTTATTTGGGATTCAGGCCTAGTTAGTTATCGTTAAAAAGGTCTAGGGATTAGAAAGAAGGTTATGTCGAAATTTTGGCTGTCAGTTATCTCTCATCCCATTTCTGTGTTCTAGTATCTCATCCCCTTCTAGTTATCCTCTTCTATGTTAATCTCTCCTTAGTCAGTGCGTTCTTATTTTGTTGTGCGTATTCTAGTTGTAACTTGAACACCTCTTCTATGTTAATCTCTCCTTAGTCAGTGCGTTCTTATTTTGTTGTGCGTATTCTAGTTGTAACTTGTGTTCAACAATATATATATATATATATATAAGAGTGCTTGCGAAGGAATGGAGTTTGTTTCATCACATCACATAGGGGCATATATTATCACCCTCCTCGGAAAGCCACCAAGGCTGATATTGTATCCACCCGGAGAAGGCAAACAAATGTGCAAGCTTTTTGTTAAATGAAAGTCACATACGTGAGAAGATTTGATTGTTTTCCTCTTAGCCATTCAAGTCACACCGCTTATAATTTTTTTTTAAAAAGTAATTTACTACTATCACATTTTTCAACTTAACAAAAAATAGTAGTACTAGTACATTTTAAAATTTTGGACTTAAATAACCTAGTGTGATAACTTAAAAACTATTTGAATCTCTTCTAATTGTTACTATGTATATTTATGAAGAGATTACTTTTGGGTTTTGAGGCTGGAAAGGAACCACGTCGTAACTTTTGGCGCAAAGTAGTGAATCTGAAGAAGAAAGGGCAAAGGAGATTGTACAAGTGGTCATGAGTCATGACACTGCTTCAGCTTCCCCATCCATCGTCCTCCGTCCCTAAAGACCAAAGGTTGTATCGCAATGCAAGTGCACTCGATCCTTTTTCGCGTCACAGGGCTTCATGGCAAGAGGTGTGTTTTTGCTTCTTCTGGTTGCCATCAGATACCACTTAACTTAACTAATCAATTTTATTCAGCTTGCCGGCGTTCTGGTATTCTCAGCGATTCCTTTCACTGCTGTCAAAGCTATTGCCAACAGTACCTTCGGCGAAACACTCCGTAAACGATTGGAAGAGAGAAAGAAGGTTGCTGTAGAGAATTCTGCAAAGTTCAAAGCACTTGCACAAATGGCAAGAAACGATAGGTAATCATCCTATCCCTATCACATGGTAAGCCATGCCCCTTGTTTTCTCCTCTGTAATGCATCCGTCTACTTTCCACCACTATCAATATGTTAATCCATTCACAATTTTGCTACATTATACAGTAATGCATATCCACTTTTGTTTTCACTATTATCATTTGTTTGTGTTCTTTGCAGTATCTGGTATGGAGAAGATCGCCCCCGCTGGCTTGGTCCAATTTCTTATGACTATCCGGCTTATCTTAATGGGGAGCTACCCGGGGACTATGGATTTGATATCTGCGGGTTGAGCAAGGATCCCGTGGCCCTTCAAAACTACTTTAAGTATGGATTGGATTTTGCTTCTATTAACTCGTTCAAAATTTCTTTTGTTCTGAGTAGATAATGCAACATCATATGCCATTAAATTATTTGTGACCTTTTATGCTTCTTCAGCACATGTATCCTTTTAAAGACGAGCTTCCCACTAAAGAAATGAACAGAGTCAGGGCTTTCGATAACCTATTGAGAAATAACCACGAGAGTTAGGATTAGGTGATTGGTGACATGATTCCATCCTCTTTTAGTTGGAAGAAAAGCAGACATGTTTTTGAGCATAAATGTAGCCAAAAAAAGTTATAAATTGGTATTTGAGGGGAAGAGAGCAAAGAGTTGCGAAATTCATATCTGGTCAGGGTTTAGGGCCACACATAGACATGAAAGTTGTTCTACTCCCAGACATGTTTGGGATGAGAGATTGAACATTTTCCAGCGTGGTTGTTCAGAGATCCCATTGTGTAATCTTTTGAAATTCTCAAAATAGCAACAAACACACATTCATACAAACTATTTGTTCAGAAACCGCGCAGAAGCTCTATTAAATTCTATTCGAACTTATTTCAGTTGTCATGGTTACTCACAGTTATGAAATATTGCATGGACGTTGGGCTATGCTGGCTGCTCTTGGTGCTTTGATTCCAGAACTGTTAAACCTGACAGGACTTTTCCAGTTTGTGGAACCTGTTTGGTGGCGAGTGGGCTACTCAAAGCTTAAGGTTGGTATCTTTCATATATGCGCTGTTGCTTGACTTCCCTTGGTTGATAGATGCTGCTTCCCTTAGCTATTGATGTTATGAGTCCAAAAACTCCCATGCTTGTTCTTTCCTCCAATCTCACCTCTCCAGTTATCGACTCAGCGGAACCTTGTCTGTCGACCCAAGCAACTCATGTCGAATGTGCAAGTAGGTGAGAATCGGATGAGTTGATAATGCTACAAGTAAGATAAATAACTATAGTAAAATACTCCAAAAGTAACTTGATATCTTCCAACTATTTGTACAAAATGGATTTGTTTTATGATGAGCCAAACATCCACTAGAATTCTATTTCTTGGCAAAGTTATTATCCAACACTTCCTTGTTCTGTGTAAATCCTACCCTCCCAAGACTTCACTTGTGGGATTACACTGGGTTTGTTGTTGTTGCTTCCTTGTTCTCAGGTTTCCGAGTAAACATAATTTGGATTGATTTTACAAAAATTGTCGTACAAAATTTCAATTTTTAAATTCTGATATGATTTTCTTATGAGATTTCATTCTTGGAATCCAGTGTTTAACATGCAAGTATTCCTTTCAATAATTAATTTGTATCACTATCACCCACCTATTTCATATTCTTATCAGAGTGTTGTTCCACTTGATTATTGACATCCTAATGACCTTATGAATTCAGTATCCAGCGCTTATTGCAGGTGTCTTTTTTTTATCTTATTTATTTCGTTCATTTTTTCAAGGGAGATACACTTGACTATTTAGGGATCCCTGGACTCCATTTAGCTGGAAGTCAAGGAGTCATTGTCATAGCCATTTGCCAAGTCCTTTTGATGGTGAGTGTAAACACTTGCTCTATGTGTATCCTTCCAGTAATTATTTCAATGCCGAATGTGTTGAGTGTGAAACACTTTCTGGTTATTTGAATTCTTCTTGTAAAAGGTGCATTTTATCTCTTGCAATACACTCATTGTGTGACAAGGTAGGCATTTTGCAGTCATGGAGATGGTTGCAAGTACAGTGAATCTATGAGCTGAAGTAATGCTTTTAGCTCAAGATACAGTTCTCCAAGATTAAGATAGTGACTCTATAGATCAATCCCTTTCTAGAAAAGAAGTACAATGTAGCTTTGTGTTCAAATGTGTCCATACAGCTGATGCTTGATTGGTTGGATATGATCAATAGATGGCTGCTTCCTTCTGCCATTTTTGTCATAATAATTTAACTGTGCCGATCGAGCAATGCATTTGAGAGTGATGATTTTGTTGAAAAACTTTTAATGGTCCATTGGGATAGAGTGCAAATGTTGATCTTAAGTTCGAATAAATGTCTGTTTTTGCATTCAAGGGACAGTTTGCTACTTATTCCTCTTAAAATCCTAGTGCCTAATGACATATTGAATAATTGCTTGTGTGCTATAGCTGGTGAACATGTTGAAACAATTCTCATAGAGATAATCCCATGCCTAGAGAAGAAATAGGACAGTAAATTCTGTAACTGTAGTATATAATTTGGCCATTTCTACACAAAAGAAACCACCATCTAGTTGGAACTTGACTTTGGAAATGGCTTTTTTCACATGAACAATGAGGGAATTTTACTTGATTTCTTCTGTTCTTGCAATTAACTGTTCTTTCATACTTTTCTGTGCATAGGTTGGACCAGAATATGCAAGGTATTGTGGGATTGAGGCTTTGGAACCATTAGGACTTTACTTGCCTGGTGACATCAATTATCCTGGAGGTGTTCTTTTTGATCCACTGAATCTCTCTAAAGATCCAATGGCTTTTGAAGAGCTAAAGGTGAAAGAAATAAAAAATGGGCGCCTTGCTATGGTTGCCTGGTTAGGCTTTTATGTCCAAGCCGCTCTTACAGGTAAAGGCCCTGTGCAAAACCTTCTGGAGCATATCTCAGATCCATTCCACAATAACTTGCTCTCCATTCTAAAGTCTCTGTAAGAGAATTCACTTATCCAAAGTTGACAATGGGGTTTAAGCCTCCCAGGTATAATTGTTCTGTCTTCTTTATCTTTAAGGCTGTAATATGTGAACTCCTAATTCATATGAAAGTCTTCTGAAAATAATGTCATACCTAGAAAAGGTGAAGACATGTTGTGCCCAGAAGAGTATTTGAGGTTGTCCATACCAATGACAATGAACCTTATATGGTCTTGTTTATAATGGGATGTAAAATGACTATTGTTATTGTTTAAACTTCCGTTTATGATGGGATGTAAATAATAAGGAAGCAAGTATGTTACTTGTTATTTATTGTGTGACACGCATCCTTTTTGTTATATCTGGAAATTTATTCATTATGCATCATAAAAGCTTCAGGAAGTTATCATATTAAACAATTTAACAAAGAAATTCTCATGTCCTTTAAGAATAATAATAAGGAATATTTAATTTGCATTTTGTTTCACTTTCTTTAGTGAAAAAAAATGGAGTGGAAGGTGGGTTTGGAAATATTAATTGGGAGGGAATGGTGCTCCCTGTGCATTGAGGTCTGCTTCATGCAATTCTTCTTCTGTTAGTGCTTCCTCTTCCTCTCCCAATATTCTGAACCAGAACCTCTCCGACCCCTTCTCCAAATCCTTCAATAAGACCACCAATAAATTCAATAACAACCTGAGATGCAAGACGAGCAGCAGTCCCAAGCATATTGGGCTTTTCAGGAGGCTTGATTCCATATTCTTGGAGGCCATTGATCATGGACTTAGCACACAGTGCATGAAGATGGTAGCCACAGACTGTGCAGCTGTACACTCGACCTGATGACCTTTTCTTCTTGCACTCACTGCATACCATTCCTGGTTGATCATTACCACCACCAGCACCACCTGGTAAAGTGTTTCCTGGGGGTAAGACTTTTAGTAGGTGCGGATGATTGGGAAATTTAATCTCGGTGGAAAGCATGGCACAACAAGGATGCATCTGGAAATTACAGGAGTTGACTCTGCATCTAAATGTGAATCCTTTGGTGGACTTGCAGCAGACATCACACCTTGGCCACGCTATTCCGGCTTTAACTGATTTGTTTAGGAAAAGAACATGTGAAAATTCTGGAGATGGGAAATACAGATCACAGAACTTATGCCAGACAACATATGTATGCATTTAAGCTTGTAGAAGCATATATCTTACCAAAAAATGTACCACTTTGTGTAGGAATCATGTGTACCTTGTTTAGGTTTAGCATGGAAGACAAGTTGGTGCTGTCCATGGAAAGGATGAGCCTTAAGAGAGGGCGGAGATAAGGCACAGAAGTGATGAAGCTGAAAACCACAGTCTTGGCATGCATACCTACGGCCAGTGCCAAACTCTTTGCAACCTGAGCAGGTAAATAGTTCTGAGAGAGTGATCTCTGCAAGCGGGTGCTTTGAGTGAGTATGATGAACAATGGTTCCATTGTGATTAGCATGATACCCGGTGTGATCATCAGGTGGCTGGGGCGATGTTGGGAACTCTATGTAGTTTGGAGTGGGAGATGGCTGGTTACCACCCTTGGTCTTTGCGGCTGAGGAAAGAGCAGAGACAGCTGAGAGTGGAGCTTGTGCCAACGGGAACGATGAGGTATTGTTCAATCTTTTCATTGCTACTATAGATGTCCCTGATCTCCTGAGGGGTTTTATGCTGGTGCTGTTCATCATGTTTTAGTTTGGTTCCAAAAGAGAGTCTGAAGAACCTTATTGAGTTGAGTGTGAGGTAGCTCATATATTTATGCTTGCTTTGGATGCGTGGCTACAGAGAATTTAATCTAAATTATCAAGTTAAATTAATCACGGAAACAGTAGGTTGATTGATAATGTAAAAATAATCTAATTACATCGAATCTTTTGAATGAATAGATATATAGATGAATCATAAAGTTGTTGATACAACTAATCTGGAATTGAGGCATAACTAACTATTGATTGATTTATCAATGAAACCCACAAAGCAATTGTATTTGCTCGATAAAGTCAAAGATTAGCTTTTAAGGATTTCTTTGCTAGTGGACAAGTTTGATTTTTGAGGGAGAATGAGGCCCCTCTCCTTGGTACCTTTTATTCTCTGCAATAACAAGGAGCAGTATTTTCCAACCAAGTCTGTCTTCTTTTTTCCCTTTTCTCTCTTTTTTACTACACCCCAATAGACAATAAAAGCCATGGCACGAATCAAAATCCCTTTCTGGGAAGATACTTATTCCGGTATAAAGTAGAGGCGTAGAAAATGTTAACATGCCCACAATCTTATTTTTCTTTTTGGAAATTGCTTAGAAGAGTTTGCCATATTCAACCCAAGGTTGTGCCTCAATGGTTAATAAAGTGGGTTGGGTTAAGCACCCTGAGGTTTCAAATTTGGATTCCAGCGGAGGCAAACACTAGGTGATTGCTTTCCATTTGTTCTAACCTTGATGGACAAAGTTACTTGATATCCATTACTAGTAGGAGGTGACAAAATATGTTGTCCAAGTGTGTGCAAGCTAGCTTGGACACCACAATTATTTATAAAAAAAAAGAAAAAAAAAAGAGTTTGCCACATTCAATAAGTGACTTCGTGTAGATTGTAAATTAAACATGAAGATCTTTATCCTATTCCAATTTGCATAAAAGCTAAATACTACTACTGTAGATGATGGTAGATGTTGAGCATTCCCCTTCTCTGCTGTCGAATCTATAATTCTATATGATTAATGATTTACTGTAGTTGGTTGGACTTTGTGTTCCTTAATGATACCCAATTATTGCTAATTCCAATTGTGGATATTTAACTACTACAGCGTATCCGTAGTTTTTTTTTAATTCATTTCCCTTTAAGTTATAGTTTATTTGGTTCAAGTAACTAAGACATTTAACTATTGTCTCAAAAAAAAAAACTAAGATATTTAACTATATCTTGTTACTATCAATATATATGCACAACGTTACTGTAAGGATCAGGAACTTGAATATTGATCTTTTGCTTCTTCCTCCTTCCCACCTTGGTTACGTATTAATAGTACTATTTTCATTCTCTATTTCTCGTTAATGCCTTATTTTGACGTGACACTAATTTAGTACCAAGTCTAAAATATTATTGTAATTATTTTTTTAATTGTAATAGTAATAGAAGAAGAAGAAATGTGGACATTTGTTCTTAAAAACCTAGTTTGACAAGGAAAACATCCCCTATTAAATTAAATGTTTTAAACTAGAGTTAGGGGTCAATCCATAATTTCCGTCTTTTCCCCTGGATTAGGCAAACAGAAAATTTGTTTCCGTAATAAGTAAAACGCATCATTTGTTCCCTAACCTCTCAGGAGAATTCTAATGTCTCGTCATCTACATCTTCCTCAACTTTTGTGGTCAATCAGAATCCTATTTAAATTTTTTAGGGAGATCATCACGCTCTAGAATGCTCCTAACTGATTTTTCTTTTGGCAAAACTATATTCTTCAATTTATAACACATGCAGATTGAATACATTTTATTGACAGAAAATAATAATTAAAATCCAACACAAAAACTAAAATTAAGGGAGCAGGCGAAGAAGATAACCTGTTTGATGTAGTGACTGAAAAGTGAAAATTGATTCAATAACATAGATTTATCTCTTTAGAATCACGCTACTGTAATATTTTACGGTTGGTAAAAGATGATGATGGCAATATTGGTAATAAAGAAAAGATCCAAGTGCGTTGTTGTAGGAGAAGGAGAAATTTGATTGCATTGACGGGCGACAACTCAGAGTCTCAATTAAGTGTCGGTCCACAGAGTCTTGTCTTGGTGTCTCTTCACTCTGTTTTCAGCTACCCAATGGCTAAAAATCCAAGTAATACAGGCGGAAAAATGTTGGACACGAGGCCATTGGTAGCGACATTGCTCGCCTTCACTCTTGTCATGCTCATTTGGAATCTCCAACCTTACTACGATACCATCCTTAATCCGTCTAAACTCTCCATTAATATTACCGACCCTAACAAACGAACCTTCCTTACCTACGGCAATGCCGCCTCTCTCTTCGTCCAGATGGGAGCGTATCGCGGTGGTCCCACTACTTTCGCCGTCGTGGGTCTCGCTTCCAAGCCCCTTCACGTCTTTGGACGCCCCTGGTATAAATGCCAGTGGATCCCCAATACCAATACCAACTCCTCTAAGGACCTCAAGGCCAAGGCCTATAAGATCCTCCCTGACTGGGGCTACGGACGTGTCTACACTGTGGTGGTTGTGAACTGCACATTTGCTGTGAATCCTAACCTTGATAATAAGGGAGGGAAGCTCATTCTCTACGCTTACTATAGTGAGTCACCCAAGAGATACGAGAAAATCACAGCATTGGAGGAAGCACCAGGGTCTTACAACCAGACCAAGTTCAGCCCGCCATATCCCTACGAGTATTTGTATTGCGGTTCTTCCTTGTATGGGAATTTGAGTGCCTCTAGGATGAGGGAGTGGATGGCCTATCACGCCTGGTTTTTCGGGCCCAGCTCCCATTTCGTGTTTCACGACGCTGGCGGGGTGTCATCTGAGGTAAGGGCGGTGCTGGAGCCGTGGGTACAGACTGGTAAGGTCACGCTTCAGGATATAAGGGACCAGTCCGAGTTCGATGGCTACTATTACAACCAGTTTTTGGTGGTGAATGATTGCCTCCATCGCTACCGACACGCTGCCAATTGGACCTTCTACTTTGATGTGGACGAGTACATCTATCTTCCTGATGCCAACACTACTCTCGAATCTGTGTTAAGAGACTTCTCCAACAATACTCAGTTCACCATTGAGCAAAATGCCATGTCCAGCATCCTCTGCTTGAACGATTCCTCTCAAAACTATTCCAGGTAGTATCTCCGTAATTTCTCTACTTGTACTGATTAATTGTTTTCACTGCTCTTCTTGTTAACTAATAACTGCCTCATCATTAATTTGATAAAGATAAAGGCATTCATCTTAACAATTTTTTTGTCATTAATTTTCTCTCTTATACGAGGCATTCATTTATTTATTAACTAAAACTTGATTGATTGATCTTTTAATACCTATTGTCTTATTAGTAGTTGATACTTGAGAGGCATTTAGGGGTTGCTGATCTAAGTTCCGTACCATCAATGCCTGTTCTGTTGAATTTGAGCTTCTCTTTAACGTTAAGGACGAATGTACAAGTTTCTGAAGCTTTCCTTCAATTTCCAATGCATGTTGTGTTTGTATTTACAAAGAATGCAGTCAAAGATGCCCTAGCATCGTTCACACTAGTATATATAAGACATGTTAGTGACGGTTTAGGATGGACAAAGGTAGAGATAAGGTTTGCGTACATCCAAACTCCCGGTTATGTTGTTGTGAAGTTTTTAGGTACTGACCATCAAATCAGCAATGAAATGAAAATCTTTTTACATCTTCCTTTCATACTCTCTCCATTTGTTATTAATTACAGGCTGTGGGGCTTTGAGAAGTTGTTGTTCAGAGACTCGAGAAGTAACATTAGGAGAGATCGGAAGTACGCCATACAGGCAAAAAATGCATATGCAACAGGCGTACACATGTCGGAAAATGTAGTAGGAGGGACTTTGCACCAGACAGAAACCAAGATCCGCTACTATCACTATCACAACTCCATCACGGTACATGAGGAGCTGTGTCGTGAGTTTTTACCCATATCCGCTAAGCATAACATAACCTGGTTCGATAAGGTACCCTACGAATACGATGACAACATGAAGAAACTCACCCAAACCATCAAGGATTTTGAGCGAAATACTATCAATGCAGCTCCCGACCATACCAACAACTCATAGGATCAGTGTACAGTATTCTACCGAGAATTTTATTCACCAGTCACCACAGTGAAGAGAAGGAACTGGTGAACAAGTGTTTTAGTAGTAGTGTTCATCTTTAATTTATAGTGTGCCCTACTCTTAATTCTTGGCAGCAAATTAAAGCAACACGTCCAACTCCTGCAGGGTCACCACACTTTACTTCTGCTGGCTCGATTTGGTTATTAATATCAAGTCATTCATTTGTATCCACAAATTGCCAAGTTAGGTTTATTGGTTGATTTGGGAAAAGAGAGAGATGAGGGTCCCCACTCCCCACCAGGATTTGTCTGTAAATGGTAATCGTTACATTTTCTTTTATGACTACAATTCACTTCTTTCCTTTTCATGTTCATTCCAACTCCTGCTTTTCATTTGTTACTCTAGAGTTTAGTGGTTGTCTTTCACTCATTTAAGAAGCAGATTGTGACTAGACATTTTTTAAAAACTCTCACCAGTTGATCTTTTGTCTGTTAGCAATAAAGGGAGTATTATTTCTATTGACGTGGATATAAATATATTGCAACATTAACAATGTACAACTGCTAGCCAACGGTGCAATTTGCTCCTTTTTAATATAGGTACTAGTAATAATAATTATATGCGTCCAACAAATGATGAAGGCGCACATGTCTTATCTCTTGCCTTTTGCATGATTAGTTCTCTAGTACCTTCCACTTAAAATGATACTACTATCGTTTAATTGTTTTCATAATGGGTAGAAATAAGATTTGATTTTTAAAATTTCATAATTTAATTGTATTCTGGACATTATTATTATTATTATTATTATTATTATTATATCTCTTCCAATGGATGAATTGGGGTATATCTTACCCATAGCAAGTTGGGCGAATTATTGAGGGACAGACTAGTTAAAGTGAGCTTTGCCATAGTGACCCATGAAATGGGGTTAGATTCACAAAAGCTAGAAAGAAAAAATATGCAGTCTAAACCATCAAAAATGAATGGGGTGTAATATGAGATGGGCGGTGGAATAGTGAAAGAGAACAAAGCCCATTCCATTTACTTAAAGCCCAAAAGGGGTTTGGATTGGATCCACTGTTGTGTTGGACGTCTTCTGCTGCCCAACTATTCAAACGCAATGATTTATCCATTTTTTGTGGTTGGAAGAAAAAACAAATCCTAAATTATTCAATCTCAAGTATGAACCAATTTTTTAAAATACTTTAATATTTGTTGACACATAATTGACGTTGGATTGCAAATATTATTCTTAGAATATATGAAAGCAGCTGGGATGGGGTATCTATCGATCTTTCTATTTGCACAAGTTAAGACTTAAAAGAGAAAAAAAAATGAAGTTTGTTAAGTCATAGGAATATAGAGTAAAGGAACAAAGCATTTACTTACTCTTATATACGAGAGGGAGCAATATATGTTTATCTTCCTCTTCCTTTTATTACTATTATTATTATTATTATTATTATTTTGTTATGAGTGAGAGGATGATTATCCTTTTAATTTTTGTGTGCTGAATTAATAAAACGTGACCGCCTTAGATATGTGAGTCACTTTCCTTGTAAGTAGTTGTCACTTCACCCTCTACCTTTCATTTCCTGATTCTTTCTTCTACTTTTCTTCTTCCGATATTTCCTTATATCTTTCTTCTAACTAAGTCTCTCTTGCAGAATATATCACTAGCACTCGTAAGATAATGGTAATCTTCATTTTCAACCCCACAAATTAGATAATTGTGTGTTTATATATATATATATATATGTATATATACATATTAAATTAATGGGCTCGCTGTGTTTGAATTAATATATAGGTGAGTCAGGATGAAATTGGGCCGGCATGGTTGAAGCCGCTGCTCAAGGCTAACTACTTCCATACTTGCACAATTCACGGTGATTCAAATAAGAGCGAATGCAACATGTATTGTTTGGATTGCATGGGAAGTAATGCTCTTTGCTCTTACTGTTTGACCAATCACAAACACCATCGCCTTGTACAAGTCAGTTATATTACATGCTCTAATTCAGTATATATATATATATATATATATATGTGTGTCATGATCAGCCATAAATATAATATATGTGTCTGCCTCTGTTTTTATTATATGTATAGATAAGAAGATCCTCATACCATAATGTGGTGAGGGTGAATGAAATTCAAAGATACCTAGACATATCTTGCATTCAAACATACATTATCAATAGCGCCAAGATTGTGTTTCTGAATGAGCGTCCCCAGCCCAGACCAGGAAAGGGGGTTACCAATACTTGTGAAATCTGCTGCCGCAGCCTACTTGACACTTTCAGATTCTGCTCCCTCGGCTGCAAGGTACGTAAGTATGTATTCTCTTTTGGATATATAGAAATTAGAATTAAATATGCAATTTTGGTTAAACCGAAGCAACTATATATGGTATCTCTGTTTCACTTTGTTTTCCAAGTATGTTCAGTTTATACGACCATATTGATTGATTAATTAAGAATGGGTAAATTGGAATTGCAGCTGAATGGTATTAGGCGAGGCGATGAAGAGTTGACATTTACATTGAAGGCGGAGACGAATGAATATTGGGATGATGAATCATCGACCCCAAAGAAGAAGCAGCGCAGGGACGAGAAAGTAACGTTTGGGTTTCGTCATCTGAATATTGAGGCATACAATATGTCTCCTGATACATACCACAACAATTCAAACAGGAGGAAAGGCATTCCACATCGTGCCCCTTTTTGATAATTCATTAAGGTCGGCTCATCAAATTACAACAATACGGTTCCGTCGTCACACATATATATAGTTCCTAATTACACTATAGTATATACATACAAAACATGTGCATTAGGTAGGAGAGTAGTACTATGCTAGATCGATATTTATGTTTTAATGAATACTTTTGTATATGTTAATTTACTTACAATGCAAGCTGTGTAATTAAACAAGGAGAGGGGAAGAAAATGGTATACGTAGTTTATGATGTGTTTGAAAATACGATATTTTTAGTGGATATATTGACTAGCTATAGCTAGAACTTGGGTATATTACTCCATTAACGTTAAATGGCAAAAAAAGGATCCTCAGGCCTCAATAGCTCTGTTGAATAAATGGCAAAAACAAGATCCTCAGGCCTCAATAGCTTTGTTGAATGTTGAAAGAGACACGTCGATGAGGCGGCAAACGGGTTTTGACCTGAATGGAAAAAAAATTTAAACGCTACAGCTAGTGCACGTGCAACTGAACCGTTTGACCGTAGCTAGATTACAAGACAGAGTTAATTAATTGACAAGGAGTAGTAATTTTAAGATATATAAATTGCCAACCATGCATGGTCATACTAATATCTTCTATGTAGGGAAGCAAATAGGAATAATAATAATAAAAAGAAGGAGAAGAGGGTGGGACCTAGTGCTTTGCATCCATGTCAAATTGAGAGAAGCTTGGAGGACACGTAACACTGTTATTAAGCCACGGAGGTGGACTCCCGATAGAGACTTGCCGCTTTAATTTCTCCTCTCCGTTTCTCTATCTCTAGCTACCTCTTAAAAAACCCATTTTTTTTTCTCTTCCAATTAATAAAAATAATTTATAATCATATAAATATTTAAGAATTAAAAATAAATAAAAAATCATGCAAGTCACGAACTAGAAAGAAAGAGTACTATATATATATATATATACACAAACGAACAAGCTACATGATTGGAATATATAGAGAGGTTATTAAATAAGGACCGTGAGGAATCTTTTCTTTCTTTAAAATTGAAAGGTTGATAATCACATATTCGGAATTTCTAGATGACGAAGCGTTGAAGTTCGTTTTGGATAAAAATTAGTAGCTAGGATGACCCCAAAATCAGCTTAATTATTCCATATTTCTAGCTTTGGTCACAGGTTGCATGCGTCTAATTAATTGTTTTGAATATACATAACTACGGTAGGGGACCAATAATATAACTTCTACTTTTTATAAAAGTATTGCTATGGAGTAATATTTATCTCATTTTTAGTATTTGACTAATGGAAGATATATAGGAAAATTGGGTGCTATATATATATATATACTAGCTATGAGACCTCGTGCCAGCACGGGGCCCAATATATGTTACTGTTTCTGTTTTTATTTATGTGGTACATATGAAATTTGAAATTAATCAATTTTTTAGTATGTTTTTATATATTTTAAGTTGCTAATTATTTGTATTTAGAGTATGTTTTACGTAAATATATTAGAAATCACAATAATTAACAAGTTAATATAAAAAAAAACTTATAAAAAATTCATTGACTTTTGAAATTTCATTTGTATCACATAAATCAGGACCGAGTAATATATATGAAAATTACATAAAATTACAAAGGAAAGGTTGTTTGGCAGAAAAATTCTCAGGTATGGACTTAATTTCTCTCATTTTCACAAAAGGTACATGTCCAAGTCTATTATGCCACAACACATTCACATCATTGCAAGCATGAGTCAGAAAAGAAGCAGAAATATTAGGACTTTTATTGACTAAAACACAGTGTTGAGTACAGGTACATGAAGAAGCAGGAAATGAAACAGACTTGGACTTAGAATCACATGTACTGTGTCTACATGAAGAAGTAGGGACAGAAACAAACTTAGAATTGAAAACATCTTGACTTGACAGGCAGCCAGTAGTGGAAGTAGTTGAAGCAGCACATGAAGCACCAGGACACTTAGAACATAGAAAATATAGTCCATCTTTTGCTTCACCAATGACCAGAGGCCTCTTCATTGAAGGGGCCTGCAGAATGCATGAGGATTCAGAAAAATGCACAATGCTTTTAGGTATGGATTTTGAAAGACAATTAATGGAAACAAGATTGTACTTAAAAGAAGGCACATACAACACTTCTTGTAAAACAATGTTTGATGCAAGTACCACATTACCAATTTGCACAACTTTCACCTTGTAACCATTTGGTAAAGTAATCAATAAAGGGCAAGGGAGATAAGTAATGTTTGTTAGGAATGTTATGTCAAAAGTCATATGATTGGAGGCTCCTGAGTCAAGGATCCAAGAGTCATTCTTGTTGTGAGAACATCTGCAAGATAACTTGCCAAAATCAATTGAAGAAGTACATGCTATCATACCTGCGAAATTTGCATTACCACCAGCAAAGTCCATCTGATTGGCATTGTCTTTCTCAGTCTGAAACTGTTGTAATAGCTCCACAAATTGTGTATATTGTTCTCTTGTCAATTGGGGACCGGTGTCATTATGATTTCCCCTGTGCACCTCTTCCCCTGAACAACAACCACTTTGAACATCAGCCATAAGACTCTTACCCCTGTTGAACCTGGAATTCTGATTGTTGCTTCTGTCTCTGTATCCATTCTGATTGTTAAAATTTGGATAATTGTTTGTTTGTGGGTTGTTATTTGTCTGTGGGTAACCATGCAACTTATAGCATTTGTCCCTGATGTGTCCTGGTCTCTTGCAGTAATCACATATAATACGAGTCCTGTTACCAATGTAGGAATTGGTCTGAGAATAGTTAGTTCTAAAATTGGTGTTGGTGTTGTTTGTAGAAGAATAATTTTGCCTAGTAGACCTGGAAGTACTTGCTCCTGCCGAGCCATTTGCATTGAAAGCAACAGAAAAATACACCAACTCTTGGAATTAGTTTCATTAAGAGCAACATTTTTATTCATCATGTCTTTTGAAGCTATCTTATTGCTTGTGAATGATTATACATCTTATGTACCATTTAGTCTAACAAATTTTGCATACTTACCCTTTTCATAAGGTCACTGAATTATTAATTATTATTGCAAACTTTTTTTCTTAATTTCAATTTTCTTCAACAAAAGAAAGTGACTTTTTGATATAATAATCAATAGGGAAAAAAGTAATTCATGAAGAAGATGACTTACAGTTAGTTAACAAGTGAAACCAACTTGTAATTTTCTTACGCCTGTTTAGTATCTTCAATTTCCTGATTCAATCATAATTAAAATTGAAAGCAGATTTCATCCCAAAAAAAAAAAAAAAAAGTTTATGTAATAGGTGAAATTAGAAAAAAGTTTATGGAAATGAAATAGATGAAGGTTTGAATGTTGAAAGAAGAAGGAAGAATCTCTATCTCTAGTAATCTAACTAGAGTTGAATTGGAGTAGTAAGTTGCTTTAGGTGGTAGCTGTAAAGTGGCTCAATAATACCAACTATGTTATTTGTCTTTTTTCTTTTGGAAAATACACTCATAAAATCCCCTAAAATTATATCGGATTTGCTAGTTTTATACTTAAACTATATTCTTCTTTGACATTTGCTTAGCATATAAAGGAATTTTATGATGGGACATGATGTTTTTGGTTAAAATGGATTGACATCTCAAATGACCTTATTCCCTTATTTTTTCAGTAGTTCAACAACCGTTTAAACAACGAAGTTTTTATTCAATCTAACTATTCATAAAACATATAGAGCTCGATCCATTTTGCTGATCTTTCATTATTATTACAGAGAAAAGGAGAAAGCAGAGAGCACTAAGGGAAAAGGTGAAAACGCACTATCAACTTTACGAATACACTTTTTTTTTTTTTTACCTCAAGTCTTTTCCATGGGCCCGACCGATGTCTGATTAAATTAGAATATAGAAAGATATTCAAAAAATTTAAGACACGTGTAAATCTAGTAAAGAATGTGAAGATGCCATTGCTAAAACTAAGGGAACAGTATGTTTGGAGTTGATGGTCAAAAACACATATATTTGGTAGCGCAAAGGATAAGTGTGAACATCTGTTATGTTTTTTTTAAGGAATTTGGATCGTAACACAGTCTAGTCTCCTACTGTCAAGCAAATGAAAGAAGAAAAAGGACAATACGTGGGGCAGTAGTGAAAAAAGAATATTTCAATAGCTGCCATAAAATACAATAATTCGACTATAACAAACCTCAAAATTTTAAGTGCACGGTGAAGTATTATATATGTCGATGAGCTTAAATCTAAGACTCTATCGAAACTACTTCCAAATCGCCTTAGTTTTCTATGCTGCAAAAAATTGTAAATTTGTTGGTTGGTGACCGGGAGGTGTACTTATATTCAACAAGAAAAAACTTTTGTAGTTGTGTTAATTTTGCAACTCTAACTTGTCATGTTAAAGAGACAGCCTCAGTTATGAGACAACGACTAACAGAGTTTTTGGCAGCTATAACATCCAAAGGTATCCTGAAGAGTTAGTAGCACTGGCACATGGATAGAGGCGTATTCAGGATTTTGACATGATGAGTGCACTATTACGATATATATTTCGCGCTGGAGGCATTGAGATCGATTGAACCATTGATTGTATGTTATATCATCCTGTATTTCTAGTTTTAATATGCACATTTGGTTTAATAATATAAATAAATTACAGTGCTAAAGAAAATTAGGAATTTTCAATGTTGACAAACTTGAAAATTTTGAAAGATTAAAACTATATATATAAAGTGCTACCAATCACTACTTAGAGACGTGTTACCTAATTTTAGAAAGAAAAATACAACAAGATAGATGCAAGTTTCAAATTTCTAACCACCCAACATCATTGCATTATTTCATACGTCTAGCATGGGTTCATACATCTATATTTGAATATATATATATATATATATATATATATATATGATTTCAGGAGGGCAGCATGGGTTCACGTGAACCCGGTGACCTCCTCCTGCATACGCCTGTCATGGGAACACACAAGACAAAGCGAGTGGAAAATTGACTATGGAACTTGAAAGATCTCGAGTTTTATGCCTCTGTTGAGGTTGTCAAAGGTAAGAGACAAGTGTACATGTCGTCAACTTGGATAAAATTCAGGGACTCCGCCATTGTCCTCCTGGGAAGCTGATTATGAGTTTGAGAGATGGTATCTATCTAGCTTCCTATGATGCTCAAACTCCCCAAATATATTGTTCCACCCATGTCTGATCTTCCAAAAATGCACTATGTGAAATCCAACACGGAAGGGACAACATTTTTGAAGAGTTCGAACAACATAGATGGCTTTTATACATGCACTCATACATATCAGTGAATACTCATCTTTCAATATTCTAATTGATTGATGATAAGGAGGTATACTTGTATTCAACCAGCTTTCAATTGTATCCTTAGTTGAATTTTGCAAGTGCTGCATAAATAGAAGGTGTAAGATGAAGGGAAACAACTACTAAATTACGAAAAAACAAACAAGAAACAATGTTGTAAAATAATAAAGCTGCATAACAAAGGCATGATTTTACAACAAGAAATCATAGTGAAAGACCATCTGATATATATTGGTCATCAATCACCTAAAACATACAGAAAAAGGACAGGCGATTCGGCTCTAGGCGCACAATATACTTGAGCATGAGCATGGTTGCAACAATTAGCTAAGAAAGAATTCCATTCTCTTTGTCTGTGCTTTTGCTGCAATTTGAAATCAACATGGAGCAATTAAGCAAAAGCAAGCATCAAATTAGAAAAAGGAACAAGAAGATTATACATATTTCTATCAAGTTAGATACAGGTAGATACTCAATCAGCACAGAGGAGATTGTTTCTACTTACTTAGATAGTGATGAGGTCTATACAGTCGTTTTCTTCATTCTCTTCGACTTCTTGCTTAAACCTCACAGCTGAAGCCTCCAGAGATTTGTTCTTGCACCTAGTAAACTTAATCTATTTATATCTGCAAAGCTAAGGGGGATCTCCTCGAGCTTGTCACACCATTTTATAACAAGTGTATCAAGCAGGGGAAAGGATTCCTCTGAGGCATCCCTATTAAAGATGGTATTACATAGTAAGCTGAGAGTCATTATGTAAATAATAGAAGTTAGAGGATTAGATAGAAAATAGTTAGTTAAAGTAGTTACAAAAGATTCTTTCCTTTTCCTGTATATAAATGTACTGATCTTGTTCAGTTATGAAATTAATAAAGTTCACTTTGAAATTTAATACTTCTGAATTCCTTTCTCTGTAAACTCAGAAGCTATCTTCTCCATGATAGCTAACATGGTATCAGAGCATTGATCAATCTTCACAGTAAATGGTTGATCAAATCACTGATTCAACTACACAAGTAACAGGTGAAGCTATGGCGACTGTCGATAATGAGTTGCCAGAAAAGTTAAGCCACAATCATCCCCTTTTTCTACACACCATTGACAATTCTGGTGTACTGCTCAGTTCAATTCAATTGACTGGAGCCGATAATTTTTCTGTATGGAGTAGAGCATTGAAGATTGCAATTCTAGGTCGTAATAAGCTTGGGTTCATCGATGGTTCATGCAAAAAGGAGGCATATGGTCCAAATCTGGTGAATTTATGGGAACGATGCAATGCAATAGTATTGTCATGGATTATGAACTGTGTTTCAAAAGAATTACTTGGAGGTATTGTCTACTCCACAAATGCTGCATCTGTATGGAAGGATCTGGCTGAACGATATGATAAAGTCGATGGATCTCGCATCTTTCAACTGCACAAGGAGATTGCTACTGTCAGTCAAGGTACTAGTTCAATCTCAGCATATTTCTCTAGATTGCGTGAACTGTGGGTAGAATATGATAGTCTAACTCCTGTACCAAGTTGTGAGTGTGTAAATTCAAGAGAGTTTGTGAAATTTGTGCATAATCAGAAGTTACTTCAGTTCCTCATGGGTCTGAATGACTCATATGAACAAGCTAGGGGACAGATCCTAATGATGGTACCTCTACCTTCCTTGAACAAGACCTATACCCTTTTAATTGAGAGAGAAAGTCAGAGAACTATTTCTCAAACCTCCAGTAGTGCTAATTGTTCTGAGTTGAGTGCCATGTTCACTACTGGGAACAATACTTCTGCTATGGTACCTAGACCAAGGCCTTACACTAGTTCTAGCTATGATCCCAATGCATTTTGTGATTATTGCCACAGAACAGGACACACCCAAGCAATTTGCTATCAGCTTCATGGTTATCCCCCAGGATTTGAAAGGAGGAAGAAAAGTCCTAATAATACTTACCAGGGGAGAGGAAGGACTAATAATGAGTATCAGGGGAGAGGAAGGCCTAATAATGAGTATCAAGGGAGAGGAAGGTCTAATAATGATAGGAGGCAAAATTTTGCTGCTCACAATGCAATCAGTTATGGTGATATAGATGTTAACAGAAGTGTGAATCCAAGGAATCAGGGATATGGAAGAGGTTCTAAAAACACTGAACAAGTTGACTATCACAAAGGTATGACTGTGTTACATGAACAGTATAATCAGATCCTACAGATGCTTGGTCAGTCTAATATGCAGGGAGGCTCTGAAGCAGCAGCATCCACATCACATTTCAGTGCCAACATAGCTCAGGACAATTACTCCTCAGCAGGTACTTCAGCAGGTAATGCAACTGCTCTCACTGTCAGTCCAGCCCATACTGGTTGGATCATAGATTCTGGTGCAACCAATCATATGACTCCACACTCAAATATTCTTACTCATAAACAACAACTTCCTAGTGATCAACCTAGAAGTGTTCAATTGCCCAATGGTAAAACAACTCAAATCACACATATAGGTTCCTGTAATGTCACTCCTCAGGACATGCTAAGAAATGTTCTTCTTGTTCCTGACTTTAAGTTCAACTTACTATCCGTCTCACAAATTACTAAGGATCTTAAATGTGTAGTATGCTTCTTTCCTAACTTTGTTGCTCTTCAGGACCTCTCCAATGGGCAGGTGAAGGTGATTGGTAAAGAGCATGCTGGTCTCTATCTTCTGCCTAATAACTCCTCTCCTATTAACAACATTGTTCATTGCTCATCACACTTAGCTCACGGTGATGTTCATTACACAGAATCACAAGCTCTATTGTGGCATCAAAGGCTAGGACACACTTCTTCCACTGTTCTGGCTCATCTGCTAGCTCTTTCACCTAGTAAATGTTCTAAAGATCTTCACAATTGCATTATTTGTCCTTTGGCAAAACAACATAGATTACCCTTTCCCAATAGTATTACTGTCTCTACTTCTTCTTTTCAGTTACTGCATATTGATGTTTGGGGTCCCTTTAACACCCCTACCTATGATGGTAATAGATTCTTTGTTACTATAGTTGATGATTGTACTAGACTATTGTGGTTGTTTCTAATAAAAATGAAGAGTGATGTTTGTGTTGTCTTGAAAAACTTCTTCATTTTTGCCAAAACTCAGTTCAATGCTGTAGTTAAAACAGTCCGGACTGACAATGGCTCTGAGTTTGTAAATGCTGAGTGTCACAAACTATTTACCAGCTTAGGCATCATTCATCAGAGAACCTGCATTCATACACCCCAGCAAAATGGTATTGCAGAGCGAAAACATAAACATATCCTTGAAGTGGCTAGAGCAATCAGATTCCAAGGGCATATTCCTCTCAGGTTTTGGGGTAATTGCATACTTACCGCTGCTTATCTCATCAATTTGTTGCCAACTCCTGTGTTACATGGTAAATCCCCTCATGAAGTATTTCACAATACCAAACTTTCTCTCCAGCATTTGGGAGTTTTAGGTTGTCTGTGCTTTGCAAAGAATATGTACATACATGATAAATTTCAACCAAGAAGTGTTGTTGCCATACACATGGGGTATAGTCCTACTACTAAGGGTTATCTTCTCTACAATCTCAAGGACAAGCAGTTCTTCCTTAGCAGAGATGTGGAGTTTAGGGAATCTACATTTCCCTTTGCAGTTCCTTCTTCCACTGCCTGGCACTTGTTTCCTTCTGTTAATATTTCATCAGATCCTCCTACATCACATGCTGTACCTCCCTCTGATATGGTTGATTCAGTTGATACTCCTGATCTGCCCGCAGTGTTACCTGAGTCTGGCTCAAGGGTCTCTGAAGTTAGGAGATCACAAAGGAGTACCAAAGCTCCATTATGGATGCAAGATTATGTAGCTTCTGCTCATCTCACCCCTATCAAACCTCTATATTCTATTGACAAATATCTTGGCTATGATCATCTGTCTCCGTCCTATCAGGCATTTCTCTCTTCTTTTGGTCATGAGGTTGAACCTGTCACCTTTGAGGAGGCCTGTCAGGATCCTCGATGGGTTGAGGCCATGCAGGCTGAAATCTCAGCCTTGGAAACTCATCAGACTTGGAAAGTGGTACCCTTACCTCCTCACAAAAAAGGCTATTGGTTGTAAGTGGATTTTTAAAATCAAGTATCAAGCTTCAGGGGAGGTTGAAAGATTCAAAGCCAGGTTGGTTGCAAAGGGGTTTAACCAAAGAGAAGGACTGGATTATAAAGAAACTTTTTCACCTGTTGTAAAAATGGTTACAGTCAGAAGTGTGTTGGCTTTGGCTGCTATGGAAACCTGGCATATTCATCAGATGGATGTGTCAAATGCTTTCCTTCAAGGTGACTTATTTGATGAGGTATATATGACTCTTCCTCAAGGCTTTCAGATTCCTAAGGGATTTATTGTGCAGGGGGAGAAACCAGTGTGTAGGCTCACTAAATCCCTCTATGGCCTGAAACAAGCCCCTAGACAATGGAATGTGAAGCTTACAGATGCACTTATCAGATTGGGATTTATTCAGAGTCATGCAGACTATTCACTGTTCATTAAGAAAACAAAAACATCTCTGGTGATACTTCTAGTATATGTTGATGATATGATGATTACAGGTAATGACCTTAGTATTATTCAACAAACCAAAAGAATTCTACAAGACACTTTCAAGATGAAAGACCTAGGAGAACTCAAGTATTTCCTAGGAATTGAATTCGCTAGATCACATGAAGGAATTGTCATGCATCAAAGGAAATACTCTCTTGAAATCATCTCTGAAGCTGGACTTGGAGCTGCTAAACCAGCCTCCACTCCTATTGATCCTTATGTACAGTTAACTACCAAGGAGTATGATGAAATAAATGGGACAGGAAAGGAAGATAGATTGCTGGAGGATCCAACAGTATACAGAAGACTAGTTGGAAAATTGTTGTATCTAAATGTTACCAGGCCAGACATTGCTTTTGCTACACAAACTCTGAGCCAGTTCCTACATCAACCCAAACAATCACACCTCAATGCTGCTCTCAAGGTAGTGAAATATGTAAAGGGACAAGCAGGGCTAGGTGTACTATTATCCAGCAAGAATAACAAACAACAAAAGTGCAAGGTCTATCCCGGTATATAGGGATCGCTTGCCTATTCCCTAATGAGCCCAATATAATTGTGATGTCGGGCCAGTTGATGGGCTTTGGATCAAGTGTTACTCACTGGAGGGACTCTCCCTCCCTGTGAAATGTCAAACCATATGATTATAATATAAATATCTACTTTAAATTTAAACAAGGCTTAGTGAACATCTGAAAATAACATTATATATAGTCGAAATTACCAAGTATTTCTTAAAAAGAAAACTCTCCTTTAAGTGCATTCCAAAGCTTAATTATTTGATGATATTATAAACCCCTATTAGGAATAAGGATTTTAAATTAATTTGTGTATGTCCTCTTCATTAATATTCTGTCAACATATAATTTAGCATATTACCATTGTTTATGATATATAAGAGTTAAGTATACGCAATCTTTCTATGAAACCACCAAATCAAGTGGTATTAAAGATGGTATTACATAGTAAGCTGAGAGTCATTATGTAAATAATAGAAGTTAGAGGATTAGATAGAAAATAGTTAGTTAAAGTAGTTACAAAAGATTCTTTCCTTTCCTGTATATAAAGGTACTGATCTTGTTCAGTTATGAATTAATAAAAAGTTCACTTTGAAATTTAATACTTCTGAATTCCTTTCTCTGTAAACTCAGAAGCTATCTTCTCCATGATAGCTTACAAGTGGGTACCAATAAAATATGGAATTCCAATAAAAATATACATATTGGACCATGCCATCGTGCGGCTTTCATAAATTAGTAAAAGAGTACTGTCAATTAATGCAATTTAGTAGAAGAAAGCCATATTATATAGTATTATATATTTGTATGATTCAACTACCCGCTGTAATTTGATCCTCTCTCTACATTACAATAAAAATAATTTTTAATGGCAATAAATAAATAGAATAACAAAAAGTGTTAAAGTCTTATTGACATTAGTTAATTGTTATTGGATCATATATTGCTATAGACTTTATGAACATTTATAAAAAGTGCTAATTGCCTCTAGAAAAACATATTTTACATCAATTAAACTATTGTTGTTGATCATTTTTGATGAAGTGCTAGATTCTTGAGACTAATTGTTTGGTACCCAAAATACAAAATAATGTGATAGTGTGAGTTGACCGAAATAAAACAATTCCGACAATATATAACAATTCGTTACTAGTACGTTATGATATATTGTGGGATTGGGAAAATCGAAATGGTATTTTTATGAATTAGAATATTCAACTTGTGTGGTAGCTGTTAATTATGAATATGTATATGTGGCAACCACGTATAAATAATTATTTGATGTAACCGGCTCTTCAAACCTAACATGTGAAGGAGTTGTGCAAAGAAGAGAACAATAAGGGTGTGTGTTAGGGGACAAGAACAAGCAGCATATCGTGGGTAGATCTCGCAACACCAAACGGAACCGTCCAAAGCGCAGCTAGCAACCCTTCTGCCCATAGATGATTCATATTTGTCCCATATGCAAAGTAAAGTGTTTCAAAATTAATGTATCCTCTGTCAACTAGTTTATCAACATGTCCTAGTATATACGCTTGATTGTTTTATATGTACAAATTTGTATATTTATCTATACATATTTTATAAAGTAGATGATGGTAAGATGGTAGTAGTAATTAATATGTTCAAAGAATGCACGACTACATTTCATTTCTATAATGAAATTAATATAACTTTTTAAAAATCAATGGAAACAAAAGAGTGAACGAAATTGTCTGATCCCAAAATCTGTGTTTAATAAGAGTAGAAGAAGAAAATTACTATTGTTGGAATGGAACTGATACTCAATCCATCACTATATATTTTGTTATTTCTCATTGTTAATGCAAAATTAATATACTCCCATATATATTTCTTTGATAGATAGATTCACTATACTATATTTTAAACAATTCTGCATTAAGTATAAATAGTACTGTATATAAATAAGTAGATTACACTTTACAGGAAGAGGTTCCTCTCCAGTACATTAATCTCTTCAGTTGGTTCAGTGCATATTTAATTTAATGACATCTGTCAATTTTAAAATCTAATGGTCCATATTTATTTAAATAAAGCAGTCTTTAAACTCTGGTCAAATATCATTAACCATGGTTATTATTATTTCTCTTTCTCTCTCCTCTCTCATCTCTTTCTTTCTCATTTAATTTTGCAACAAAAATTTTCTCAATAAGCAAAAAAATTGTTTTGTTAACAACAAATTGCTTTTCTTTTCATTATTCTCACACCGTGATAAAAGAAGACAAAATTCAAAAGATGAATTTGGGTTATAAAATTTAAAAAATCCAACACATGATACTATTTCTTTGAAGTTTGGTTCGGTCACAATGGTGATCCACAAAACTCTGTCGTCTTCTTCGTAACATCAATTTTTTCAATTTGGAGTTTATGCAAAAGCCTACAAAAGCCAACTAAAGAATCTTGAAAGGGCACGAAAAATGGGTAGGAAAATATTTTTTCATATACTTTTTTTTTTTTGGTGAAATTCTCCATTTATTTTTTGGGCCTTCTTTTCTTGTGGTATTTACAACTGTAATATTTAATTGGGGCTAATCACTCCATTTCAGTCTTTCTCTTTTGAGACTCTCCCTAGTTGTTCATATATAAATGTAAAAACATTAAAATATTGATGTAATTTTAATTTTCAATTGTTTGATTGTTCTGTTTTTCGGAGAGTTTTGGAAGGGGAAGAAGTGTTTCTTTGCTGATTGAGAAAGAAATGAGAGGAGAGAGAATTACTAATAACCATGGTTAAGAATTTTTGGTCAAAAAAAATTAATCTGATCCATTAAAAATTAAATAGACACGTGTCAACTATATAAAATAGCAATGAGAGAAACTAGACAGATTATCACCGGAGAGGAGTCTCTTCCCAGTTTACAGGCCATCGTGCGGCTTTCATAAATTAAAAGAGTACTGTCAATTAATGCAATTTAGTAGAAGAGAACCATATTATATATTTGTATGATTCAACTACCAGCCTGTAATTTGAAGAAGAGAGGGGAGCGAGCTACATTACAATAAAAATACTCTTTCCGTCCTATTTTATGTGAGATAGTTTGACTCGACATAGACTTTAAGAAAGAAATGAAGACTTTTAAAACTTATGGTCCAAAATGAATGATAGAAATTTGTGTGGCTGTAAATCATTTCATTAAAGGTAGCAAAATAGACATTTTATAGTTAAATTGTTACTTAATATAGAAATATGTCATTCATTTTGGGACAGACTAAAAGGGAAGTAAGTCACATAAATTGGGACAGAGGGGGTAGTTTTTAACGGCAATAAATAAGCAGAATAACAAAAAGTGTTATACATTAGTTAATTGTTATTAGATCATATATTGCTATAGATTTTATGAACATTTATAAAAAAAATGTTAATTACCTCTAAAAAAACATATTTAGCATCAATTAAATCATTGTTGTTGACCATTTTTGGTGTAGTGCTAGATTCTTGAGACTAATTGTTTGGTACCCAAAATACAGAATGATGTAATAGTACAGTGAGTTGACCGAAATAAAACAATTCCGACAATATATAACAATTCGTTACTAGTACGTTATGACATATTGTAGGATTGGGAAAATCGAAATGGCATTTTAAATTTTTTTTTTTTATGAATTAGAATATTCAAGTTGTGTCGTAGCTATTAATTATGAATATTATATGTGGCAACCATGTATAAATAGTTATTTGATGAAGAAGTATTAATTTGTAAGCGGCTGTTCAAACCTAACATGTGAAGGAGTTGTGCAAAGAAGAGAACATTAAGGGTGGGCGTTAAGGGACAAGAACAAGCAGCATATCGTGGGATTCGCAACACCAAACGGAACCATCCAAACCGCAGCAACCCTTGATGATTCATATTTGTCCCATATGCAAAGTAAAGTGTTTCAAAATTAATTAATGTACACTCCGCCAACTAGTTTATCAACATGTCCAAATATATTTTACGCTTGGTTATTTTATACATATAAATTTGTATATTTATCAATGCATATTTTGTAAATTAGATGACCATAAGATGATAGTAATTAATATGTCGAAAGAATGCATGACTACATTTCATCGATGGAAACAAAAAAGTGAACTATCCCAAAATCTGCGTTTAATAAGAGTAGAAGATTACTATTTGAGTAATTACACTATTTTTTATACTAGGATTTAAAAAAAAATTACATAGGTCAATTATACCTTTTCTCGTTACAGTTAATTTTCATTTCCTTTTTTAATTCATAAATAACGTAGAGAAAAAAAAAAGGACACATGATTATTGACCTAAATTAAGCGTAGGACCTCAAGATATGTAGTTCGTTAGCCACGTAATCGAAATTGATATTAAACCTGTTTACTGCTTCAATCAGGATCGAGTATACCAAATGTGAATGGCGGAGTTGACAAGAACACCAAATGGTAGCTGTATAAAATTGAATATGATTTCTTTCCTTTTGAACAGTTTTTGAGTAAAATAACCCAACTCCTAATTAATTTTCTCTTGTAATTAATTATTAAGTGCAGCTGGTTTCAAAACTGTTGTTGGAATCGAAACGAATTCAACAGCTGATACTCAATCCATCACTATATATTTTGTTATTTCTCATTGTTAATGCAAAATTAATATACTCCCATATATATTTATTTTTATTTGATAGATAGATGCACTATACAATATTTTAAACAATTCTGAATTAAGTTTAAATAGTACTGTATATAAATAAGTAGATTACATTTTAGCTTAATGCATATAAATTATAATTAGTAAAATGTAATGATGACAATTCAATGATGCACTAGGTAGTTACGCAAAGTCAAGATTCATTTGATCTCTTTTTACTTTTTTGTACTCCTATTGTAAAGCAAAAGAGGACAAGTCAAGAGTCTTGTTTACCAGAGATATTAAATAGAGATAATATCATAAATGATCACTCAAATATAAAGAACTTTGCTCTTAGAAAGTCTCTCAATATTAATTTTTAACTCAAAAGTTACTTACTATGAGTTTTTCTCTTAGAAAATCACTCAACTTTAATTTGTAGCTCAAAAATCATTCAACGGTAAGTTTTTTTATTAGAAAGTCACTCAACTATGAAATTTTTTTACTTATAAAGTCACTCTATCTATTTAATTGATTTTTCATTAAAATTTATTGATATTCATTTTTATTTAAAACTAAATCTGAAAAAATAAAACTATATCTATTTAAATTATTTTAATAATCCAACCCACTAAAAAGATGTCTATTTAAATCAATTGGCCTTATATTTGTGCATGATTAATCAGCAGCAGTGTGTAACTTTTAAATTTAGATATTTATTAATTGTTCCAAGATCGACGTGATGCTGATTCTTAACCACAAAAAAAAAAAAAAAAAAAAAAAAAACTGGAATTAATTTGAAATGATAGAAAAATCAACTGTGTGCAGAGGGATTTAATTTCTTAAAAATGATTTAATTAAATATATTTTTATTTCTTAAAATTTTGGTTTAAAAAAAAAATTACATATCAACAAATTTTAATGAAAAATTAATTAAATAGATAAAAGTGACTTTATAAGTAAAAAATTTATAATTAAGTGACTTAATGAGAAAAACAATTCATAGTTGAGTGAATTTTAAATTAAATATCAATGTTGAGTGATTTTTGTGAGAAAAAACCTCATACTTGAATTACTTTTGAATTAAAACTCTAGTGAATTGTGATATTATCTCTATTAAATATTGGCCACTCGGTTACATATAGTATTTGCTTGGGTTTCAAGGCTAAGGTGTTTCTGCGTAGGAGCTGACACAAACAATCATAAATCTATCCTTGGCCAGTAGGCAATGACGGCGTCACTTCCGTCATCCCCC
>NW_006238958.1:2571846-2589209 GCF_000226075.1 Solanum tuberosum
CCCCCTCCCCCCCCCCCCCCCTTCGTTGTAGCCTTGTTGAAACAATTCAAAAATGAATGAGTCGTCGTGGACCCCACTCCCACTTTTAAGAAAAAGATAGGAAAACGTTACAATTGTTTATAAAAAGGCCGGTCACCGCCTCATTTGCACCCACAAGTCCACAACACAAACATCATTTTGATTTATTATTCTTCTTCTTCCTCCTCCAGCTTTAATTAATTCAAGGGTATATTATGGGTGCTTGCTTGTCTTCATCCTCCACTATCGTCGATCAAAAGCAGCTGACCAGCTACGTCATCTCAGTTAATGGAGAGCTCCGTCAATATAGCGTTCCCATCAACGTCTCTCAAGTTCTTCAATCTGACATCTCTTCTGATCATGCTTCCAGCTTCCTATGCAGTTCCGACCGTCTTTACTTCGACGATTTCATACCTTCACTCGATTCCCAATATCAGCTTCTTCCCGGTCAGATCTACTTCATGCTTCCTGCCTCCAAGCTTAAGTATCGACTCAGTGCCTCTGACATGGCAGCTCTTGCCGTAAAGGCTAGCACTGCTCTTGAGGACCTCAACAATAACAAAAACAAAAACAAAAGCCGCAAGTCTAGGAAGATCATGAGTAAAAAGCGAATTTCACCCATGCTTCTTCAAGTTGAAGAAGATGATTATACTCAAACCAATAATAAGTCCACTGTCGGACTTGGGATTTCCATGAGATCCGCATCTGTCAGAAAATTGCAGCGATTATCTTCACGCCGGGCAAAGATGGCTGTGCGATCCTTCCGTAAGCTTATCACCATTCCAGAAGGATTCGTTCTTTTTTAATTAATGAGCAACTTCATTTTATATATTCTTTTTTTCTTTTTTTGCCAGATATGAGTAACATGCGATTCTCTCGCTCTACACGTATATAGTAAATACAAAACAAAAATATATATATGTGGGAGTTGCAGAGCATAAGATCAAATTTCCTTGTATGTAAATTGTACTTAATTAGCTTGTACAACAACAACTATGTATTACTTATTACAGTTTTACCAAAAAAAATTTATATATTTATGAACTGTCGTATAAGTTATAAAATAATTGACAATCTAAAATATATAATTAAATAAATTTATTTAAATTTCAAAATTAGAGTATAATCTACCTTTTTGTGCAATTGGCTGACTTTCGGGAGATCAAAATTGTCGAAAAGACATGGCCACAATTTAATCTGTAAATAGAAAATGAAACTACTTATAGAAACAACATATATATGTTTGAATGGTAAACAAAGTTGGACGTTGTATAAAAGATAATCAAAAATAAAATATTTTTTGAGTCACGTGACATGGCATATTTATCACAAGTCAATGTATGGATGATGATTTTAAGGGGAATTGGAGTAGAAAGAAATTAACGTGTGGAGAAGTCGTCGCTTACTATAATTCTAATTAAATGGGAATGAGGAATCGTATTGGGGCCAAAAACAGAACAAAACGTTCAAAGTGGTGAGGTTGGCTAATTAAATATAATTGAAATTTTAGGATAACGGTTTCTCAATTTTGTATTTAATTTGTTCACACCCTAAAGCAATTGGCGTGGTCCTGCATACCTCCATCAATTCCATTGAAAAACTGTTTAGGTGGGATAGGAAAAATATGTCTTTTATATAAACTGACGCAATTAGTAAATTTTTGGGGAGTTAAATTTAATTTATAATTTTTTTTACATGATATTAAAGATTTTTTATAGATGATGAGTGATTTTTTTAAAGAAAAGTTCATAGTTGAGTGTCGATTTGAAATATATATACATTTATATATACCCAACTGACTCATTGCTTTTTTAAAACAATAATATCCTTTTACAAGTACATGTTTGCACCCATTAGGCATTGTAAGAGGAAAAATCACATACTACTATATTTTCTGGATTTTTAACAGAAGCTCCTCACTTTCGTTAGAATAATAATGTCCGATTTCTTTGAACTTTCTCTTTCCTTATTTACTTTTTTTTTTTTTTTTTTGCATGCCTCCTTTATGTTAATTATTGTTTGACTTGATCACCGTTTCTGGAATGCAGCTAGTATTTCTTCTATTGCCAACATTATGCAAAATTACATAGTACGTACTATCATTTCTTCCTGCGTATACGTACGTCTAGCTCTTTAAATTGAATTAAGCTAGCTAGTACTAAAATTAAAATATGCAACGATTTTCAAATCTAAACTTATTGATCTGTGTTTGGACAAATCTAGTACAGACAGTTTTTTGTTGATTCTTCTTCGTGGGTATAAGTCTAGCGCCTAGCGGAACTGCTGCTTTGGCTTACTAATCTATTAGTACAAGTCTCGAGCCGACTGTAAGCGGCACAAATAAATGCTTAGGAGTCAGGACCCCTCCTATTTCTAATTAACCATACTACAATGCATGTATTTAATGTTAAAAATTCATCAAGCCATCCTAATTACTAATTACTTCAAACTCAAAAGTCTAAAATTAAAATTTAATTATTTGAAATAAAGTTTAAAAGTTAAGAGCCAGGACAAACTTTTCATATCGGAAGTTCGATCAGCCTGGGGGACAAGTTACTTTTTCTTTTTTAAAAAATTGAAGTGTTTTTCCTCAATAAAAATGGAGTTAATATCTTAAAAGATCATTGAACTGTGAGAAATTATCTAGCAAAGTCATTGAACTTTGTTTTGTATCAATAAAATCATCCAACTTAAGACTGTTATCTTAAAAAAATCACTCAATTACCTTTATCAATAAAATAAATTTTAAATGACAAATTAAATTATTTTTATGCCATGTAATCATGGACTCTACCCATAAAAAAATTATAAAAACTATTTATTTTTATACCGATTTTTTTCCCTCTATCTCTCTATGCCATCAGTTTGAACGCATCGCCCGAATTTTCAAACAAATTAGATCTGAATCGACGTCTTGTTCAAAGATAATAAACTACCCAGATTTTTGCTAACTTTCTTGGCATCTTTATTTTCGTACTTTATTGTTTCTTATTATTATTATATATATATATATATAGTGGCTGATCCTAATTACTGAGGCAGCTAATTGATGCCAAGCATCCTGTGTATTATGGGATCTGATTTACCGTTCCTTTCTGGTTTCATAGAGTTGAGATTTAAGTTCCTTTCGAAATTAATAGACTTTATAATTTTACTTATTTGTGGAGTTCATAATTATAATTATATGGCATAAAAAATAATTTAATTTATGATCTAAAATTTGTTTTGATGAAAAATGTACATTGGAGATTTTTAAAGATAAAAGTCTTAAGTTGAGCTTTCACATATTAATGTGGAGATTAGATTCAAAAATATACCGAGAGGGTATTGGATTCTATTTTTCTTAATAAAGAGAGGTTAATACAATCCATTATTAAGAATTTTGCTGTTCATGAACTAGCTATATTGGAATTTGGAAATAGGGTGACATACGTATTTTTTTTAATTTGGCTTTAATTGATAGTTATGCTCTCTAATTTTGGGCACATAATTAGATATTTAAATTGTACAAATAGACACATTAATTCTATATAGCGTTCTACATGCAATTTTATTTCCTACGCGACGTTTAATATGTATTATGTTATATAGAACATGTATATCTATTTATTTAATTATATACTATAAATCTAAATATGTAATTGTATACCTCAAAAGTTAAAAGGCAATAACATATTGACGTATTATGCCTTGAAAATTCCATGAAACAATCATACTAATGCAAATGAGAAAGAGAAAAAAATAAAACAAGAGAAAGAGTTGATAAAAAAAAAAAGAGTATAAAGTTGTTGGGTTAGACATGGAGGACCCATTTCTGCTGCACCTGCAGTCTTAATCATATTGCTAATTGAATGCCCCCACTACCCCAATGTCCTCACTCCTCATTTTTAAGAATTATTAAGTATACCTAGCTACTTCGTTAATGCTATACGTACACCTAATTTATCAATTCTACCTGCCTCCCTTCTTTTCTTCTTGTATTTTTATTATTACTTTCTTAATTCATTTATTTTTGCATAATTTCCCATCATGCGTCATAATTGCTACTAGTTTTCTGGTGGTGTGTTATAATTTATTCTTCTTTTTTGCAAAAAAATAAAATAAAGTAATTAAGTGCTATTTCATAAAAGTCTAGAGCTAAAAAAAAGAGAGAAGCAAAATAGGTGTTGGTGTGTCAATTTACAGAGAGAAAGTATTTTACTATTACTATGAATATGGGGGTCAGACTTCAGAGTGCAAATGCCTAATTAATTAGTAATAGTATATATATAATAATAATAATGGAGTAAGAAGATTGATGATAGTGTGTGGGCATTTAATGCATTTGGTTTACCCACCATCTCTATCCCTACTCCATCTTCTTTGTCAATCTCGAAGATATTACATATATAGTAAGAGCACTAACTACTATAATTGTGTCGGCGCTACCTAGCTCTGATGATGCGGCTGGAATTGGAATTGGATTGCCCCTCTCCGCCTGCAGCTCCTCAGTATTGATCCTCCTCCACTCCATCTCCAATTCTCCATTCTCCATTCTGACTGATTAACCATTTTTAATTTAACTCTTCTTTCAGTGCTCTGGATCATGTCCTCAATATGTCTCCCACACCAGTAGTAAGTCACCACCGACTAGCTAATTATTATTATTATTATTATTATTATTATTATTATTATTATTATTATTATTATTATTATTATTATTATTATTATTATTATTATTATTATTATTATTATTATTATTATTATTATTATTATTATTATTATTATTATTATTATTATTATTATTATTATTATTATTATTATTATTATTATTATTATTATTATTATTATTATTATTATTATTATTATTATTATTATTATTATTATTATTATTATTATTATTATTATTATTATTATTATTATTATTATTATTATTATTATTATTATTATTATTATTATTATTATTATTATTATTATTATTATTATTATTATTATTATTATTATTATTATTATTATTATTATTATTATTATTATTATTATTATTATTATTATTATTATTATTATTATTATTATTATTATTATTATTATTATTATTATTATTATTATTATTATTATTATTATTATTATTATTATTATTATTATTATTATTATTATTATTATTATTATTATTATTATTATTATTATTATTATTATTATTATTATTATTATTATTATTATTATTATTATTATTATTATTTTCATTTACCAGATTTTGTTTGATTCTTACAGGAACCACATAACCATCACTCTTCTTTTTGCTGCAACTCCAATCATACTCCCAAATTCCAGGTATTGGAGTTATCACCTATACATACATTGCTATTTCTGTATTAGACTATACTTTGTTGTATGCATGAAAACTGCGATTCAGGATTCACTCTTTCAAGGAAACTCTTTGATATTTCAAGTTAAGAGGGAATTTTTCAATGATACCAGAGTAGTATTTTTTAGTATTCTGTACCAACTATTCTATGCCACAATCGACATTTTGTCTGATATTGGAACATTGTAGTGTAGAATGAGTCTGTTTGAATGTCCTGATTAATGAATGGTATTACAGCTTTTCTAATAGGCAATTCCTTTTTCAGCGCAACTGTGTTTCCTTGCAGTCTTCCATGGAATTGATGAAAGAAATTACTACTCTCGAAATTGAGATAATGCGTTTGGAACGATATCTACTCTCACTTTATCGGACAGCTTTTCAGCAAAATCTCCCACTTCTATTGGAAAATCAGAAAATCCATTCACAGGGCAAGATAAGCTCCCCTACCCAGTGTACAACAGACCAATCATACTCCGATGTAGAAATAGATACGTCAATATGTGGTGCGGACCAATATGATCGAATCTCCGCTGCACATGCTTTGACTGGTGTAAGTGATAAGATTCAGACTGCCAACAAGTCGTCGTCTATAAGGGTCAATACATCCAACTCCTAGACTTTGACATATAGCTAAATTCATACTATTATTACATTATATGTTGTTTCAGTTAGAATTATCTCACTTGTCTTTCCTCAAGGCATTAATTGGCTGTCTGTTGTGAACAACTGCAGGAAAAGTTAACTGATTCTGCTCACCGTAGCCTTGCGGATCATCTCACTGCCTCTCGCATGGATGACGTTCTTAGTTATCCTGATAGGCTGTCTGAAGAAATAGTCAAATGCATATCTTGTATATACTGCAAATTTGCCAATCCCAAAATTCTTGCTACAAAGGGATTATCAGTTTCTTCTACTTCGTCATTATCATCATCAAGCACATTTTCTCCGAGAAATCTTTCAGGCAGCTGGAGCTCACATCACAATGAGGAGAGCACTGAGCAGTATGAATTTGAAGTCTGTAAAGATGACAACAGACCATATTCTACAATGATAGAAATTTTGAAGATATGTCTAGATGATGATAGTTTCAATTATGCCACAACAATGCTGCATAAGTTCAGGTTATTCACAACGAACACAAGTAGTTCAAATTTTGATATTTTAATGATATTTCTAGAGTTAAAGAGTACAAAAATCTTAAATACCTGCTAGTGTGGACTTGACTAAAAAGCATGTTAAGAACTGTTCGAGAAGCTTAATTGACCAGTTTGAATTTGTCATCCTTTGCCGTTTACTAATTTGAAAGCTGTAAAATGTGCCATCTGGAAAAATATTAGTTGTAAATTGTAAGTTCTACTGCATCTGAAATTGTTTTCATAAATACTTGTCACTTCTCTCCCTCCTTTCTCCACCAATCAAGGCTAAAGAGAAGATGCAACTTCTAAATGGACAAGTGACAATACAATCTGAATATACTCAATATAGTAGTATATAAGTTTTATTTTTACTACGTTGATGCTCTGCAGGTCACTGGTTAAGAGCCTTGAAAAGGTTGATCCAAGAAACATGAGGCGTGAAGAAAAGTTAACATTCTGGATTAATATTCACAATGCCCTGGTGATGCATGTAAGATTTTCTCAAAGTTATTTTTCAACATTAGCTTAGTAACATTTTACCCTGAAACAAATTGATATGGATTATCCAGTATTGATGGAAAACATATTGCTTACCAGACTACAAAATCATCCAAGGTGGAGCTATTGTTTTGGAATTTCAACCTTTTCATTTATTCTTTTCATACTCTTGTTGGGAGGTCATGACACTCTCAGTTATACTTCTCGTCGTCAGTGCCATACTAGGGTTAAATGTGTTGTTCAAATAATTACATATGAAGTGCTATTCTGGAATGCATTATGCGTCCTTTCAATTGGCTAAGTACGTAGTATACTTTATACTAGCATCAACTATTCTTGCACTCATTGCTCAAGACTAGCATTTCAATTGGTCTCCATTTGGGGATTACAGTGTTTCTCTTTCTTTTTAATTATTTAATTCATCCTATTGAGGCCAGTTATGAGGTACTATATGACTTCTTTTCAGGCTTATTTAGCCTATGGAACTCAAAATTCTGTCAGAAGTTCTTCAATCTTGAAGGTAAAAGGAATAGCCCTTATCTTTTTTTTTTATTCAAGAAATCTGAGTTTGTCGTAAAACTACTGCAGGCAGCTTATAATGTGGGTGGCCATTGCGTAAATGCTTATGTCATACAGAGCTCCATATTAGGGATACTACCACACTATTCTGCACCGGTATGTTGAATGCTAAGTAACATCCATCCTATTCTAAGATCATCTTACCTTCTCAAAAAAAAAAAAGAAGAAGCATCCTATTACTAGATTGACATGCCTGTGTCATCCCATGATAAAACTATATACTATGTTTCTTAGCATTTCTAGCTACTTCTTCTTGTTTGACAGCTGACTTGCTTGTGGAGCATCAACATTTTATTCTCTTAATTAGTGAATTGTTCTTCAATGCTATTTTAGTTAGAGAAATGCTTGAAATTATTTGCTTAATATTCTGAGCTCATCTGCTTGAGAATGGTCTGGACTGACAGGGAGAGATAAAAATAAAGTCAAAATATTATCTAACATCTCTTCTCCGTCAGTAATTTTCCTACTATTTTGATAATTGGTCTAGTTTTACTACTGTTGTTCTTGGGAATTGCATTGGTATTCTGGACAAACATGCAGTCATGATGCTGTTTTTTTAAGTTCATTAGAGCATGTTCTCTGCACAACAGCATAGTGACTATAATATGATCTTCATGAGAAGAAAAGAAAGTGCTAGCGTAAACAAACAAGTATATCTTGTTAAAACATAATTATTCTTATCCAACAATTTTTTTAGTGAGTGGTTCCCACTTCCCAGCAGTTTTGCATCTCCATTTTGTAAGTTTTACATTCAGATCCTATTGATATGAGTTTGGCTCCCCCGTATGAACTACAACCTCTGTTTCAATTTGTTTAACCTACTTTCTTTTATAGTTCATTTAAAAAAAGAATGACTCTTTGGTACATTTGACATATTTTAATTTAAAACCACAAAATTCAAAAGTCATTATTTATTTTCTTAAACTGTGTCAGGTCAAAATAGGTCAAACAAATTTAAACGGAGGGAGTAACAGTTTAAATACAAAAGAGTGGGATAGGGAAAAATAATTGTTTAAAATGGAGGAAGAGGATAACCTTTGTAGCATTCCCTGCTATCATTGTTCTAGATTCTATTAATTCTGCGTTTTATGGACTGGATGCTTTCTCTAATTAAACATGAATGCAGTGGCTACGGACGCTCTTTTCTCCAGGAAAAAAGTTTGCGACAGGAAATTGTAGACATACCTATGCGATTGAGTACCCTGAGCCACTTGTTCACTTTGCATTGTCTTTGGGTGCATCTTCTGATCCCTCGGTAATGTTCCTGCAAGCTATTAGTTAAAAAAAATCATGGACTTCGCATTTCTAGTATGCATTTTTAATGCAATCTGCTGGGCACGTGCAGATTCAGGTTTACACAGCGAAAAACGTATTTCAGGATCTTAAAGTAGCTAAAGAGGAGTTTATACGGGCTACAGTTTGCATTAACAAGGACAAAAGGATTTATCTGCCTAAAATCATATGCTATTTTGCAAAAGATATGTCCCTGAGCACGGATGAAGTAGTTGAAACTGTCATGGGATCTCTACCAGAAACTCAGATGAAACTAGTCAGATCCTGCATGGAGTACAGAGCTGATAAGTTAATTTATTGGTTACCACAAAGTTGTACGTTTAGATATTTGATCCAGAAACAAGTAATCCAAGGGAGATTATCTATTTAACTGTCAATATTAGTTAGACGTGCTTATATATATAATAATAATATTTCTCTCATTTAATTGCGAAGTCATGTAAGCATCATTATATATACTGTTGGTGTAATACACACCAACATAGACTCTGTTGGGATGTTCAGTAAGTTTAAAGTGAGAGGTGCATGGTTGTATCGTTCGGAATTATTCCTTATTATATATAGAAGCGGCTTAGAAGCAGTTGAGCGTTGTCTTGCCAGCTTGCTTTCAAGGGCTATTTTCGTCATTCAATCATCATCTGACACATGTTGAATCCTTAAGGCAACTGTCGCGTTTCTCTAACTTTGCACACGTTGTATAGTGTTTTGGTTTTGCCTGCTTCTCAGAACTTCTTCATCATCTCAGTCTTCGATCTCTTACCGCCGTTTTGTGCTAATTTATAGAAGCAGCTTGGAAGAGATTTCTTCCCAGTACCAAAAGTTCCAGCTTCTGCTTTGTGCCGCAGAGGTTAGTTTGCATTGTGGGAATAATTTCAAGTGCATTGTGCATGCAAAAAGTGCTCTAGAGATGCAGCTTCCAGATAACTACCTCTTCTTTGCACACTTGCTACTGTGTCGTGCCTATGCTGTCGAAGATAATTATTCAGGGCTTCATGAAGAGTACATAAGGTGCTTGGAGCACAAAACTGATAATCATATTGGTTGGATTTGTCTTAAGTTTCTTGAAAGTCGATACAAACTGCAGTCAGATTCCAGTTCACTAGCCTTGGCCTTCAAGAGTGTGGCAAAGAAATAAAAACTTCGTGGAACATGTGGATTGCTATGTATAATTTGGTTCAAGGTCTAACTGCAGTTTGGAATGGGGAATTTATTGATGCAGAAGAGTCCCTTGCGCAAGCTTGCTTGTTGGCTGGTGGCGAGAGTTGCCTTTTTCTTAGCCATGGTAACATTTGCTGAACAATTGTAAAACTTACTTTAATATGCTTAAACTCTTTCCTATTAACTGACTTTTTGGCAGAAGTGTATTTTCCCATTCAAAAGCTCTTCTATTTCTCTCTGCAGAACCCACCATAATAAGTGCCCAGGGGTTGCATTCCATCGTCTGCATTTTCTTCCATCTATATCCATCTTTCTTTCTTACCCTCTGTGTGTCTATTAAAGTCTGATGGTCTTTTTGGTCCGATTGGTAATGAGAATTTGATTATTCAGGTGTTATTTGCATGGAGATTGCCAGGCAGCAGTCCGATTCAGATTTTTTATCACTTGCTATTAGAAGTCTGAAGAAAGCAAAAGACAGTTCTTTGATGCTGCTACCCTTTGTCTCACTACTGGCACCAGCAGAAGTTAGCCTCGGCTCTGAATCAAAGTGGGTAAAGAACCTCATTGAGGAATGGTCATCTTAGCGGCCAGGTTTGATATTTTGTCCTTTGATAATTCATTTATATTTTATTTAGAGCAGTTAAGTTTTGACTGTGGTTGGCAACTTCGCTTGAGTCAATACCAAGTGCAATATCGAGTAGTGGGTCTTTCACAATCAGACTAACTGGACTACCTACACACTAAGGTACTTGATTGTGGAGTTTGCCGTGTAGCTGACCCTCTTAGTCCATTCTTGCCAGAGTGTGACCCTCTTAGTCCTTTAATGCTTTTATGTTTTAAATAAGATTTGAGTACTACTGGGGTTGAAAATTCTGACTGAAATTTCCACTTTCTTGTATAGTATTCGGCCAAGTTCCAATATATGCATCGACATATTTGGGAGAGTCGAGCAACCCTTCTGCCTTTATGGCAAACTACCCGCACAAAGAAACAACTAAAGGAGAAAAACAGAAAAAGAAAAGAGAAACCTATTCTCACAATTTGTGGCAAAATGATCAGTGTTGTCAACGGGGCACTTAAGATGAAGCGACGCGCAAAGCAAGTTGGGCACTTCACATCACTTAGGCAACGGTTTAGTGAAAGCATATGGCGTTTCATTTTGGTGATCCTGTCACCAACTGCCCTTTTAACATGACAAGGTTAAAATGAGGTGTCCGGGTTCTGTTTTAAAGAAAAGACGACTAAGAGCCTATTTGGATTGGCTTAAAAGTTGAAAGTTGGTAAGACTACTTTTAAGTAATTTTTAGCTTTTGGAGTGTTTGACAAAGTTAAAAATAACTAGAAAAGTTAATAAGTTAAAAGTAGGTACTCTCCTACTTTTCATTTTTTAACTTATAAAAGTTACTTAAGTTTGACTTTTTAAAAATCTGTTTTTTTTTCTAGTTAAGCCAAACGAGCTCTAAATATTAAATATTACTTACCACCTCAGGTTCTTCCTAGGGCCTCTGTTTTAGGTGAGGTTCTATAGTTCGATGGTTGTATTTTCATCTCCCCCCTTGATGTACCATGAGTTCACGATATTTTCGATGCATTAAACTTGGAGTTTTGCATGAGTCTTACGGATTTTGTTATTAGATTTGATGGTGTTTTGATTTGGTTTTGCAGGAAATAGGTTTTGGAGCAGTTGGTGTTGAAAGCGCTTGAAACAACAGAAACTTGGTAATAGACGAGCCCACCTACGTGTCGTCGTTCCTTTGACGAGCAGTAGGTGGAAGGCGTGAGTGATGTGATGAGGAAAATGGACTAAGTATGGAACGACTAGCAACTAATGGGTCGTAAGTTCTTTGACGAGCCGTCGATGATGAGTTGTGGATGACTTCAGAGAAGATAAGTTGCAGCCCATGAATGACGATTGAACAGGAAGGGTCGTGCTTAAATCTACGAGCGTAGGTCATGCTCGTCGATGACACCCATAGGAATTTTGACTAACTGCTAAGTGACGATGGCACTTACGAGCCGTCATTCGTGTGACGAGCCGTAGGTGACCACTCGTTGATGACACTACCCAAACCAAATTTCCTTGAGCCTTCCTTTTACCTAGTTGGTTTAGGATTTATTTTCTATAAATATTGATAGTAAAGTTTGTTTTTTGGTTGTTAGACCTTTTGTGATACTTTATTTTGGCTTTGAGAATTATTTTTGAACACTTTTGGCAATTAATTCTTGAAGATTTGTTAATGAAATTTGTGTTTGTTCTTCAATTCAAGATTCCGGCTTTCAATTATTCAACTTGTAAGTTGCATGATTTATATTACTAACCCTATTATGAGTTGTGAGAACTCAAACATGAATAACTAAATCCACAACTAGGATTGTGGGAATCATGAGTAATTAACAACGTAAAACTAATAATTAAGTAAATTCTAGAATAGTGTTTATGCATGTTGTTTTATTAGGAAAATATATTTTGGACTGGATTAGAGTCGCCACTTAATTTTTGAGAAAAATCAAGAAAACTATTATTTTCAAAAGACTAAAAACAGTAAATCTATTGAAAATTATAAAGGGTTCGGGGTTCTTATTAATATCCTAGGAAGGTTTTTAAAGCACCTAGAATATCCGCTAATGCGGTTATCCGACAATTAATTTATTTGGCTAAAATAATTTAACTT
Organism: Solanum tuberosum; assembly: GCF_000226075.1. Classification (NCBI taxonomy): domain Eukaryota; kingdom Viridiplantae; phylum Streptophyta; class Magnoliopsida; order Solanales; family Solanaceae; genus Solanum; species Solanum tuberosum. The sequence goes on from NW_006238958.1 coordinate 2,584,542, forward strand.
AACTTAAATTGAACAATTTTTTTTAGTTAAGACCATTTTAGGGGAAAAAGGGAAAAATATTGAAATATCATTTAAGTGAAGTATCTTTTTTTTTTTTGTAAATTTATTATTTTAAGTTTTAAGTTCAAGACAAAATAATTTAGTTAAGCGATTAATTCAAAATGGGTGTCTTTTAGGGATTTGAAGTTTCAAAACCTTAATATTAATTTTTAACAAATAAGCACGTAATAGCAGTTAAATGAATAGGGAAAGAGAATTTGGGCCCAAGTCTGGATCTGTCCGTCTGGGCCAGTACTTGGGCCTATTTTCATTTTTTGGGCCTTCGCCCAATTCTTGCCCATTCTTTGCACCTGTCCTAGACTAACAAGGAAAATATATTATTTCCTTTGAGCCTCCGGCCCAATTTTTCCACCTGTCCTAAATTCTAACAAGAATACTAATAAATAAAATGACGAGGGCTTAGGCCCAATAATAACAAAATACAATCATTTTTATATAAAGAGTGGGCCTTTGACCCAATCTTTTCAATTCTCCTCCACTTTTGAATTCTTCCAACTTCGAGACCTGTTCGTCGATTTTTATAGTTGGCTGACTCGATAAAGGGATTTGAACTTCCATGGCTCATTCGAAATGCAAGGGAAGAACGTGTGGAGTCCACATGACTCAATCCGAGGAAGCTCGTGCAAGAACAAGATAATAGTGAGCAATAATTTATCATAATGAGATTTTGATAAAATAGCTAAGCATGATTGGAATCATAACGAGAGGAAATTGAATATATTTATCCTAGAAAAGCAAACGGACCAAACTACTACAAGTATCCACGGGCTAACACTTATGTAAAACACTACATGAAGCAATTATTTAAAGATAAGACATCACGATAAACACAAAACTAATTAGAATCAAGGTTTTCTATAATTAAAAGAAAATAGAGACAAAACACTACCTTAATCATATATATATATATATTAAAAAAAAAAAAAAAAGCTTAACATTCTGTAACTTAGGAAAAAATGAGAGATTAATGCATTAATAGTAATATAATAAGGGAACAAAGGAAGATGCTAACTCATACACAGTTTGTATCCTACTAAAAAAATAAAAAAAAATTGGCCATCAAGATACAACTCAATTTGTATCAATTTTAAGAAAAAAGAAAATAAAATAAAATAATAATAATAATAATAATAAAAAAAAGAAATCAACATACCCCAAATATGCACATTCATCGAGATTTAAAGAAAGCCATATATTAAGACTCATGTCATGCCATTAAACAAATAAATATAATATTCACAATTAAGTAATAATCAAACTAAGAAAATAAAGCAGTAGGCATTTTACACATAAACCTAAACAAAAGCGGGGCATAAATTAACAACACGCCATGCCAAACAGTAAAAGGAGAATAAGATCGGGACACGGGGAAAGAAGCAGCCGAATGGATTTTGTACTTCACTTAAGCAACTAGCAATATTCTTAAAAAGAAACGGAAGAAACCACAGCTAAACAGATGGTGTTGCATTTATAATTCTATATCTTATTTAATCTACCAGACTTATAAGAAAAGTAGAACTCCCAGATATCACGAACAGTAAAAAAAAAGATTTTGTTTATTACTTGAGAGTAAAATTTATATAGATCATAACCCGAAAGAGGCAAAACCAACTCACTTAAGACATATAATGGAAAGATAAATCAGTCTTAAGTAGTATATGGTCCCAAATAGTAAAACAATATGCATATTATTAAGAAAAGCTCATTTGGACTAAACATAGGGACCATAATAATAATAAACAGCTAAAAACAAGCATGAACTATAGAAGAAATTTATAGAATGAACCCGCACCTGAACTTAGGAAATAAGTGCAAGGAAAACGTAGTAAATCCTTTGACCCTTCCAAAACACATAACAAAAAATGGAATCCTATTTTAACAAGCAGGGACATAACGGCATCATGAAGATTGAACAACAATTACCAATAATTTAAAACCAACACGATGATCACGAATTTGGGAAGAACACAACTAGAGAAAAACAAATTTCAACAAGCCTCATATCCTTTCAATAATGAAGATACATGATGCCCGTTTCGAAAAGAAAGAAAAAACGACTTAGACTCAAACACATCATATAAGAATCTCAGCATCAACAAGGGCGTCTGAGAACGCCTCATTTCGGTTCCTAAGAACAAAATAACAATTAAAGGAACTGGGATCGAAAAGAAGTTACCTTTTCGGGGGCAGCGAACAAGGACGGGGCGAGCAGAGGGGAGCAGCAACTTCGCACCACTACACGAACTTGACCCCGGACAGCAAATAGGGAGTCTGGATAGAAATCTGAGCAAGCTATCTCGAGTTCGAACGAACTTGTGATAGAGCGATGGATAGCACCAAAAGGAAAGTAAAAACTAAGTTCTTAGACAAGTTAAACTCTCTATTTCACAGCGTATTTCATATGTATTCAAACTACTCCTTAAGCTATTCTTATATTTTTGCTATATAAAAAAAAGGCTCCTCTAACTCAAAAAAAATCCTCTGTTCTCTGCCCAAATTTTCAACTCAAAAGAAAAATCCAAAATCCCCCCTTCAACAATGGAAGAAACAGAGTACTTATAGTGGAAAAATTAGGGTTCCAAAAAATGGGAAAAGGATCTCCTCCGAATGGGGATCAAGGCCCAATAAATTCAAATTTCAAAACCTTTCACCATTTTAGGGGAGACCTCTTTTTCTGAGGCTCCAACCTCATTCCGAAAGTGGAAATAGTGAGATAGACGGCTGAGATTGATTCACCCGTCCTTGGGCGCGACGTGGCCTCATCCCACAACCTCAAGGACGAAAATAGCAGCTGGAAACACGAAAAAGCTGTACAAAAAATGTACCAGCCTGTTGAAGGAGACGTTGGGATTATATTTCCATCTATCGCCGTGTCCACTCCGTGAACTCGCCACCGCCTGAGGGATGCGAGGCGCGTGTGGCATCGATGGTGTCGTTCACGCACCTACCGTTTGCCAGCCGTGTACTACTCTGTTTTGGGAGTTATTTGCTGATGAATGTTGCTTGTGGAAATTTCACGTTGGGTCCTCTTTTGGACAAGGATTTGGGCCGGGTCAAAGGTTATTGGGCTGGTCTGGATGGAAATCATATTGTTGGCCTTTGGTGGGTTATAGAATTGTTAGGAATTGGGCTGGGAATTGGGAATGGGTCTCGGCTGAATTGGAAAACAAAAGGGGATGGGTTTTGGTATAGAATTGGGCCAACTTGGTCTCAAATTTGAGTTAGGGTGAGGGAATAAATGGCTAGAATTGCAATAAAGGGTTAGGTAGATGAATTAACAATCTAGCCAAATTGAATTATTTTAGTTAATTCGGCTAGTAACTAAATAAGACGAATTAATATAAATTAATTAATGAGCTTCTTGATGTTAACGAAATAAAATAAATAATTTGATTATAAACTAATTAACATAAACTACCGTCAAAACTTAAAGAACGTAAATCAACAAAATGCACTTTTCGAATCAACAAAATAAAATAACATAAAATAAGAATAATTAAACTAATAAACTAAATAACTTATAAGTAGTTTAAACCAAATTAATTTAATTGAATATTTAATTAAAACAAACTCTTTTTGAGACGATTTTTGAATATTCATAAAATATGGTAATTATATACATAACACGTATACTATTTAAAAATTATAAATAAGTGATAAACTTATTTAAAATGACTTGAAAATATTTTTATTTAATTTTTTATATATATATATATTTTTTATTTTATTTTTTAATTTTTCTAAAACTAATTATTCGAAATCGTTTGAAATTTAAGAAGCTCGATGATTAAATTACATCGGGGAGGGTCAAAATTGGGTGTCAACAAGCTGAACATGATCCTTATGCTTCTGAAACATGTTGAGCAGATCACTCTGAGGAGCAAGCCTATCAAAGAGAACATTCAGCGCTGAAGAGAGAAATGCACCACCAACTGCTAAGCCAATCTTCATTTCTGAAATCTGCAAAGCAAAACAAGTAAAGTGAGAACAATAGTTTAGAGAAGATAAATGTTTGTATGTTCAATTACTAACAAGTTTACTTTACCTGTTGAATGCTAAGAGTGATTTGCAAACAAGAATGGTACAACAATAGTTTTCTACAGTGACAGCTATAGGAAAAAAAAGAAAAGAATTTAAGCTGTCTTTTCCATGAGTATGACTTTTCCCCTCAACAACCAGACTTTGTCTTCATAATATTTTTTTATACTTGAAAACATGTCAAGTTGGGAATTTGATAACATCAAGAGGTACAGTGAAATGATTAAAATTTCTCCCTTGTAGTTGTTTTGTTATATATAATTTTCTTTATATATATAATTTTGTCGTATTTAATTAGAAGTTTCGAGCTTGAATCGTTGTGATAAAGTTTCTCTTGATAGTGAGAGCTAAAACATCCCAAGCAAATTCAGATAAGGTGAAAACTTATTTGTATTTGTTATTTACAATAAACTAACAAATACATGACATATGTTCACGCAAAGACTTTTCAAATTGGGAGGATTGCCTCAAGCTATATTGAGAGGATTGACTTTTTTTTTGTATAGAGGCAATAACGTGGAGTTATGGTGTAGAATTAAATAATTATTCTAAGCTTATATTAAGTTCTAA
>NW_006238958.1:2589658-2589934 GCF_000226075.1 Solanum tuberosum
GCGATGCATGACTTCTTTTCCGCGATACATGAATCCTTCTCTTGCTATGCGTGACTTTTTCTCTTGCTATACAGAGCCTTTTCCTCTTGCAATGCATGATTTCTTTCTCTTGCAATGCATGAATCTCTTTTCTCGCTATACATGAGCCTTTTCCTCTTGCGATGCATGATTTTCCTTCTCTTGCAATGCATGAATCTCTTTTCTCGCTATACATAAGCCTTTTCCTCTTGCAATGCATGATTTCTTTCTCTTGCAATGCATGAATCTTTTTCCGCG
>NW_006238958.1:2589969-2591182 GCF_000226075.1 Solanum tuberosum
TTCTCTTGCAATGCATGAATCTCTCTCTTGCAATGCATGAATCTTTTTTCCGCGATGCATGGATCTTCTCTTGCAATGCATGAATCTCTCTTTTTGCAATGCATGAATCTTTTTCCGCGATGCATGGATCTTCTTTTGCAATGCATGAACCTTTTTCTTGCAATGCATGAACCCCTTTTCTCGCGATGCATGGATCTTCTTTTGCAATGCATGAATCTTTTTCTTGCAATGCATGAACCTCTTTTCTCGCGATGCATGATTTCTTTTGGTGATGCCTCCTTGATACCAAATGAAGATAATGCTTCACCGAGCAACATATGTGATCTTCTGGGTATCTTTTGGATGGCGGTATCGTCTCAATCGACAATATAAATAAAAATGACCCTCGGAGTAGTGGTATCATCTCATTTGCCAATACGATATAAATGACTCTCCGGGTAGTGATATCGTCTCAGTCGACAATATAAATAAAAATGACTCTCGAAGTAGTGGTATCATCTCATTTGACAATACGATATAAATAATTCTCCGGGTAGTGGTATCGTCTCATTCGACAATACGATATAAATAACCTTCAGGGTATGAATATTATCATGTCTGAGAATATAATGCAGATAAATATCTTCCAGGTATCTTTAGTTGCTGGAAAATAATAATATTTCTCTCTTCAAGGTTTTCATTTGCCCCATCTCCGAACGTAATTGCATGTTCGTTATGAACCTTGCCTTGCTGAGCATTTGAATAAAGTAATGCTACTCATATTCTCGATTCTTGGTATAAGAAGCATAAAATATTTCCTGCATCCACAGAAAAATTGTTAGTTTTTTACAAAATGAACTGATCTGTGTCGATATCTTCGATTGTCTGCTCCTTGTCTTGCTATCTCCTGTTGATTTCTCCGATCTCCCGCTTCTTGATAAATAAGACAAAACATTTTATTTTTTTTATGCAAATATAATTGAAACATGAAGGAAAAGTTTTTTTTTTTTAAGGAAAATAGATTTTGAAATGTAATGTTTGGAAAAAGTCACTGCCAAGTGTCATGTCACTTCAAATTTAATGAACGTCATCCGGAGTTGGTGTTTTGAGATCTGTCTGATTACTTGCTGGGAAGTATTCAAAGTTGTCCCAAACTGCCGATGAACCCTGTTGGAATTTTGAGGCCTTCCTCAAAATTTTGTCCCAGTTAACCGTCTTGGCTTATCTCGAACTG
>NW_006238958.1:2591282-2612357 GCF_000226075.1 Solanum tuberosum
AAATTACATCGGGGAGGGTCAAAATTGGGTGTCAACACATGTATTGTTAATCTCTTTGTTTTGAATATTTTTTTAACGGTACGCAACGTTAGAATTCACCTCATTCTTACTTGCCCGACCAAGGAAGTAATGAATGAGAAAGGGATTAAACAATGAAGTTTTAGCGTGATAATTCGTTATCTAATAACTTGACCTATTTACTGTGAGGGCTATTCTAGGGTTAAAGGCAGGGGTTAGTAAAACGTACACCTATAGACCGATCTAGTTGTGTGGTGAAATTCCCATTTGGACGACCAATCTATTAGGAGATACCTAACTTACCAACCTTGCATGCTAACACTAGGAAAGAGGTACTATTATTAAGATTACTGCATTAAAAACTTGTGGGGAACACATTTTTCCTAGTTCCATGTCATATTGATATTACAAACTGTGAATCATGTTTATTTGTTACTTGTTACTACAAATCAATCAACTATTACTTTATTTACAAATCCCCATTTTTAAGGAAACAAACGTACTAAAAGTACAATCAGCAATGAATTAGCCTAAGTCTAGACCATATTCCACGTTGGTTCAATCATAACCTCAATTAGGTTCTTTATTTGGCAACGACCGCTTATATTTAGGGAGGTATAATTTGGGCGTATCAAATTTGCTCTGTAGCTATGAAAGACTTCTAAATATATTTCCTTCCTTCCATTCAGGGCAGCTTAAAGGAAAACAATATTAATAGTTAGCAAGGTATTATGGGTCAATATATTAGTATAAGAAAAATGAATGACATTTGAATTAAAAAGGCTAAAATAGCATATTGCGTTTGAGTAGGAGATTTAAATTTAAGATGGTCTTTTAACTTGATTGATATGGTTTCCTCTTCACTTATTTCATGTACTTGCAGTTTTTTTCAATTACTCCACACATATGTCAACATCTTGAGCGAGCTCCAGTAGAACTTGGTGTTCTTTATCTTGACCAGACTGAGACTGACATGGACTGCCTATATGTACCTTGTTTTTACTAGCAAAAAGACAGAAAGCTATTATTGTATTGTTACTCTGATTTGTTTCCCCTGCTGCTCAGAAACAACAAATACTATCCAAATTTATGCATGAGTGTCCGAATGACTTATGCAACTCATGCTTCAGTTTCATCATGTTTCTTGCAGAGATTAGGCCTGTTGAACTATTTTTCCAGATGCATTTGCTTGCTATATGACCGACACAAGGTTCTGGAGCTATATCCAATCTGGAGCTATCTACAAGTCCTCTAAGATAGATACTTCAAGCTATCCATATCAATCCATCTTGTTTGAGATATTAGAGAGCTTTGCTGAAATTTATGGAGTAATTTGTAAGCTCTGTGAACTCATACAACAACTCAAATTCTGTCGTTTCGACTACTGACTAGGCATTTCATTTTTCTGCTTCTCAGAATTCGGTAAATATTATGGTTATATCTGTCTTCTGCATAGTTTAATTTAGGATTCCATCTTTTTATTTGGTCATTTTAATTCTCCTTCCTTCTTTGTACTTCTCGATTCCTTCCACCTAATGTGTGTTGTCATATGCATAGTTATGCCATATGTATCTCATAAGGCACTCTGGCAGCCGCCTAACTACAACTGTATCAGACAAACTTTACTTCAAATGAGCAGCCGTTGACAGATGTTACTGGCGGATGCAGAGGTTCAACAAGAGTTATCGGCGCGATTTCATGAATAAGAAATTAAGAGAGAGAGAGAAAAGAGAGAAATTAAAACATCTTTTTTTTAAAAAAAACGTATCACATCAGATTGTGATTGTGAATTAATAAGTAAAATAGAAATTATAAATCCCAAAAAATAGCAAATAAAACGGTATCCCACATTAAAAAAAATGTGCATTTATTATGTTATATTGTTATTGTTTGTGACAAATTTTAAAGTGACAGAAAATAAATGACAATCTAAATAAAACAAGAAGAAACAAAACTTTATTGATAAATATGCGGGTACAATTTTGTTCCTCCCTTGATTCTACTCTCCTAAGATTTATCCATGATTCGAGGGCCGTTAGTGGCGTATTTCTCGAACTAGGATGATTTAGATTTGACCTCTATATGAGTATTCCATGACTTTTGTGAAATATTCGAGATCCTGATCTTTAAAAATAGCCAAGAGTTTATGGGATATCTTGAGATGTCTTTTAAGGGAATTTAGTACCCTTTATATAGGCATAAACTAGGGTTTAAGATTGAGTAGCCTCCAAGAATTCTAATTGAAACTGAACACATTTTCTAGAGTCCCAATTCGTAGAGTCCGCAAAATTTCAATGTCTACAGTTATATAAGTTGTTAAATAGTATATTATTGTAATTTTTCCATAAATTAAAGCTCTTTCGAAAAGGGACAAACTGGGAGGAGAAAAGTTGTCCAACACAATCAAGTTGAAGAGAAATCAGAAAAGATTTTGCAGCATACAAAATTCACACAACAAAAATAAGAATAATTCAATTGATGCCGATCAATTTAGTAAAGTCAATATCGGTGCATAAACCGAGCATAACATATTTCCTAAGGGTCATAACGAGGACAAATTATATAATCAAAAGATTTGTTAAGAGATTAGCTTTGTCCTAAAATCTAATTTATGCAATAGCACCATGGTAGAAGTAACGATAAAACTTTATCTTAAAATCCAATTTCTCTAATATTTAAATACTATGACAATAACATCTGTAAATTAACACAAAACAACATTAAGGGATCAAAGACTCAAGTTTTGAGAAGCAGGCAAAATCAAAATACTATACAATGTGCGCAAAGTTAGAGAAACACAACAGTTACCTAAGGATTCAACACACGTCAGACCGATGATTGAATGAAGAAAATAACCCTTGGAAGTAAGTTGGTAGGACAACGTCCATGCCGCTTCTATAAATTAACACAAAACGTCGGTAAGAGATAAAAGACTCACCTGAGACGATGAAGAAGTTCTGAGAATCAGGCAAAACCAAAACACTATACAACATGTGCAAAGTTAGAAAAACACGATAGTTACCTTAAGCATTCAACATGCGTCAGACCAATAATTGAATCACGAAAATAGCCCTTAAAAGCAAGCTGGCAAGACAACACTCAGATTCCAAACCGCTTCTATATATATAAAAAATATATATAAGGAATGCAATATTTTTTACTAAATCTGACTAATTGATATAATTTGGTAGGTAAATATGTGATTAAGATAAAATAAGAAGCTCACATTTGAGAAAAATTTAAAGAACAAAAAATGCTTAAAAGTATATTTAGAAAAACCACGCCCAAATGTATACATGGGATCATTTTGAAAATAAATAAAAGGAAGGAAAGAGGGAGAGAGAGAAATTTAGAAGCTGGATTGTATAATCGGCGGTTGCCTCGCCGGCGAAGTCATCAAGGATTTGGTTCAGGAGCTGAAAATGGTTCTTTCTTTCAACCCTTTCTCTCTCGTTTGCGTAATAGTAGTAGTATTTTTTAATCATCATTAAGCTTTTTTTTTAAAAACTGTCAGAGTGTAGAAGACGATGCTGCTATAATACGGTTAGAAGAAGCGATTGTCTCCCAGCCCGGCGACCCTTCTCTCCACTTTGATCTCGGAGTCTTATTATGGGGCAAGGGAGGAGAATTGCCAGATATTCAGGAGAAAGCCGCACAACATTTTCTCATAGCAGCCAAGCTCAACCCACAAAACGCTGCTGCTTTCACATATTTGGGACATTACTATGCTCGAGTAGCTGTCGACTCTCAGAGGGCTATCAAGTGTTATCAGAGAGCCCTTGGCCTTAATCCAGATGATTCAATTGCTGGGGAAGCAATTTGTGATATACTGGACGCAACTGGAAAAGAGACCTTGGAGATAGCTGTATGCCGTGAAGCTTCACACAAGTCGCCCAGGGCCTTTTGGGCTTTATGCAGATTGGGTTACCTTCTGGTTATTGCTCACCCTAATTTTCTACTTCTTCATTGCCTCCTTTTTAGGGTTCCGTCCTGTCAAATACATTGCAAACTTACAGGTCAACCAAAACAAGTGGTCCGAAGCAGTGCAGAGTCTTCAGCAGGCCATCAGAGGCTATCCCACATGTGCTGATTTGTGGGAGGTTATTTCCTATTCTATCTCTCGTTTGTTCTTATTAATAATTGCTCTGACGCTGTCTAGTTTATTCCGTCACTAGTTCAGTGCTCAGTGACTTTTTCCATCTTGTACTTATCTAGGCCCTGGGTCTATCCTACCAGCAAATGGGCATGTTTACAGCCGCTGTTAAGGTAATTACCTATGCTCTAGTTCATAAAAGGCAGTTAGAGAAGTTAAAATCCACGAGAGGGGGAGATTAGGTAATCTATGGAAACATCCCATTGAAACATATGAAAGGAGAGTGAGCTACTTAATGGTAGATGGCATGCTTTAAAGGATAAGGGACATCAATAATTTTGTTACTTTTACACTTCCTCAATATTTTTTTATGTTTCAAAGCTTTGGTTTATTGATACATAAGATGTATATGTATTAAACATAGTTGAACGGAATAAGTTGTTTGAATGCTGCTTATTTTCTCTGTGTATCTTGATATTTTGCTGCCATTATATTCCTTTTAATCTTGCTTTCATAACACTTCTTTTGGGCTGAGGGTCTATTGGAAATAGCCTATCTACCCCACAAGGGTAGAAGCAAGGTATGCGTACATCCTACCCTCCCCAGACCCCACTTGTGGGATTACATCGGGTATGTTGTTGTTATTGGAGTAAGATGTTTGAATAGTTAAGTGCATTGTGTCACAATGATAGTACATCCCTTTGATGCCGTGCCGCAATGATAGTGCATCCCTTTGATGCCATGTCTCAATGGTAGTACATCCCTTTGATGCCTGCTACACCTTGATATAAGGGTGGGGGGTGGGGTGGAATAAGTGTAAGAAATCTGAAATGAGATGATAAAAGTCTACTTTTCAAATGCCTTTGGAGGTATAACATGGGAGGAATGAAGTCCGGAAAGAGTTGATGAATGCTATCCATGGTAAAGAGGAAGCATGGAGAAATATTGAAGGGGGATTATGAAAGAGCATTAGTAAGCAGTGGAAAGAGTTCAACCAGTTTAACAGATTTGAGGTGGGTAATGGAGCCAAATAAATTTCCTAACTTACTCAGTTACTTTCTGATTTCATGCAAATACTGGTTGACAGATTGATTTCAGGAGAAATTTAAATGATTGTAAGATAGAGCATTTATGTCAGTTACTGTAGCTGAAATCAGTTTCTGTTGATCATAATATAATGGACTCTCTGATTTGGTTAGCAATCAAAGATAACAAATTTTCAGTCAAGAGTTGCTACATACTGTTGATAAAGCAGTCAGGACAATTGGAAGCTTCTTGGCCATGGAACATGATATGGAAGGCAAAAGCTCCTGTTATGGTATAGCTTGCTTTGGGTGGATAGCTTCTTGAGGGGCATGTTAAACTCAAAAGAATTTGCAGAAGAAAAGTTTTGTCCAATGCAACAAATGCTATCTGTGTCAAGAAGATCAGGAGTCAGTTGAGCACCTATTTCTTCACTGCAGATTTGCCAGACAATGCTGGGGTTTATTTCTTTTATTAGAGGTATTATTTGGGTGATGCCTCACAGTGTAAAGGGGTTAATGGGAAGTTGGCAGCAGTTGGTGGTTCCTAAAGAGAGAAAGCAGATATGGAGGATTGTTCCATTCTGCATCTTTTGGACAATTTGGTTGGAGAGGAACAAGGCTTCTTTTGAAGGGTAAATAATTTTGATTTCTAGAACTAAAAATAGATGCTTATAAAATTTGTACTTCTGGTGTAAAAGTAACCCACTATTGAGTTTAAATCAGCATATGGATTTCTTAGATCTGTTAGGAAAGAGAATGTGATTGTCTGCCTGCTCCGTACTTTGTATTTCTGCTCCTTTCTGTACCATCTTGGTACTCTTTAACATAAACTTTTACCTTGTAAAAATAATGTCTGCTACATGTTGCTCAATCTTTTCTTCTCATTATAATAGTCCTATGGAAGAGCTATTGAATTGGAGGAATCACGAGTATTTGCACTGGTAGAAAGTGGAAATGTCTATTTGATGCTTGGTTCGTTTCGAAAGGTAAAATTTCTCCTTGCTTCTGGTCCATGCTTCACTTTGCAATTTTAACAAGCTTGATATATGTAGTTCGAAGTGTGGATTTGGACTGGTACTCCTGAACTTGGAGTGGTTTAGTAGACTCGTGTATGAATTCAAAATTATTAGGTTGTGTGCATTGTGTCTCTAGGTATTATTCTGCCAAATAAACTTATATAAGGATAGACAAAAAGTTCTTTTTACTTATACAAAAAGCTTCTCCCAGTAGAAAAAAAGAAGAAAATTTCTGGCTATGAGCTCATATGGGTGAAGATCATACCTATGAAAGATATTCAGATTTTAACAATTCTTTCTTTACTCTTCAATCCTGAATGAAGGGAATAGAGCAGTTTCGACAAGCTTTACAAATCTCACCTCTGAATTTGTCCGCACATCATGGGCTTGCCTCTGCACTCCTTAGTTTGGCAAAGGAATCTATTGATTCTGGTGCCTTTAAATGGGGAGCTTCACTCTTAGAGGTTAGCTATACAGCATTTGAAATTTCACTTGCTTCTGTAGCATTATGGTGCAGAAGGACATATTCTATTCCTTCGCCCTTCCTTCTTTTGGTTGAGATTTTTCTCAAGTGTTTTGCTTGATTTCAGGAAGCTTCAAAGGTGGCTCTAGCAAGTACTTCCATTGTTGGCAATATATCTTGTTCTTGGAAGCTTCTTGGAGATATTCAGGTAACTGCATCTGTTGAATTATGTTTTTTCTTTGCATTATGCCAGTTATTTTCGTGCAATTCCATTTCCCAACATCTCATGTCTTCCTACAGCTTTGTGTGGAGCATGTCAAGCCTCCCCCCATCCTATTACTTTACTACATTTATGTTTTAGTGTTGACTATGGTGCTGTTTCTATCCTTGGTTAGCTCACATACACAAAATGTTTTCCATGGATGGATGAAGGATTGGGCTCAGGAGCTGACGAAAATTCATTCAGTAGTTCGATCCTGTCATGGAAGAGAATCTGCTGTTTAGCAGTCAGATCTGCTTGTCGCTCCTACCAGCGGGCATTGCATTTGTCCCCTTGGCAAGCTAATGTGTATACTGATGTTGCCATTGCATCTGAGCTTCTTTTCTCGTTAAAGGAGAACTGTAAAGATGACATGAACCCTTGGTATGTGTTCTATTTTATTTCTTAATATATTCTTACATTTGAACTAGCTCATTTATTACACTAGCTCATTTTTCAGGTTTGTGTCTGAAAAGATGTGCCTTGGAGGCTTATTGCTTGAAGGTTGCAATAGCGAGTTTTGGGTAGCCTTAGGGTGTTTATCTGATCATTCTGCATTAAAGCAACATGCTTTCATACGAGCACTGCAGTTGGATGTTTCTCTTGCTGTTGCGTGGGCATATCTTGGAAAGGTAAATTGCTGCATTAGTTTCCAAGATTATCTGTTTTCATTTATTTCTCGAAACTCTCAGAAATGGATAACTGAAGAAAACCTTTTAGTAGAGCACTTTGTATCATGGATCATGTAATTACAGTTCCATTTATTGAATATTTATGCTAGAATCCATAGATTCTGAACAATCCTTCTTCCTCAGGTCCTGAAGAACACTCATTGAGTTTGTTGGCTTCATGTAAGAAGATCCAAAAATATATTTACTTTGGTTCATGATAAGATTTTAGTCACAGGAGTCAAAAACCTGGAAATATCACTGTGTTTTTGCATGAACTGTTAGACCGAGTGTGCAATTAAGCACATGGACTTTTGTTCATCCAGGATTGAATGATTTACTTCTGATGTCTTTAGCCTTGCTCGTACTGTTTACCCATCAATGTAATATAAAGGTTGTTCATATTAGGCCTTATTGTCATAGTTAAGAAATTTAGCTAGCCTATCCAATTGTAGGAACTATAAGGCCCTTTTTGGACATGATGTGAAATAAGATTGATTTGAAGTTGAAGTTTTGTTTGGACATTCAATTTGGATTTCTTAAGTTGTATTTTTTCTCATAAATGTGAAACCCCCGTGAGAACTCTCAAAAATTTCCCAAATTCTGATATAATCTTACCAAATCTTATCAAATGAGCAAACCATTGTTCATAAATAAGATATGGAATATCCTAAGGCGCTGCATTGATAAATCACATATCTCCAAATTCCTTTTATAAAAGATATTTGTGATTATAAACTTTCAAAGACACATGTTTTATAAAGACCCACTAGTCAACAAAAGTAGTAACTAGATATTCTTGTATATAATTCTTTCACATGATATGAACAATCTCTTCATGCCAAGCATGAGTTTGTTTTTGCAAAATTTAAATTGCTGAGTCTTTTTTACAAAAACTTATGGGTCAAGTTTTGCAGTTAGAAAAATTTAACATCACGATTTGGAATCCCAAATTCTGTTTTTTTTGGGAGAATTTGGAATTTGAAATCATGATCCCAAATTGCATGTCCAAACACCTACTAGAACAATTGTGATTCATGCCCCTGTCCCATGTAAACTGCCTTCCAAATAAAGGAGGGTCCACCAATTCTAAATCTTCAATGATCTCAGAAAACTCTCTCATATCCCTGGAGTTGCCCCTACCAGAATTAAATTCAGAAGCAAACTCGGTGATGTTGAAATCACCACCCACCATCCAAGCCCCTTCACTAAGCCCTCTGGATCCTGCTAACTCCCACCAAAGTTCCTCCCTTTCCATTCTGTCATATGAAGCATAAACTCCACTGTAAAACCAAGAAAAATCCCTATTATTGATGAAAGAGTTTTTTAACTGTCATAGAATAAACCCGTCAATAATAATCTCCCTGAACACCCTCTTATCCCACAGAAAAAGAATTCCTCCACTTCTTCCATTGGTCACCAAGATGGCATAATCATCCCACCTGTTATCCAATAGATGTCTAGCTACATCCCCTATATTCCCTTCCATTTTTGTTTCTTGGAAACAATAGATATCCACTCTTCATTCTATTAATAATTATTTGATCATCCTCCTCTTTTCGAGATCATTCAAACCCCTCACCTTCTAAGAGATTATATTAGCTTTCATTGATATCCTGTTAAGTTAGAGTCCCTCCTAGCTTCTCCTTCCTTGAATTTTATCCCAAACTCCAAATTTTTTATTTCGTTGGCCCCCTTAGCTTTGATGGTGATTGAAATGGGACTAAGACAGGATGCCTCTGCCATCTCGTCTTTTGCTATCAAATTTCAGGAATAAGGACCAAAACCCCCCTTCAAAATCCTTAAAATCCACTCCTAATTGCTTGCTTAACTGCAAAACGTGACGCTGAAACTGAGTAGAAGCTTCCGAATCAGCATCTTGGACTTGCACATCTAGAGATTGCCCAACATGATTTGTTCGCCAACTTCTTGCTAGGAAATTCGAACAAAAACTGTGAATCGTTAAGGTCGTAGACGTATACTCCACAAGGAACACCTGAAAATAGAGAACTGTGGGGAAGTGGGACATTCTCGGCATTTCAGCAGCAATAGCAGAAAGCCTGTTTGCAGTATCCATAGCCATACGTGCTAGTACTCAATTTAAGTTCTTCTACCCTAGCTTACTTAAAAGAGAGAACTTGAACTTCTTAATCTCTATCTTATTCAAAAAAAAAAAAAAAGGAAGAGTGAACTTGAACTTCCTATATCTGGTAGATGGGTTTACTACAGCACGAGAAAGGTGCATGTTCACCTAGATGACAATAAGTGGGGCAATCCTAATTTCTGTCAATTTTCAAAAAAAGGAAGGACAGTTGTCTGGTGCTGGTTGGAGGTGACAGTTATCCCATGGAATTAGTTGAGATGCGAGAAAGCTGGCTCGGACACCACGGTTATAAAAAGAAGGTATACTATGTGGTGCTGTATATGCAAAAGAACGGGAGAAGATGTAAACCATTTACTAGTGCACTGCTAGAGTGCAAGGCAATTGTGCTGGACACTATTAACCAGTTTGGAGTATAGTGATTAATTTCAGGTACAGTGAAAGATCTGTTGCATAGCTGTCTTTCAGAAGAAGGTGCAGGGGATGCAGAGCATGAGATGTTGGTCCATTGACCCTTTTGTGGGGCTTTGGAGGGACAGCAACAAGAGAGCATCTGAGGAGTAGAAAATGAGTTTTTACGTGGATAGTACTTTTCAACTTTTTAAGCATCCACAATGTTCCTATTTGTATAGATGACTGTGTCATCTATAGAATCACGTCTTTCTTGTCATCTGCTTCCCTCATTTTTTTTTGTGTGCGCGCACGCGCACGTGTAGGGTCTCCTTATCCAATGTGCTGAACTATTAACTGTTGCAAGTCATGATCATACTGTATATTAAGGTCGGGTCTGTTATCTAAATTGATTGATGCATGTGTGATGATTAGATCTGTCTAAACGTTGGGTTCATATAGCTTTATAGGCAGGAGGGGGAAAGTCAATTGGCTCAGCTAGCATTTGATCGTGCAAGAAGTATTGATCCTTCACTTTCATTGCCATGGTCAGGCATGTCAGCTGATGCTGCTGCAAGGTAAATTCATTATGTTATATAGAAAAAATAAGGAATGATGCATTTGCACCTTTCGTGTGAAATATGAAGCTAAATACGCTTCTTAACAGGAATCTGAAACCAGACGAGGCTTATGAGTGCTGTCTGCGGGCGGTTCAGATCTTTCCAGTAACTACATTTCTCTCTTTATGTGTTTTTTTCAGAAAATATATCAACTCTTTAAGTGTTTTTTTCAGAAAATATATCAACTTTCACCTTGTCTGGGAGTTTGTCAGATTTGCTTCTGCATCTAAAGTTTGTATAACAGGTCACATCCTGATGCTTGTGAAAACAGACTTTAGAGTTCAGATACACACTTATATACATGTGATTCTCCCAACAAGTCAATCCAATTATTGCTTTATCAGAAAATTCATTACGTGGTTTCTTTTCAGTTGTTTTTGTCCTGTTTGGAGGTTCTTACAGTGCCTGTCTCTGAATAGCTTGCAGAATTCCAAACAGGTCTAGTTAAGCTTGCTCTGCAGTCTGGTTATCTGCGATCTCCAGAGGTACTTAGGCACTTGGTTTACAATCCATTGTGTATGTAATTGTTGCTTGTCTATGTTTAGGCTCTGATTCATTGACGAGGGACTACTTCAGTTAGTATTGAGTGTAAGTTATTATATTTGTTATACCAGGCATTTGGAGCCATCCAGCAGGCTTTGCAGCGCGCACCTCAATATCCTGAATCTCACAATCTGAAAGGGCTAGTTTGTGAGGCACGGAGTGATTATGAAAGTGCTGTTGCTTCATATAGACTGGCACGCCTTGCTGCCAGAGTTTTTGCAGGAAAGCTTTCAAAATCATCTCTTACAGATATATCAATTAATTTGACCAGGTCACTTTGTATGGTAATACACTTTTACCACATCTTCTCAGATTCAAGTTCTTTTGCTTCAGATCCAATGTGCAATGTTACTCGTTTTTTTTGCCATTGTCAACGGGTGCTTTGATCAACATTATTTTATGCAAGTTCTGAGATGCTTTGTATCCATACAGGCAGGAAATGCTGATGATGCTATTGAAGAATGTAAATATTTGGAAAGCAAAGGTATGATTCTTTATCATATTTGCATTTTTGTTGTTCCTAGTGAGAAATTACTGCTAAAGAAAAATATCATGGTGAGGGATTAGGGCCTGCTACTTGTCTGTGAACAAAACAACAATTATGAATTGAGTACTATAAAAAAATTAGGAAAAATTGTATATAATAGCAAACTATTAATTCAAATTAAATGCTATAAACATAGTTCGATTTAATTGTCGCCTCTCTCGCTTTTATACAAACGCAAATGTATAAAATGCATTTGTGTTTGTATAAAGCGAGAGAAAATTGTATATATTCATATATTTTCGTTCCCCTCTCTCCCCTCTGCCAGATCTCGCTCGCTACTCTCTCCCTTGCCTCTCTCACTTATACAAACAAAAATGTATAAATTGCGTTTCTGGTTGTATAAAGTGAGAGAAAATTGTATATACACATGCAAATACATATATCTTCGTCCTAAACACTTATAATTATACAATACAAATATTCCCCTACCCAGTTCTCTTTTGCCTTTCTCTCTTTCTCGCTTTATACAAACACAAATTATACAATTGATCTTTTGTATGTGTATACCGAAACAGAAACAAATTAGTTGAAACTGCTTTCTTTTGTATATGTATAGCGAAATATACATATTTATGTTTGCTATGGAGCGCAATTATGCAAACTATAGATATAGCTATAGCATACAAATATGATTTTTATGTTTCGTCCTATACACTTATAATTATACAATACAAATATTCCCCTACCCAGTTCTCTTTTGCCTTTCTCTCTTTCTCGCTTTATACAAACACAAATTATACAATTGATCTTTTGTATGTGTATACCGAAACAGAAACAAATTAGTTGAAACTGCTTTCTTTTGTATATGTATAGCGAAATATACATATTTATGTTTGCTATGGAGCGCAATTATGCAAACTATAGCTATAGCATACAAATATGATTTTTGTGTTTGCTATATGTGAAAGTTGCTCAAAAAATCATTATGAATTGAGACTTTATATGAGTGCTGAACTACTAGTTGGGCAAAAATGTTAGGCGTTGGGTATCTCTTAGTGTTCACTTTAGCTAGTTGCTGAAGTTGTGGAGTAGCATCTTGCTTAAAATGTATTTGATATTTTTGTCCTACTTGCATGCTTTTGCTCTCATAATCGAAAATTCGCTATGACAATGCTTATTGCTTGGTCATTTTAAACCTGTAATTTCCATTTTCGCTAGGTCTTCTGGATGTAGATGGTTTGCAGCTTTATGCGCTTTCTTATTGGAAACTTGGAAAATATGACCTTGCTCTTTCGATGGCAAAGAGACTGGCGTCATCTGCTTTACCAACAGAGCACCCATTGGCTGCTGCCTCCGTCAGTTTCATCTGTAGATTAGTATATCATATTTCAGGGAAGGAATTAGCTATGAGAAACATATTACAACTGCCAAAAAGAGCCTTCCAGAGTTCAAGAGTTAGGCTTGTAGTATCTGCTATTCATGCATTAGATGAAAGTCATCAGCTTGACTCAGTTGTTTCAAGTGTTCGTGAGTCTCTTTCATCTAGCAAAGAGATTGCTGCGCTGGATTTCATGGCCACACTGGGCTTACTAGTAAGTTTTCTATTCCAGTTGCGTCTTTTTACTTGATCTTGGGCCTCTAAGTGTAAATCCGGACTTCCTTATCGGGGATTTAGGTCAAACATGGATCTAAGGACTGCCTAGAAGTTCAGCAGGGGGTCAATTATCTAAGAAGAGCTCTTCATATTTCTCCAAACAGTCATTTGATAAGGTACATTTTCATGTTGTCCACTTTGGCATGAACTAGTGAATTGTGCTTGATCAGAGCACTTCAGATTAATGGGTGTAATTCATTTTAATCATGGTTTGCTTGAAATTGGAACAATAAAAAACTAAGCTTCCGTTCCAAATAAGTTGGGGCTGACTGCATGAATCCTCACGGACCATGTCTTTTCATTTATTTGAATTATGATTTGCTTGAGATTGAAGAGTTGGCCAATTTTGGATGCAATTTTTGTGGTTGTTCCAGATTGAAGTTGGAAAAATACGTGAGTTTCTGTTTTTATTTCAGAAAGCATTTTGTTTCCTTTGCTTCTTGAGAAATAAATGAATCTTATTGTGGTGGTTTGAGTTAGGCCTCATTTGTTTGCACTTAAAGAAAGTCTGAATCTGTATGATTCAGATCGTAGGCCATTAAGTGCATTCGTTTTCATTAAGATTTAAACAATTATTTGGTATGAATAAATCTTAATCATTAAGATCTTGAACAGAGTCTTAATATCATTAGAGATATTTTTGTATGGATAGTTTTCATCACCACTCTATCTACAATCACCAGCGACCACCACTAACATGCTCAGCCATCACAACCACTACCATCATTGTTAACCAACATTACTGTAACGAACCACCAACCCCCAACCAGTGGCAACCAACACTACTGTCAGTCGCTACCACACCTATCAAGGTTAAAATCTCAGCAAGAGGCAAAAAAAAAGCCAAGTAAACTTGTCCCGTTGGCTAAGGCCGTGGTGGAGAACCGTGGGAAATCTGCAGTTGATTGGTCGACGTGAGTGCTGGTATGACCACTATTATTATTATAAAAAGATAATAAATAAATTACCGAAGTCATGATTCTTGGTCAGAGTCTGTCAGTTCCTACTTGAACTCCTGTAAAGAATTCAATCTTCTACCTTAGCATCACTTAATTTACACATCAATGTCCATGCTTGCTTTTAACTTTTGGGGGGGGGGGCTTGGAGGGGTTGGCGTTTGCTAAGTTTTCTCTGCCTTAGAAAATCTTTGCATGGATGTCCAGTTCTTCATGCTCAAGAACTCTTGCTGAATATCATTGGTCCGTCTTCTCTCATTTTGCACAATTGATTTGTTCCATGTTGATTTTCGTTTTCTTATATAATGGTAACTGTATTGTCCTCAGCACACAAAACTATGCTGGCATCTAGATTTACAAAATATCCTGTGAGTCCTAATGAACCTATTTACAATAATTCCAAAAACTCTAGTATTGACTCAGACTCTACCACAAAAAGTTATTTACTCCAGAAATGTAAAAACATAATGCAATCAAGCTTAATTTTCTGCTTAGAGTTAAATTATCCCTCAAAACACCTTGCATTCCTTTCTCTCCAAACTGTCCACCATATTGTGGCTGGTATGACCTTGCACTATAGTTCCAACAACTCAGCAATTCATGGGTGTTTCCTGGCATTAACCACTTCTTCTTTCCCAGATTTTCGTTTGTCTTTCATTAAGTGTCCATTTCAATTATGGTCTAATTTGTTTGAATTACGTGCTGTGTTGATCTTGACACTTGAAAGAGTTTAGCAAAAAATGCATTGTTGATTGCTATTCTATATATGGAACTTATTTCCATCTGTAAATTTGTGTTCTTAGTATGATGATCAAAGTTGATTGATCTTCTGTAATATTCTGGTGAATAGGACCCTTCTTGGCTATCTGTTAGTAGCCAGCAAAGAATGGAAAGATGTTCACATTTCAGCTCGATGCTTCAGAGTGGATCCTTCTGAACATCAGAAAAAGGAAGGTGTTAAATCCAGTGTTGAGATTTTTGGTGCTGGAGCAGTTGCTTGCTGTAATGTGGGGAGCGGCAAGAAGACACTAGCAATGTCCATCTGTAGAGAAAATTCAACACTGGAGTGCAAAACAATCAAGATGCTGCAGAAGTAATGTTCTTTATCCACATGCTGTTGGGTTTATTTATGAAATTTTATTTCTATTATACACTTTCTGCGGCTCATTTATTGATAAATAATCTGATACTTCTGGTGCGATGGGAGGAAGACACGTGAATTTTTTTCCATCAAATATATGCCAAAGCTGTTCTGTGCGTCTAATTTGTGTTTATATTTATAGGTGTGTCCATCAGGAGCCTTGGGACCATCATTCATATTACCTCCTTGTACTAAATTATCTTCAGAAGGCGCGGGAGAAGAAATTTCCTCGTAACCTGTGTGTTGTTCTTGAGAGGTTGATAAATGTGGCTCTTCGAAGTGAGCTTTATGCAAAAGATGAGATTTCTTCCCAGTACCAAAAGTTCCAGCTTCTGCTTTGTGCCGCAGAGGTTAGTTTGCATTGTGGGAATAATTTCAAGTGCATTATGCATGCAAAAAGTGCTCTAGAGATGCAGCTTCCAGATAACTACCTCTTCTTTGCACACTTGCTACTGTGTCGTGCCTATGCTGTCGAAGATAATTATTCAGGGCTTCATGAAGAGTACATAAGGTGCTTGGAGCTCAAAACTGATAATCATATTGGTTGGATTTGTCTTAAGTTTCTTGAAAGTCGATACAAGCTGCAGTCAGATTCCAGTTCACTAGCCTTGGCCTTTCAAGAGTGTGGCAAAGAAATAAAAACTTCGTGGAACATGTGGATTGCTATGTATAATTTGGTTCAAGGTCTAACTGCAGTTTGGAATGGGGAATTTATTGATGCAGAAGAGTCCCTTGCGCAAGCTTGCTTGTTGGCTGGTGGCGAGAGTTGCCTTTTTCTTAGCCATGGTAACATTTGCTGAACAATTGTAAAACTTACTCTAATATGCTTAAACTCTTACCTATTAACTGACTTTTTGGTAGAAGTGTATTTTCCCATTCAAAAGCTCTTCTATTTCTCTCTGCAGAACCCACCATAATAAGTGCCCAGGGGTTGCATTCCATCGTCTGCATTTTCTTCCATCTATATCCATCTTTCTTTCTTACCCTCTGTGTGTCTATTAAAGTCTGATGGTCTTTTTGGTCCGATTGGTAATGAGAATTTGATTATTCAGGTGTTATTTGCATGGAGATTGCCAGGCAGCAGTCCGATTCAGATTTTTTATCACTTGCTATTAGAAGTCTGAAGAAAGCAAAAGACAGTTCTTCAACGCCGCTACCCTTTGTCTCACTGCTATTGGCACAAGCAGAAGCTAGCCTCGGCTCTGAATCAAAGTGGGAAAAGAACCTCAATGAGGAATGGTCATCTTGGCGGCCAGGTTTGATATTTTGTCCTTTGATAATTCATATATATTTTATTTTGAGCAGTTAAGTTTCGACTGTGGTTGGCAACTTTGCTTGAGTCAATACCAAGTGCAATATCGAGTAGTGGGTCTTTCACAATCAGACTAACTGGACTACATACACACTAAGGTACTTGATTGTGGAAGGTTGCCGTGTAGCTGACCCTCTTAGTCCTTTAATGCTTTTATGTTTTAAATAAGATTTGAGTACTACAGGGGTTGAAAATTCTGACTGAAATTTCCACTTTCTTGTATAGTATTCGGCCAAGTTCCAATATATGCATCGGCATTTGAATTCCATTCCAGTTCCCTGTGTTTCTAGACATAGCTAATTACCTAATGTGATATGCAGGGGTGAGAGGGGGGGGGGGGGGGATATTTATACATGGAATATTTGGGAGCCACACAAAGAAACAACTATTGGAGTAAAACAGAAAAAAAAAGAAAAGAGAAGCCTATCCTCACAATTTGTGGCAAAATGATCAGTGTTGTCAACGGGGCACTTAAGCTCTGAAGCGACGCGCAAAGCGAGTTGGACACTTCACATCACTGAGACAGTGGTTAAGTGAAAGCACTACAGTTTTTCATTTTGGTGATCCTGTCACCAACTGCCCTTTTCACAGGGCAAGGTTAAAATGAGGTGTCTGGGTTTTGTTTTAAAGAAGAGATGACTAAGAGCCTGTTTGGATTGTCTTAAAAGTTGGTCAAACCTACTTTTAAGTCATTTTTAGCTTTTAGGAGTGTTTGGCAAAATTAAAAATGAACTTAAAATAAGTTAAAAATGACTCAAAAAAAAGTTAAAAGTTAAAAGTAGGTACTATTCTACTTTTCATTTTTTAACTTAAGAGTTACTGAAGTTTGACTTCTTTAAAAGCTACTTTTTTCAAGTTAAGCCAAACGGGCTCTAAATATTAAATATTACTTAACACGGCCTCTGTTTTAGGTGAGGTTCTATAGTTCGATGGTTACTTGTATTTTCATCTCCCCCCTCCCAGTAGCTATGAAAGATTTCTAAATATATTTCCTTCCTTCCATTTAGGGCACCCTAAAGGAAAAAGATATTAATAGTTAGCAAGATATTATGGGTCAATATATTAGTATAAGAAAAATGAATGGCCTTTGAATTAAGAAGGCTAAAATAGCATATTGCATTTGAGTTGGAGATTTAAATTTAAGATTGTCTTTTAACTTGATTGACATGGTTTCCTCTTCAGTTATTTCACGTACTTGCAGTTTTTTTTCAATTGCTCCACCCATATAATTGCACATATGTCAACATCTTGAGCGAGCTCCCAGTAGAACTTGGTGCTCTTCATCTTGACCAGACTGAGACTGACAGGGACTACCTATATTATGTATACCTTGTTCTTACTAGCAAAAAGACAGAAAGCTATTATTGTATTGTTACTCTTGCTGGTTTGTTTCCCCTGCTGCTCAGAAATAACAAATACTATCCAAATTTATTCGTGAGTGTCCGAATGGCTTATGCAGCTCATGCTTTGGCTTCATCATGTTTCTTGCAGAGATTAGGCCTGCTGAACTGTTTTTCCAGATGCATTTGCTTGCTAGACGGCTGACAGAAGGTTCTGGAGCTATATCCAATCTAGAGCCATCTACAAGTCCTCTAAGATGGATACTTCAAGCTATCCATATCAATCCATCTTGTTTGAGATATTGGAGAGCTTTGCTGAAATTTATGGAGTAATTTGCAAGCTCTGTGAACTCGTACAACAACTCAAATTCTGTCTTTTCTGCTACTGACTAGGCATTTCATTTTTCTGCTTTCCTTTTCAGAATCCGGCAAATATTATGGTTATATCTGCCTTATGCATAGTTTAATTTAGGATTCCATCTTTTTATTTGGTCATTTTAATTCTCCTTCCTTCTTTGCACTTCTTGATTCCGTCCTCGTAACGTGTATTTATCATATGTATAGTTATGCCATAGGTATCTCATAAGGCGCTCTGGCAGCCGTCTAACAACAACTGTACCAGACAAACTTTACTTCAAATGAGCTACCGTTGACAGATGTTACTGGCGGGTGCAGAGGTCCAGCAAGCGTTATTGGCATTGGGGAAGAATCGGTTGGAAAAATGTTAAAATTTGGAACTAATAGGGACTCAATTTCTTCCTTTTAATTGTACAAAGAGAGGGGAAAACGTTGTAATTTTTTATCGTAGTTTGTTCATTTACGTACCAAACTCAGGAGCTCTTATTGAGATCCTCAGCGTAAGCACGTCTAATTACCTAGTCACTTGTTTGAATCGAGTTCAGTCTGATCTCAGTTGGTCTTCTAATGTTTTTACTAGAGTGGCTGACCACCTTATAAAACTAGTAGAAAAATAGTAGCTAGTGCTTAATGTCATGCAATAATTGGGTTTTGTCATAAGATTTAGTTGGATTTACTGAAGTTACCTCAAAAGATCTAGAATGCCAAGTAAAGGAGCAGTGCTTACATATAAGACAGAGATATTAATAACCATTTTAGTATACTAGAGAAGCCATAGTGTTCATAGATAATTATTAAGAACCAAGTATCTGAACGTTTGTGATAATTGAAAATTCATACAACGGACCACACACTAACTACATTTGTGATATTAAAAATTCATATAGAACGAACCACACACTAACTACATTTGTTATATTGAAAATTCATATAGAACGAACCACACTAACTTTGTAGTTGAGGCAAATAATATTTACAACTAGTTGTCTTGCCCTCCGGACTCACCTGTGACACAGCAATCAGTAGAGGGGTCTCAGAAACAACAACCCATTACAAATATCAAGAATATAAGTTTTTTTTAACATATAAACTCACATACATGTAGAAGTGATCTCATGTCCATTTGACGCTAAGACCCAATTTTTGAGTTGGGAAAACTAGACACGTGTGCTGTGTATATCTCTTGTTAGAATATAAATCTGAAATAAAATGCTGACATAAAACTACTACTAATAATAATAAGAAGAAGAAAGACGAGAGTATTGAATCCCTAACATCTGGACGTGCGACAAATATGCCTTGAATGTATAACAAAAGTTGATTGCAACTTTACAAAAGAAAATTTACACGACTCTTCTCCTTACTCCAACTCCCTCCCAATTATTGCCTATTTATTAAGCATACCAGAAGTACAATGGAGTTTAAAGAAAGAGATGTAATAAGTTGTTGACATTAGTTTTTGTAATTAATTAAATGTAATATGTAACTGGTTTTTCTTCTCTTCCCGCCTTTTAGCCTTGTGTTCGTATAATCTTTATTCGAGCAATCACACAGGAACCCAAAGTCCTAACGTTTTTACCCTTGCTACATAACCGATTTATTTCAACTTTTCTCGATAAAAACATATGTTCTTGCGGGTGGGCCCATTATCCACCGAGTTTAGAAGATTGTGATTGATCCAAAGGGCGGGTCACAGACGGATTTCTAAGTTAATAAAAAAAAAACATATGTTCTTGCGGGTGGGCCCATTATCCACCGAGTTTAGAAGATTGTGATTGATCCAAAGGCGGGTCACAGACGGATTTCTAAGTTATAAAAAAAAAAAAAAAAACATATGTTCTTGCGGGTGGGCCCATTATCCACCGAGTTTAGAAGATTGTGATTGATCCAAAGGGCGGGTCACAGACGGATTTCTAAGTTATAAAAAAAAAAAAAAAAAACATATGTTCTTGCTGTGAGATATATAGTGGTTTGGGGGTAACCAGAGACTATTGATAGTACCTGGTCATGTATCACTCAACAACAACCAGGCATTTAATCTCAAGCACTCAAAATTTTCAATCATGCTTGTATTTGCAATGCCATCTCCTGCAGCATGACCTGACATCGCAGAGGAATCCTATGGTTGCTAGAAGCAACACTGCAAAAATTGGAACCACCACAATGAGGACAAGGAAATTCAACATGGAAAGGTATATTAATATTAAGTTATTAACCAAGGCCTCACAAATTGAACCAATACCTTCAACCTAGTACGGCCTAAAATGTTAACAAAGCCTTCAGCAGGGAAAAGAGCCTGGATTTGTTAATGTACTTTGGCCATTCGTACGTCACACTCTATTTACCAGAAACATGGCCTGTTTGGCCATAGATTTTCCAAATAATATTTGGGGAAAAATTTGGCAAATAATGTTTGTCCATACAATTTGTCATTATTTGACAAATATCTCAAATTCCCAAATACTAGTTTTTTCTAGTATTTGGGCCAAATCTCATTATTTGGGATCTTTTGAAAATTGAAATTTTACACCAAACTTTTATCTTTTACAAAAACACCCTCTATACTAGTTGTTTGCGTTGTATTACATAATTTTTTACGTGAACACCAAAGTAGTGATGAAATATTCAGTGA
>NW_006238958.1:2612524-2618401 GCF_000226075.1 Solanum tuberosum
TTATTTGGGATCTTTTGAAAATTGAAATTTTACACCAAACTTTTATCTTTTACAAAAACACCCTCTATACTAGTTGTTTGCGTTGTATTACATAATTTTTTACGTGAACACCAAAGTAGTAATGAAATATTCAGTGAATATGAAAGTGATAATATGGTTGTTGATGAAAATGATGAACAATCGGCTTAGGATAACAAAGTCATGTGCTTTGTCTACTTCACGATATATGGAATGATACTTGTTGCACTCACTCCAAACTATCACATTGCTCTAGTGTCATGGACACTACTTGTTATTTGTTGCAACGAAGATCCAATTGACTTGTAATACAAACTTATGGTTAGTTTTGATAGTTTTTAAAATTTATGGATATAAATCATATTTTTCTAAAAAAGTGAAATATATTTCCCAAATATTATGACCAAACACATGGTGAAATTTCACCCAAATAATATTTGCCAAGAATATTTGGAAATCTATGGCCAAACACTAGCAATAACTAAGTTATCTTTTTTATCACTTCTTCTTTGCAATCTCTTAAAGAATGAGAACAGGGCTTTAAGTTCTACATTAGGAATCTTTTATACTGATTTAGGCTCTATTTGTCGGAAGGTTACAACAACACACCCAGTGTAATTCCACAAGTGGGGTCTAGGGAGGGTAGAATATATGCAAATCTTACCTCTATCTTGGGGAAATAGAGAGGTTGTTCCGAAAGATCCTCGACTCAAATGTAACAAATCAAAGCAAACGAAAAGGAATACGGCAGTGAAGAGAACATGTCAATCAATAAGGAAGGTAGTACAAAGCATTCAGAGAAAAAAAACATTAACAACGGGATAATGCGGTAGCTAAAAAGAAAATACATGTACAAGACTAATACTACAACAGACACAGACACAGACACAGTGCTTCTAGGCTCCCACCAAGCCTAAACCTGTCGAAAAGCGAGTCAAAGCTCAACTACCTACTAACCTTCTACCATAATCTGCGACCTCCATACCCTCCTATCTAAAGTAACCTATTTGTCGGTAGGGGTTGACAGTTCAAAATCACATCAGTAGCATAAACAAGATATGTTCATGTAGGGGTGTTCTAACATGATAATTTTTATCACTAGCCGCCTCAAGTATCAAGAGAGATTTCGGTCTATCCACTCATTAATTAACTTTTGGTTTTTCTTAAGGAATATAACTCATTATCACAAGACCTTGGTTACCCCACACATGGAAAGTATAATAGTATATGGCTTATCACTTTAACCTTTGATATTCTTTCTTCTTGTAAAGTAGTGACTACGGATTTCGGAAACAGCTTATAAAAAAGTCAGATGAGGAACACTTAATGGCTCATTACTGAATAAAAAGAGTAAAAGATGGCATGGCTTCCCAGAAGCCTTTTTCAAAGAACTTAAATGGTGGCAATGTCATACTTGGTCCAACTCCAACCTCAAGGGAGTAGAATTCCTATTAGGAGAAAAGGAACGATGCTATGGCTATACATTGGAAGAGTTATAATAAAAGGCTTTTGTATGAAACACAAGCTAGGAAGAATTCAAATCCCTCTTAGTCCAGGTTTGTTTTATCCATATTTTGGAGACAAGGTATTTAGTCAACAAAAGTTTCCGGCTCGAACACATATGTCATGGCCTTGTTACACCAAAAACTAAGCAAATCACGTTTGTTCAAAATTAACTAAATTGCCTTTCTGTCTTCAGAAACTCTAGCATTCCTTTCTCTCCATGGGACCACCACACCACAGAGGGGATTTTTTACTTTTAGACATCTTTTATGTAAAGAATCAATGTGTTTACTTGAGTTTTCTAAGTTGGAGACATATTCCTAATAGTTGCAAGGTGAAGTCTTTGATGCACTGAATACTTTGAGATCGATCTTTTTTGTTAAGTGTAGTTAATTACATCAGAATTCAGAGGTGGAGGTTTTTTGTTCTGCAGCAAACCTTCTGTCTAGCATTCATGAACATCTCTTTTCAATCATCACAAAACTTTCTCCATTGTTTCACCCTTCAGATAATCTTCTTTGCCTGTTTTCCAACTAATTGATCCTTAATAAGCCTCAAAATTGTCATACATTTCCACATTAAGCACTATAAATTAATCACATTGAAAAGTAATGCACCTTTCATAGAAGGGGAAGATTGCTTCTGGTTACTACTTCCTATTTGCTAAAAGATCATCCTTTCCAATTTCATATTCATGCATTAATTCCCGCCCAGATGGGACGTAAAGCCATGAGATCCTTCCGATTCTTTAATAATTCATTACTCTTACCTTGACACCACCTTCACACAAAGGAAACAGAGATAAAAGGTTCCCCAACCTTATGTTGAGGACCAAAATTTTGCATAGGCGGCAAACAAAAAGGAAGAGCAAGAACATGGTGTAGTAGTATGGAAAGCCAGCATATGGAATTAAGTGGTAGATGGCATTTTTCACAAATGCAGATTAAAGCAATGTGTGTGCAGAGGAGAGAACAAGAATAGACATGCAAGTAAACAATAAGCTAGAAGTATTATCAGTTTGTATGGTTATCTATATTTGTTGAAGGGAGTTAACTTTTTAATGATAAAAAACATCAATCAGAATATCAGTAATAACGAAAATGACGAGTTTGAGGGTAATTACCAGCTAAAACGGAAAAGAAAAATATTGCCAACCGGTATCTGACAAACCATGGTAAGTCAACTTCAAGAGAGCAATACTTTGGGAATTTTCCCAAGCCAATGGTCATTTCAGAGTCTATCTTTTGGCCTTAGAGTTCTGATAATGTGATTTTCAATGCACTAACTGGCAACCCCTTTTCATCTCTGACATGAAACTTCAAATCTACTGGATCTGAATCCCAATTGATCTCAATGGTACCAAAGTTTGGTTGACCTAGATTATATCCACATACTGAAGATTAATTATCTAGACACAAAAGCTGTCATAGTACATATTTAAAAAAGGGCACAGGAAAATGGGTTTACCTTAAGTGCACGAACGGTATCTGCAGCTTTTGTCCTTTACTCTCATTATAGCTGGAGTTAACCATGCCAAAATTCTCGCAATGAAACGCAGCAGTGGAGATACTGCTTGAGTAAGGCCACTTGATGTTATGTCATACAAGGGATAACCAGCTGCATAATTATATCTTGCAATTTCTCCAAAGTGAACATCTCCACTTATGAAGAAAACCCCTTCCCTCTGTACAAGGAAAACAACTAAATCCATCATGTGTATAGCAAGAGGTATTAGACATCGCCAACCTAACTGAAAAATGTGGATGAAACTAGATAAAGCAAATCTGACTTCTGCATAAACATGTAGCCCTAGGAAAAGACAACAAAACTAAAGCAGGTGTTATCGGAAATGTCAAATTTCCAGTTGCTCTAGTCAGCAATTCTCTTGCCAATTAGGACCAGCTAAATACTCAAAAAGAAAATAAGTTTAAAATGAAAAAAGAGAAGAAGAGTCAACCATGGCACCAATCTTCACCACCCCCAAGAAGCTCTCTTTTCTTCAGTCACTAGGAGATGTGTATCATAACTTTTTTTTTATCAGTAACAGATAGTGTTTATATATTGCAACGTCAAGAAGATGCTGAGAAGTATGTACAACTAGCAACAATTACATACTTTTTAATGTGCTAAAAAATCAAGCATAGCTTCTACACCACTAATTGAAGCTATGTTGCACCAAAAAGGAAGGAGATACAACATCTGTATTTAACTACAAATACAGTTCACTATTGCTCTCGAAAATCCTAGCTCTTCTAACCATCCAAGTAGATCAACATAAAGCTGCAGGGATCAAGTTCTTTACTTGGACCTTTTTTGTGCCAGCAATGCAGCAGATCCAGAGTAGACCTGGGCATAATCCAATTAAGGCCAAGCCCATTAGGATAGAGTGTTTCCTTGGTAATCCATGGATTAAGGAGACCGTACTTTTTTCAGTTACCATTCTCCACAAAATTCTTCCTCATGAGAGTATCTCCATAACCATTTGAGTCTTCAAATTCCTTAGCCCTAGCCCACCATTCTTATTATCTGTAGTGACTGAATTCCATCTTACCAAGTTTAAACTTCTGCCAAAGGAAGCCCCTCCTCAATCTATCCAACCTTGTAGCAATTTACGGAGGAAGAGGGAAAAAGGCATGGGAAGGAAGTCCAGAACACTATTAATTAGGTAAAGCTTCTTTTCACTCTTTTCCAGAATTCCCATCATAACTTGACATGAAAGTTCCAAGTATGTCTAATTAAAAGTGAATTAACTCAAAAGTTCAATGTGTTGTGGACCATCAAGCATAATGTTGCCACTACGAATGTTAGAGTTCCATATTAGTTGAGCGGTTATCTTTATATCATAGACAATTCTCACCTCACAAGCTACCGCAAGACCCAAAGTCTATTTTTCTTAACATGGTGTTATTTAATTTGCTCAGAAGTCAGAAAGAATCAGTATTGAGCTTTCCACATTTGGAAGCCGAATCAGTAATGTTTCTGAGTCTAATATCATATTGAACCATGGTAGAGTTTCTCTCATCTAACTTAAAACTTTTAATTAAGGTAGTCAAAGAAATTTGACTTGGTTTTGGAGCTGGCAAAAGGTACAAACATAATGACACACTGCCATCCATAATCAAAAGAAGTCCTACATGCTTGCTGAAGAAAAAAGAGTCAGGTCGCACACTGAGGGGCAAATTGCTAACCTGGCATAAATAAATAGTTGTGTCCCCTCTCTAAGTACTATTTAAGTTTTTTGATGAGTAGGTAACACAATTCAACACACCGTTGGTAATTTGATAAAGAACACTTTTCTCCTCTCCATGGGGCAGGAAGAAGGTGGAAAGGCCTTGATGCAGGGGTAGGAGGACTTCAACAGGGTTAGCCTTGGCCATGGGACTGACTGGATAAAATTAAGAGAAAGAGGGTAACGGTGGCTGGATGCATGTGGGAAAGGGAGGATACAGTTAAGGGTAGGCAGAGGAAGAGGAGCTGAGGATCATGGTGGTTTGTTTGTTTTCTTCTTCTTTTATTTCTGATGATTATTCACATTAAATTATTCAGCTTTCGGTGTAGTCGGACCATCTGTTAGTTGCAACATAAAAGACCCAATAGCCAAAAATAAAACTATAAGGATTTGCTTAATATATTAATGATCTACCGTTGTGGGACTAACCAAATCTCTATAATAGGAAAGAAAGAATGTGTTAGTGAAAACTTACAAGATAACAAAAATACAACATTACAATTGAAAATAAATCTCTTCAGGCTGAGGTACGGATATTTCGCTCTCTTTAAAGAGATTCAAGCCCACTGCAACAAATGTTTTCACCAGTCCAGCAGTAGTCCTTCTTGACTTGTCCCCTCCAGGATACAACAGCCTAATCACAAAATATAACTCAACAACTCTGGACAAGAGTTGAGTCCAAAGCTCCACAAAAGAAACACCTCTCTTCAACTAATAAGAACTCACTTTTTGACAAACCTTATGCACTCTATATTTTCTTGTTGTATTGTGTGTAACAAATCAAATGAAGACCACCACTATTTATACTAGAAGAAGTCTTCCTAGCAATGAATATGAAGATAATGGTGTAGTAAATAGTGAAGATAATGATATTAAGAGTTACATAGGTTACAAGAATAATGGAGGAATAAAGAATGAAATAAAAGTTGAGGGCAACAAATGCACTAACGTGCAGATGCCAACGTTCCATTGCCAACGTTCATAAAGCAATATGCCTTATGCCTCTGGTCATTAATTGACCATGAGTAATTAGGCACAAATGTCATACATTTCAGCAAAGACTTAGTATGGCAGTGACAATGTGAATATGTAACAATTTGTATAATATTAAAATGGTCACACCAACA
>NW_006238958.1:2619452-2626582 GCF_000226075.1 Solanum tuberosum
AGTAGCAACATGCTTGCAATCAAGAAAGCTATATTTTTTCAAAATTCTCTCAACATAATGTGACTGGTTAAGGAAAATTCCATTACATGTTCTTGTTATTTTTATTCCAAGAATAAAATTTGTCTCACCAAGATCTTTCATGAATTGTATTTATCAATAGATCCATCCGGTTTCAACTTTTTTCTTAAGACTCATTTGCAACCAATAGTTTTACAACCCGGTGGTAAATCAACTAACTTCCAAGTTTTATTAGAAATCAGTGATTCCATTTCATCATTTACAGCCTCTTTCCAAAATATAGAATCATGTGAAGATAATGCTTCTTTCAAAGTGAGAGGGTCATCTTCAACCTTTAAACACATTAAAAATCAGGACCAAAATCTTTTTCTACTCTAGTTCTTTTACTTCTTCTTAACTCAAAATCATCAATTTCTTTATTTTTTAAAGTAGAAGTAGAAGAACTAGGTAGTGACAAAATATTTTGTTCAATCTTTTGACCCCCACTATTTTTAGAATCAAAAGGATTATTTTCATGAAAAACAACATTACCTGATTCTATCACAATATTATCTTCAAGATTAAAAATCTATAGGCTGTACTATTTGAAGCATAACCAAGAAAGCACAAGTAGTAACTTTCTTACCCAATTTTGTAATCTTGGGATCCATTAGCCTCACAAAAACTAGACAACCCCAAACTCTTAGATATCCCAAACTTGGCTTGTAACCTTTCCATAATTCAAAAGGTGTCAATTTAGATTTTTTATGAGGCACACGATTCAACACATAACAAGCAGTTAAAATAGTTTCACCCCAAAAATTTAAAGGTGCATCTGACTCAATAAGCATGGCATTAGTCAATTCAACCAAAGTTCTATTTTTCCTTTCCGCTACTCCATTAGATGAAGGAGAGTAAGGAGGAATAGTTTCATGAATTATTTCCAATGATCTAACAAAAGAATTAAACTCATTTGACTCATATTCACGGCCTCTATCACTTCTAATTCTTTTTATTTTTCTTCCAAACTGATTTTCAACCTCATGGAGATAAGTTTTGAAATTTTCAAAAGCATCTACTTTTATTTTTCATCAAGTAAACACATGTAAACTTAGAAAAATCATCAATGAAAGTGATAAAATATCTATTACCTCCACGAGTTAAAATTCCACCAAGTTCACAAATATCAGTATGAACTAATTCTAATAAATCAATTTTTCTTTCAACTTGAAAATGAGGCCTTTTAGTGATTTTGGCTTTACTACAACTACTCATGATTCCAACTTAACTATCATTAATATGACACAAACGAGCATGCCAAAAATTGGTAGAAGAAAACATATATACAGAAGTAGAAACTTTATTCATTTCAACATTCAGTTTAAACATTCCATCACAAGCATACCTCTTCCCCACAAAAATACCCTTCTTCACTATTACATATTGATCAGATTCAATAATCTGTTTAAAGCCTGCTTTATTAAGAAGAAAACTAGACATCAAATTTTTCCTCATAGAAGGAGTATAAAGTACATCTTTCAAAGTTAATACCCTTACATAAGTAAAACACAACTCGACATCTCCCTTTCCAAGCACTTGAGTAGTGTGAGCATCACCAAGCATGATGGTTTTGGGCTCCTCAAAATGAGTATATTTTTAAACCAGTCTTTGTCATAACAGATATAAAAACAGAAGTAGAAACTTTATTCATTTCAACATTCAGTTTAAACATTCCATCACAAGCATACCCCTTCCCCACAAAAATACCCTTCTTGACTATTACATATTGATCATATTCAATAATCTCTTTAAAACCTGTTTTATTAAGAAGAAAACTAGACATCAATTTTTTCCTCATAGAAGGAGTATAAAGTATATCTTTCAAAGTTAATACCCTTCCAGAAGTAAAACACAATTCTACATTTCCCTTTCCAAGCACTTGAGTAGTGTGAGCATCACCAAGCATGATGGTTTTGGGTTCCTCAAAATAAGTCATGACGGTTTACACCAGAATCAGCCCACCATCTATCAGCATTCTCAACCATGTTTATGTCTGTAATCACAGCCATAAAAGATTCTTTGGTAACTTTTGCCTGAGGGTTAGGACCACGTTTCCAGAATCTACAAAATCGAGCAATATGCCCACTCTTGCCACAAACAAAGCATGGTCCCTTGTCTTGAACTTGTTGATTTTGTGTTTGGATATTTTCACCATTATTTTCCTTGGGAGGTCTACTATTATTTTTCTTAATTTTTTTCTTCTTAGGCTTCAAAGAAGTATTTTTGTTAGTTTTAGGAGTAGCATTATTTGAAGTAATTAAATTTACCTTCGTTGTGATGTTGCTCTCTTCTGTTTGTAAAAGTGCATCTTGGCCCCTAGCCTCTTCTTCCATGCAGATTTTTATTATCAAGGTTTCAAGGGAGGTTTCCTTTTGTTTGTGGCGCATAGTTTTTTGAAATTCCTTCCAAGAAGGTGGAAGTTTATCTACTATGCCACAAACAATAAGGTTATCTCTAATTTTTACCTCCTCGGACCTTAGCTCTCCAACAATCATTATAAAGTCTTGAGTTTGGTCTACCACTGATTTTTGTCCACTATTTGGAAACGAAAAAATCTACTAGCCGCATATTTTTTTGCTCCAGCCTCTTCGGTATCATACTTACTCTGCAACGCTTTCAAAATTTTCTTGCACTAGAGTAAGTTCTATCATAATAATCATAAAAATTATCAGATAGACAATTAAGAATATAATACCGACACTTATAGGAATTACCATCGTACTTTTCCACTTTCTCTAAATGAGAAATAGTTTCATCATCATTCATAGAGGTGATCTCTACTTTATTAGGATTCTTCTCAGTTTAACACATAAGAAACATTGAGAAGACTCAAGTAGAAAAGTACTTTACCCTTCCATCTCTTAAAATGATTACCATTGAACCGAAATGCCTTGTTAAGGTCTCCCATCTTGACATTCGCGTTTTTTTCAATTGTCGCCATGAAAATTCTCCTTAAAATTATTAGTGAAAACTTACAAGATAACAAAAATACAAGATTACAATTGAAAATAAATCTCTTCAGGCTGAGGCGCGGATATCTCGTTCTCTTTAAGGAGATTCAAGCCCACTGCAGCAAATGTTTTCACCGGTCCAGCAGTAGTCCTTCTTGATTTGTCCCCTCCAGGATACAACAACCTAATCACAAAATATAACTCAACAACTCTGGACAAGAGTTGAGTCCAAAGCTCCACAAAAGAAACACCTCCCTTCAACTAATAAGAACTCTTTTTTTGACAAACCTTATACACTCTATATTTTCTTGTTGTATTGTGTGTAACAAACCAAATGAAGACCACCATTATTTATACTAGAAGAAGTCTTCCTAGCAATGAATATGAAGATAATGGTGTAGCAAATAGTGAAGATAATGATATTAAGAGTTACATAGGTTACAAGAATAATGGAGGAGTAAAGAATGAAATAAAGTTGAGGGCAACAAATGCACTAACGTGCAGATGCCAACGTTCCATTGCCAACGTTCATAAAGCAATATGCCTTATGCCTCTGGTCATTAATTGACCATGAGTAATTAGGCACAAATGTCATACATTTCAGCAAAGACTTAGTGTGGCAGTGGCAATGTGAATATGTAACAATTTGTATAATATTAAAATGGTCACACCAACAGAATGCAACATTACCTTACTGTCATATATCGATCAACTTAAAAGAGGACTTCTTTCCCTTAGAAATCGTCCCCATGATTCCGTATAAAATAGTTGTAGCTGAATGGTTTGACATGACCTGTGTAAATAAGAATGTAGCCCATTATATGAAAACACCTAAAATATTCATGTATAAGCATTTAGAAGCTATGCTTCTTTCTTCTTTTCCTTCTTGATTTTTGATATAGGCACATATTAGTTTACATTCTCAAAAAACTGCACATAATTGTTAAAGGCTTTGATGCCCAAGGGTCTATCTAATTACAATATGGAAAAGAGGAGAACAAAGTGAACTTTAATCGAATCATGAGAGAGCTGCTAATTAGAAAGAATGATTTTACTGAGTTGCATACAAAATGCAAAATATCATTTCATGTTGTCATTTATTGCCATACAAGCATGACTTGTGTGCATGGTGAATCATTAAATTCTGATAAGGCACAGTTCTATAGTGCCCCAAATCCAACATTGCACATTCGAATGTAAAAGACCATAAAAGTTGCTAAGGTAGAATTACACACTAATTGACCCTCAGAGTAGGAATGCCCCAGTGACAACTATTTTCTTCAAGTATTTAATATTGCATCTAACGTAAATCTGTTTCATACTATTCTAATTGGTTACTTGACCTACTGAGTCACATAATTGGAAATATGTATGCTTTTCTCTAATTGTCTAACTACTTTAGTATAATAACTAAACTAATAATAGCTACTGCCAGTGCAAGATAATAATTTCACAATGAAGTTAAAATGACTTTTACTAACAACACCATTATAATGGAATTTGACAATCATGCCAAATTACCAATTTTTACAAAAAAAAAAATGGAATTTGACAATCATGGACGGTACTAGGGTGCCTGAAGAGGGTTTATTGAATTAATATCTCAAAAGGTCACTCAACTTTGTTAATTTATCTAGTAAAGTCATTGAACTTTATTTTGTATCAATAAAATCACTTACTGCCAGTGCAAGATAATAATTTCACAATGAAGTTAAAATGACTTTTACTAACAACACCATTATAATGGAATTTGACAATCATGCCAAATTACCAATTTTTACAAAAAAAAAAATGGAATTTGACAATCATGGACGGTACTAGGGTGCCTGAAGAGGGTTTATTGAATTAATATCTCAAAAGGTCACTCAACTTTGTTAATTTATGTAGTAAAGTCATATAAAATCACTCGACCAATTAAAATAGACATGTTTTCAAATGATTTGTCAAATATGTTAAGAGAAACCAAAACCCAACACCACCACCCGCCGACCAAA
The DNA here is from genome assembly GCF_000226075.1 of Solanum tuberosum. NCBI lineage: Eukaryota > Viridiplantae > Streptophyta > Magnoliopsida > Solanales > Solanaceae > Solanum > Solanum tuberosum. The sequence goes on from NW_006238958.1 coordinate 2,624,455, forward strand.
AAATCAATGTTTGCTTCTACCGCTACCAATTTCCAACACCAATCTCTGTAGCCTGAATCACAATTCCACTGAACAGGTGAACAACATCCAACACTTACGCTTTTTCCAGTTGAAAATAACACCAATTAATCTATGTAGCCTGAATCACGATTATCTTAATTTATGAAGTCCATATAAAAAATAATTTATTTTGTCATCTCAATTAAATTTGATTGAGTGATTTCATTGATACAAATGATAAGTTGAGTGACTTTACTGATATAGATGTCTAAGTTAAGTGATTTTATTGATACAAAATAAAGTTAATGATTTTACTAGATAAACTCTCAAAGTTGAGTAACCTTTTGAGATATTAACTCAGAGTTTATTAGAATCTCCTTGCTTATAAATTACACTGAGTTGTAAATATAGTACATGGTGAATTCCCTTGGCTTCTTTATATATTTACATCTTTGTACTTTGAATTCTCTTCTATAAGAGTCGTTTCCTTGACTAGGATGTGCGTTCATTTTTTGTGCAATAGCAACAATAATTGGTGTCAATAGGGACCTCTTGGTTTCTTCATGCTTTAGTAAAAGTTCATGATCAAGCAACTTTTCATAAAGATCTGAATATGAGACAATAGAATCTCTTGCACGGGTAGTAGTAGTTCGATAGAGATTTCATGGAATTCGAGTCCAGGTCCAATGAGAATTTTGACAGTAAATTCCTCATTAAACAAAGGAGATCAATGGCAAGTTCATTACAAATAGATCTAATTTGGTAGAGATAATCAATGGATTTCTTTGAAAAGAAGAGTGAGACGATCGTGCAGACTAAAGATTCTTGTTTGCCCTGTTGGCACATGCAGTGTGCAAAGAATCCCAAGCAGCCTTGGAAGTGGTTGTAGTTGTGTAATGACCCTTTTGGTCATTTCTGTGTCTTGCCTTCTGTGTGTCGTTTAGAGCGTTCCTGTATCGACCTCAAGTCATTTATGACTTGCTGGGACTGACAGTTCGGTCACCTGGTCGTTCGTTTGGTCTTGGTGTGAGTTTTTGTGTTTTGGAGCTTATGAACCTTGAACGATCATTTTTGATCAAAAGTTCAAGAAGATGACATCGGAATCCAATTCTGACGATTCCATCAGCTCTGAAAGGGTCATTTTAGGCTAGTAGCATGGTCGACTTAACTCCCGAGGCTTTCAGTGTGAGTCGGTGCGATTGGGCGTTTTAACTTTAAGTTTAAGCCTAAGTTTGACTTTGGTCAACATTCTGAGTAAACGCGCTCGGATGAGAATTCCGTCAGTGCGGCTAGCTCCGGAATGTCGAGTTTGGTCTAGATTGACCCTTCTTTTGTGTCCTGAAATTTTTGATATCTTTCCGAGCCCTTTTGTGGGTTTTGGCTTAAAATGGCCTTTTGGAAGTGGGACCCACTTTTTATCGAAATGACCTCTGATGGAAATTTCGACTGCGCCGTTGAGTCTAGAATATCAAATTTGGTATGGTTGCATATCTCGTTTGCGTGCACGGGGTTCCGAACGAGATCGGAGTTACCCCCGTCGGGGGTTTTTTAAATTTGTTTGGAAAAAATTGCAGAAAATCTGCAATATATTGCAGATTTTCAGCAATATTCCCAAAACTTCAAACTCTCTTTACTCTCTCATCTTTCATCCAATTTGGGCGATTCAAAAGACAAAGTTGTGAGATTTTTCGAGGGCAACGCATTGGTGAGCTCGGATAGTGGTTTGGGGTTCCCGTTTGAGGTATTTTCGCATAAAACCTGACTGCAGTGTCCTTTTTCGAGCAATTGTTTTTGGTATTATTATTTTGGTCATATCTCACTCATTTTAGCTCGGTTTTGGGGTGATTCGAAGTCCCACGTGTTGAGAATTGTCGTGACTTCGTTGTAGAGTGTTCAAGGAGTGCTGGACACCTTTCGATTCTCGTTTATTCTGATTTTTGACTGCTGCACTAGGGTTTCTTTTAGTTTATTAAAGTGGGTTTTCTTGCTTGTTGGTTTTGCTGTGTTTTGAGCCTCGGATTGTGTTCCATTTTGGAACACAAGTTTGGAGTGCTGTTTAGGGTCTCTTGACGGAGTCAAATTCGGACAGTTCGGTGCGGGTCCCACGATTCCCATTTTGACTCCAAAA
>NW_006238958.1:2627632-2636883 GCF_000226075.1 Solanum tuberosum
ATTTGAGCTTGCGCACGAGTGTACCTTCTGGGCATATGGGGTCCAGTTAGGTTTAGTTTAGTTGTACTTAGTTTGTTTCTGGTATGCTCGTGTGCTTTCTTTTCTTATCCGCTTTGACCTCTCTGTGTCTAGATTCTATCATTTCTTATTGTTTTTACCCTTTTTGCTCAGTCGGCCTTTGATGCCTACTGAGTACCTGTTGTGTTGGTACTCATGCTACGCTCTGCATCTATTTCGTGATGCAGGTCCCAGTACCAGTTACCAGCGGTGATTAGTTCCAGCCTTCTTTTGCAGTTGTGATTCGGAGACGAGGGCGAGCACTTGGCGTTTTGGGGTTTGTTCTGTCTCCTTCTTTTGTTTTAGCTAGTCTTGTTGCCTTTGAGACACGCTCTGTTGTGGTCCACTTTTGGGACTTGTACTCTTTATTAGATAGCTCTGTACTAGTGACTTCCAGGTTCTGGGAGGGATTTCTGTATATATTTATTTTGGGTTGCTTTCTCCTTGTTATCCTTGTTTAGATTATTGTTTTTGCTAGTTTCTGCCCTTTTGCTCATTGCTTGATGTTCTGGGTTACGGGTTGGCTTACCTACTGGTAGGGTATAGTAGGTGCCATCATGACTCGAGAAATCGGGTCGTGACAAGTTGCAACTGTAACAACAATTGTAGGATCAACCGAGGTCAAGATAGTGTTTTGAGTTGGTTGATCTTGGCGATACCATGAAACAAATTCAATATTTTGACGTCTTGATTACTTTTAAGTCATTGTTTAAGTAGGGCAGGGAGAGAACCATCGAGATGGTTATAAAGGTTTCCACACATAATAATGGACACTTAAGCTTTCCTAAGGGGAAAATATTGGCTACCAATTTAATATGATTGGTAACTAGGTGACAAGATCAAACTGAACAATTGTTGAGTTGGTATTGACTGTTGACCCATCTTGGTGGGAAGGGTGGGAAGGCTTATCGATAAAAAAATATTCACAAGAGTTAATTGGTTCTGATACCAGATAAAGTATATGGCTAGCAATAGAATGAAGTTAGAAAGATACTTTATTGATTGTACTTCGAGTATAAATAGATTTTATAGAACTCCTATAGCAAGGAGGTAAACTCAGAAAAGGATAAGACTTATCTAAATATAACCTAAATACAGGGAGGAAGTTACAACAGTGTCCTATAGAACAAGAACTACTAAATGTGATATTTAAAATTAGGAATTGGATAATTATCTGTAATTAGAAGGGAGGATCCTTTCATATTAAACTAGATTAGAGGTATCCTGAGTTACTATCAACTAAAAGGTAGGACTTATCACTTACATATACTGAATTAATACACATCGTAGACTTATGGTTTCAAAACCCAGCAAATTATAATAGCAATGATTCACATTTGACCTTGATAACTATAAATATAGCGTCAAGTGCAAGCCATATGTTCCCTAGAATAAATGAATGACTTATACAAACGTCAAGGAGAAAACATATTTGATACCTGAATAGATGATACGATAATAGTAATGGTTGTAGGAGGACCTTTCAACTCCCTCTCCAACCACATTCATTGTGCATCTCCTAAGATATTTCCATCACTAGACAAATGATCTCTGTGATATCTTGTATCCAAGAGAATGACCTAGAGAAAACTATCCATTAGATCAAAACGGTACTGAAGGTGGTCACTAGTCCAAACTTCTATACAAGATAGTTTTCGAAAGAGAAATGGAGGCAAATAAAATTTAGTCTGTTGATGGTAATGATTGCAATTATTTAAGTAATAATAAGAAGAATCTCATCTATGAAACTTCACATTGACATGAAGGACCAAATGTTTAAATTTCAAAAGAACTGAAGGGTACCTTAACATATTTACCCATATGACCAAATATGTATGATGCATAAACACCAGCTTGTTTGCACCTAGTGAAAGAAGAATGGTGAAAAGTGACTGCTAAAATCTATTTCAAAGAAGCACAATAAGCTTAAGTTCCATTAGGTGGGAGCGGCAAGTAGCTACCCCAAGGAAGAAATGAGGAATCAAGCTAATGAAAAAGAACATCATCTTGTTATAAAAGGTTTATGTCAATTAAAGATCAACTTCTACTTTAAATTTCCCCAAAAAAACCAAAACATGGGAAGTTGGATAATAAGGTAAATTAATACGTATATAGATCTTATACAAGAAGGAAAGAGGATTGAGAGATTGCTTACCGAGTACTTCCTAGGGGTTCATCCAGAAATCAAGTAAAAGCCTTTGGTTAGTGATCTTGCCCTCAAATTATTTTCCTGCATCATTTAATCCATAATCATGGTCATCCCACGTGCCAATAACCTGATAAGAAGTGGATTATATTAATTAGAGATAATTAATTAAGATAGAAATGTTGCTCTATATATAGGGAGTAGGAAAGCACTTTAGTTTTGTGTCTGAGAGAAGAATATCCAGGAATGGTCTTAGCTTGTTGATATCGGGACTTCATTTCCTATTCAGAAGAAGGGTAAAACCTAGGAACATTGTTCCACGGCCCAATTGTCATCTCCTTGCCGAAAAGCTTGAAAGGGCGTCTTATATCTCCATAGATGTTGTCGTCCATCCAGATGAAGACTTGAGGATCAAAACGGATAATTGCATCCCATATAGGCTGCCAGAGAAAATGAATCAAGGAGAAATTTAAACCAAACAGACAAACAAACAAACAAACCTGGGGAGCGCTTTGGTTGGCGCACGATCCAAGAGCGATTCGGAAGATTGGTGCCAAGCACATGCTACCGCTGCAGCATGACAATAACACTATTGTTGCCAACACCACCCACCGCCGCATTACCACCTTCATTTGTTTCTTCGTTAAGTAAACCTAAGAGATCAAGTGAGAAATTGGGTCTTCTTTTTGTTTTCTTCCCCTTTTCAAATTTGTGTTAATTTGGTTCCTCCATTATTTCTAAGAACCTGAAATTTGCTCATTTTAACAATTTTTTTTTTATAAAATAGCAAACTATTAATTCAAATTTAATGCTATAAACATTTTATTTAATTGTAACTCGTAGCAAACAGTTGATTCACCCCCTACTATCCTTAAGGATAAAATAAAATCTCTTGCTTTAAGTTGTCATTCGCCTCTCTCCCCAGCGAATCTCGCTCGTCACTCTCCCTAGTCTCTTTCACTTTATACAAACATAAATGTGTAAATTGCGTTTGTGTTTGTATAAAGTGAGAGAAAACTGTATATACAAATACATATATTTTCGTTCTATACATTTATAATTATACAAATACAAATCTTCCCCTACCAGTTCTCTTTTGCCTTTCGCTTTATACAAACACAAATTATACAAATTAATTTGTGTTTTATAGAGAGAAAGATTTAATATACAAATGTTTTAACGGATATATTCAAACATAATCATTGATACATATACATAGTAGTTACATATATACAATTGAATTGAGAGGTATCCAACGATTTATACAAACGAGAAACTGTCATCGATTTATACAAATGATAGGCTGCCAGCAATTTATACAAATGAGAGGTTGTCAATGATTTGCACAAATCTAATGCTCCATATATAGCAAATATAAAGTTTGCTATGGAGTGCAATTATACAAACTATAGCTATATCATACAAATATGATTTTTATGTTTGCTAAACCTAAAATTTACTCAATTTTAAATAGTGCATTAAATTAAAATTGAGCAACTTTCACATATAGCAAACATAAAAATCATATTTGTATGTTATAGTTATAGTTTATATAATTGCGCTTCATAGCAAGAGCATCAGATTGTATAACTCGCTGGAAATGCTTCAGATTTGTATAATTTCGCTGGCAAGTCATTTGTATAAATCGCTAGCAGCGTCTCGTTTGTATAAATCGTTGGTAGCCTCTCAATTCAATTTTATGTACTATTTGTATATCTGCATAAAATTTAAATTTGTATACAATTGAATCGAAATAAAACATTTGTATATCAAATTTTCCTCTCTCTCTCGCTTTATACAACACAAATTATACATTGTAATTTGTATAATCTGTGGTTGTATAAAGCGAGAAAAAGAGAAAGACAAAAGAGAACTGGGTAGAAGAAGATCTGTATTTGTATAATTATAAGTATATAAGACGAAAATATATGTATTCTCTCGCTTTATACAAACACAAATACATTTTACACATTTGTGTTTGTATAAAGGCGAGAGAGGCGAGTGTCACGACCCGCGTCTAGACCCCGAATACGACACGACGTACTCGACCCCAATGGAGTCTCATACAAGCCTCTTAGAATTCATAACATAAGATACTTAGAAATAGTGTGGAATTTAAAACTTTTCTTTATAAAACCAAAAATTGAAAACATTAAAAGCAAGCGAAAGTCTATCGTCTCACATCGCCATCTAAACAACATACTTGAAACAAAATAGGATCATGGCCCTTTACAATAGAAGTCTTAACAATAGTCTATTACATGAATTAAAAGGAACATTAAAAGTACTTGTCCTCGATCTATGAGGACATACCAAAAGTCTTGGGGAACTCAAATCCAAGCTTCACTAGAGAAAACCACTCAGATGCCGAAACCCACACTTGTAGTAAAACATGAAGAAGAATGTGTTAGCACAATTAAGTACTAAGTATGATATCCAAAAACATGCTTAAAACTGACATTTTGTTTGAAAGTCATGATATATGCCATTTTGAGAAAACTTCATGAACATAAGCATAAGAGGCATAATATTCAACCAAAACCAACATACAAGTCATTTAACCACATTTGAACATAATCAACATATAAACTTTTACCTTCACATTTAGCCTTCACCTCAAGTAACCCTCAATCTATACTTTGTGCAATATATGGATATCGTCCCATACCACCATCCACACCAAAGTACCACCTTAAGGTCACCAAAAGTGAACTTACCATTCAACCTTTCCATCCTTACACAATACTCATACATAAGAGACATAAACATTACATAAGTCATATCATCACATAAGGACCATCACCTAAGACAACCCTAAGTCATACTTGTGCAATGTGCAAGTAGCATCCCATACTACTACTCACACTAAGTACTCATTTGAAGTCACCATAGGCAAGGCACATTAATATCCATTAAGCCATGACAAGGATGTAACTCATAATACAATCCAAGTATAGCATGAATCATCTCATTCAAGTATATAAGTCAACATACTTCATTAGCTTCATTTCATTAAAAGCACTTTCATTCATTTAAACATTAGATCAACATTCTTCATTAACATCATCATAAGAGCATATTCATTACACTTAACATTATAAAGAACACACCACAACCTCTCTCAAAGCCTACTTGTGCAATGCATAGATGGTGTCCCATACCACCACCCACACTAAGTAGTGAATTCTTAAGAAGCCATAGTTCATTAACATTCTTTAGGGGGGGGGGGGTAAGCTTTAACCAATATAGACCATGTGAGCAATTCATGGAATCCCGGTGTCACCCTTACCGGATAAAGGGATTCCTACTTGCCTAAGGTAGGACCCTTGTTTTATAGCTTAAGTGGATCCACTAGCTAGACCTATGTGGGCACATAGTTATGGGATATGCAGATTGTTACTAGATACTCTGCCTCAACTCACAGATGAGCATCCATCTCCAGAGATTGTTACTAGATACCATATCTCAACTCCCGGATGAGCATCCATCTCATTTCATATCCTCTCGGTGCTTAACATTATTCCCCATGGAGTACTTAACATTTATTATTATGGGATGAGAGATTGTTTCTAGATACCCCACCTCAACTCATGGATGAGTATCTATCTCAAATCCAACATTCATTCATTGGAAATCTCATGGATTTAAAGATGAGAATAACCTTTCACCTATGAATCTCATATTGTGAGAAAGTCCTTTCACAACATGTCATTATCATTCATTAGAGTACAATTGAGAATAGCCTTTCAAATAGTATTTCATCATTTACATAATCATAGAACTTCATTCCTTATTCATTCATGAGTGTGTGAACATGCGAGAATAACCTTTCACATAATCATCATCATTCATACAATTGCCTTCTAAACATGATCATAATACATCCATAGTAATCACACTCATATACTTCACTTCATAATCATACATAGTAATTAAACACCTCCACCTTTCAAGTGGATCAATGGCTCAAGCACAATTCTACTTTAACATGTAATTTGGTCATAACTTGTCCTTTCAAGGTCATGTTCACAAGTCACCAACAAACCCTTAATTAATACGATTAGGCATGAATAATAATAAAATTTAACAATCTAAATAAATTTAGGCATAATCCATCAACATTTATTCATGATCAATAAACCCACTTCATAAAGGCACAACTTAGGAATTGAGAGAAATCATGGGTTCATTAAGTATTTTCATCATAAATCATCAATTAAACACTAATACAATTATAATATGTCATTAGAAACCATTTAAAAACGTTTGATGAAAGAGCCCATGAGATTGAGTAAAACCCTAGGTTTTTTATACTTGAAATCACCTTCGGAATTTGCTCCTTGAATGAAAAGTTAAACTAGGACTACCATACTATAGATTCCCCATGAAATTTGAGGAAGAAACCCCTTGAATCCACAAACCCTAGCTTCAATGGCTCCCTTCTTCTTCCTGGAGTTTAGAGAAAGAATTTTGGGAGGAAGAAGAACTTTTGTTTTGATTTGGGGAAATAAGGAGTAAATGACTTGTTTAAAGACGTAAAACTATATATACTAGTGATATAAAAATATTAAAAGCAACCCCACATAATAATTAATAAAAGGTAAATTACCTAAAACTCCCTAATTTGGGCAGGACCGTCAGGGACCACGCCCAACTTGACGGATCGTGAAGGGGGGACCACAGTTCGAGGTGGTGCCCGTGGTCCCCTAGGCAGTAGCCTCCTCAATTTGGCAAGGCTCCCAAGTAGTGAAGGCAATCCCACGAGCCTTCCCACGGTCTGTGGTCTTCACCACGAGTCGTGAAGTAGCTCGTGAAGGAGAGCCTCCCTTGGGCAGCCTAGCAAGCACACTATTTTGCCAACCACGGGTGGCACCACGGCTCGTGATAGCCACCATTGGTCGTGAAGACCCTCGTGGTGATGGTAGGCAGTGGCTAAAGGTTGTCTTATGCACCATTGGCTCCCACAATGCCAAGGCAAGACCATGAGGCCTCCCACGATCTGTGGTCAAGACCACGAGTCGTGGTGGAGGTCGTGGTTCCTAGGCAGTGGCTAGGACTCAATGCCATATCTCACACATGCCTAAGGGACCTTCACAAGCCCTTTCACGGACCGTGGTCAAGACCACTGGTCATGAAACTGGTCGTGGTCCTTGGGCAGTGTTTGGCCAAGCTTGGGGCAGTCTTGGCCTTTGGCTTTGGCTTGGCTCTTGACCTTGCAACCCTTAGAAGATCTTTTACACTACGTGGTCTTGTACGTACTTTAACGCGTAACCACTAAACCCCTTAACTCTTGACATTAACCCTCACGTTTAGGCTCTAGTTTAACCTATCATTTTCCGAGTCGTTACAGAGAGGGAGAGACTAGCGAGAGTGGCGAGCGAGAAACCTAAGGAGAGAGACGAATGGCAACAGTTTGCTATGGATTACAATTAAATCAAATTGCGGTTATAACATTTAATTTGAATTAATAGTTTGCTATTATATACAATTTTCCCATTAAAATTTACATGTATGAATCTGAATATATATATATATTTTAGTTGTTAAAATATTTATTAAACTTTGAGCATTAAAATTGTTTTACATTTTAAATATCACCGATGTATAAATTTGTTTTTTTTAAAAATAAAATAAAAATTACATAGTAAATATAATATTCAATAAAAAAATCGTTGAGTTGTTATAATATGTGTCCTTGTATTTTGATGCTTGATCAATATTGTATTTTTATTAACAAAAAGAATGGGTGAAGAAGTATAAAAATCAGGTCTAAACTCTAAAAGTCTTTGAAAGAAAGTGATGAAGATGACAACACTATAGAAATACTACTGATATGACATGTTCCTTCCGAGAGATGGTTTAATTCAAGACATGAATAATGAGATAATAAGCAAAATGACCCTTTGATCATAATTTTTTTATCCAAAATAACTCAATTATCAATTTTTATAAAAAATGGCTATTCGACAATTTTCAATTGCAGGCGAAGTGCAATTCACACTTTCTTCTTCGCCTTCTTTGGTCTTCTTCTTTCTACCATTGATGACTTCTTCTTCCTTGTTTCTTCGTTGTTTACCTCCTCCTCTTTTTCCTTCTTCTAAGTTCAAAACTCGACTTTAAATCGACGTGTTGCAAATGTTAATCATTTTGATTGAATAATATATCAAAGAGTTGAAACATTGAGAGGAATTCATATTCAAAAATTTGAAATGGTTAGAGGAGATTTGAGTTGGTTGAGATTGAAAAAAAATTGATCTGCAATATATGCTTTATTGTATACATGAAAAATGGAGTTAGAAGGTGAAAATAAAACAAGGTTGAGTTAAAGTGTCAAAATGAAATTTAAGGGAAAGTTAAAAGTTTGTGCATGTGTTTGACCTATCAATAATGTATATGTTATTATATCAACAATGTATATAGATGTATATACATCTTTGATTATATTGTAGTTGTATCTCATCTATGCATGAATATACATTATTTATACAATATATCGATACATTATATATACATATCGATACATTTTGTTGAAACACTAATATTGTGCTATGTTTTATGTAAATGGAAACTTGATTATATTTAGAGCAAATAAATTACTTTATTGTATATATATTAATTTCTTTCCGGTGGTTAGTCCACTCCATGAGTCATGAATTAACCTATTTAATGTTGTACAATTTTAAGGAGAGCGTTGTGTTTTCTTCTGAATTAGCCTATTTAATATTCTACAAATTCAATGTGATTGCTTCTGAAATATGAGTTCGTCGGAACACTATGATATGATTAATAAAATTGATATATTTTCATCATGTATTATTACCTCTATATAGGGGTGGTAAATGGTTGGATTGGATCGGATTTGGATGGATTGAATATGGATTGCGCAAAAATGATTTGGATTTCAATCCATCCAAATTAGAATATGATAAATATGAATTTGATCAAATATGATTTGGATAAAATGGTTCTAACCCATTTAAAAAAATCTGTTTTTCAAAAAAAAAAAAAATTACCCCCTTCCCCGGACACCCCCACCCCCCGGGGGCTC
>NW_006238958.1:2636968-2662589 GCF_000226075.1 Solanum tuberosum
CCCACCCCCCACCTTCCACCAACCGACCCCTAATTTTTTTAATTTTCCAAAAACAAAAAATAATTTTACCCCCTCCCCACCTTCCACCAACCAACCCCTATATTTTTTTGTTTTCCAAAAACAAAAATAAATCTGTTTTTTCAAAAAATAAAATAAAATTTACCCCACCCCCCAAGGCGCCCCTCCCTTCCAACCAAACAAAAAAATATGTTTTTTCAATTAAGTTTGAAAATTAATTATTATTTTTATTCTTTAGCACAATTAAGAATTTTGAGTGGAAGTGAAAAGTAAGTGATCTATTATGGGTCAATATGGATACCTGTATTTAACCCATTTTGACCATATTTGCAGAGACTCTTAAAATAGCTTGAAGCCCATATTTAACCAATTAAAATATGAGTGATCCAAGTCATTAAATATGAGCAAAATGGACTCATTTCATTAATATGGGCTGAAATTGCCACCCCAATCTCTAGACACTAATCAACAAAGAAATAATGAGATGAGGAAGTAGCACGTATAAGGAAGAGTAAACTGCCTATCCATGACTCATGAAGCGAAACGTTTGAAATAAGTATAAAATGACTCATAAGTTAGATTAATAAAGAAAATGCTGCACCTGACCAAATATTGTTTGCAGACTCTTTATGTCTACAACACTTGTAACATTTCCGTGGCTATAAAAACTTCATCCACTATGTTTGTCCCCCATAATATATGCCCTTTCGATGGTTTACAATCATTTTACAGAATTGGTACAAAAGCATGCTATCCAATTGTTTTTTTGGTCTTAAATTTCACACTTTTCATTCTCTTAAACAACATGAAATGTGATGATGGTTGTTCATCTTAAGGCATTATACAATACTATCAAGAAGCGAAAAAATGTTGATCAAACCAATTCCAACTTTTCATAGATCTGCACGGATTTGTTGCCTCAAAAAACACACACAAAGAGTGTACCCAAAGTGAACTTATTGTTTAACTTTCTTCGACCTTTATATACTAAAGACATTACCTTTCACATCATATCTGGTTGCACGCCATGTAGTCTCCACCTCAGCAAGTTATTGCCAAGGAGTTAAACACCCTATAAATTATAATCACTAGCGCCCACACCCTCTCCAAGAAGGCCATTTTTGTCTTTTGTCTTTTGTGCTTTTCAGGAAAGTCATTATCACCAACAAGTTCCTCACAAATGCTTTATTCATGTCAGGAAAAGCTGCCAGTAAAACCCAAGCCAAAAGTCTTTCATTAGTTAAGTTAGCATATAATTCATGATGCCGCTATATTTGCAGAAGCAGCCAACTCAGCCAATTGCTTGTTACCAAGCGTGGATACAAGCTCAGCTGATATGAAAACTTCCGGTAAATTTTCAATCGCTTCTTCATTGAAATTGTAAATTGGTTGAAGTTTTCTTGCTTCAACCTCCGCAGCATCAGCCTCTGCCATTAAAGATTCAGCTTCTTCATGATCACCCAACTCCAAAGCAGCTGATCTCTCAGCTCTAGCCTCTCTAGCAATTAGAATTAGCCTCTGGAATCTAGCCATAGCCAACTCTTTTTCCTTCGATGAAATCTGCACTTCAGTTTCTTGCATCCTATCAATCGTGTGGCATATTTCTTCCTCAAGCTTCTTAAGCTCTGACTCAGTACTGTCCATTTTCCTCTGTATTTCTTCCTTTTCAATGCACAAGGCCTTAGCTTCTGCAGATAATCGTGCTGCTTCTTTAAAATTTCTTGTAGCAGCAGCAACCTTCTTCTCTGCCTCCAACTCCGGAAGTCTCCTGTCAATGAAAAGAAGGCGCTGCTTACAGGATTCAACTTCCTGCTGGATGCTTGACTTAGTTGAAGATAACACCTGCAAGTGGAGATGCAGAGTAATATTACTGCAATAGAAAATGAAGAAATGCTAAAAACTATCCAAGCACTGCCCATAAAATAAATGAAAAACAATGACCTTTATTAAACTGAAAGGCAATAATCATGCTCACAACCTTCAACTGTTTGGTTACCAAAATAATACAAGTCCTGTGCAGTGTTGCTACACACAGTAGCATCTAAATGAGTGCAAGAAAATATTTGGTGATTTCATGGTCACCAATTAAATCCCAAGAAGCCCAAATATTTCACATGCAATACTTGATGGTCACCAATTAAGTCCCATGCACAACATACCATTCTTCTTAATACTAATGCTGAAAATTTATTATTTGCAACCAAAAAGACTTACCCACGAGTTTCCAGTGGAATTTTGGAAGAGCGTGGACACAACAAGTATGGAGTGGTTAACTGAGTTGTTTACGCTATTTTTAGGACGCCAAAAATGCCCAAAGAATGAAGCTGGAGTACAATGATCCCGTTCTATGAAAACAAGGATGATATTCAGAGAGTTGCAACAATTATAAGGGTATCAAGTGGCTTAGCAACACTATGAAAGTTTGGGAGAGGGTTGTGGAGACGAGGGTGAGGAGGGGTGTGTCAATCACCGAGAATCAATTTGGATTCATGTAAGGGAGATCAACAACATAACATTATTCTTATACACCCTACCAAACAACCCCTGAGGATCAAGTCCCTCTTATACATTATTTCCTTATATTTTAGTGGTGCATCCATGTTCTAGAAATCCTAGATTCACCTCTAATCTGATGGGGAAACTGTTAAGTAGGGAAATACACAATTAAAGCTGGATATGATCATATACGCTCCCAAAATGGTGTTCTAGAGGATTGGCCACGGAAGCATGTGCGGTAGATTAGGATACCCCTTAAAGTTTCCTGCTTCTCCTGGCTGGATAGCACTTAACGGTGTCTGCCTTACTCAGGACAACCTCAAGAAAAGAGGCATAACCCAGGTAAATAGATTCTATTTGTGCCACCAAAGTTCTGAAAATGTCAGCCATCTATTTTTGCATTGCCCTCACAACTGACCTTTGTAACTTCTTTTACTCAATTTTTGGTTTACATTGGGTTATGTCACTAAACATCAAGGAAGCTTGTGTCAGTTGGATTTTTTGGAGAGTTGATAAAACCATCAAAATGATCTGGAGATGATCCCAACAGTAATTTTTTGGTGCGTCTGGGATGAAAGAAATCGAAGATGCTTTGATGGTGTCTCAACTCCAAACCACACTCTTAAGGCCGGATGCCTGGCTAGTATGCTCAGTTGGCACTTTCTTTAACCTATAAACAATGTTGACAATTTTTTGGCCTTTGATAGCTCCCTGATTCTAGCATAGATTTTTGTTTTTGGGTTTTTGTTCTAGCACTAACTCTGTGCCTATTTTTGTAATTATGCATCTCTTTAATGCCTTTGTTCTTAATGACAATTACTTCATAAGAAAATAAATAATAAAAAAAAAAGTACAGAAACCTAGAGCCATTTATTTCTACATTGGGGAGTGGCTACAGAGCGGAACATGTTCTTCTTTGTTTGGACTCAGCTAGGTCCAGCCTGAGAGTATTAAGGAGGCTTTTGGAAACTGGAGCACATGGAAAACGAATACAGCCATCAGGAAAATCCGGAGAATGATCCCTGCTAGCGTCTTTTGGTGATTGTGGACAGAAAGGAACAGAGGATGTTTGATGGTGTATCCACAACAATCACTCTATAAGGCAAGGTGCTTAATGAGTCTTTTTAGTTGGCACAATCTGTTGCCTGTAAATTCCCCAACAATTTTATGAACTTTGTCAGCTCCCTGGTCTTACAATAGCCTCCCATGCAATGGACCTAACTCAGGTCTTTTTTTGTGTTCTCTTTTGTGCTCTACTTGCATCTTCTTAATGTCATCAATGAAACTACTTCATCAAAAAAAAAAAAGTAGCTCGGTCTTGAGTAACTATAGTTGTAAGTACTTTAAGCCCAGTATATCACGAGCAACATACTTTTCACTTTAAGGTGAGAATGCAAAAGAGTGCATGTATCTTATTTGACATAGATATTGCTCTTCTGGGAGAACCTGAATAGAGATACTAAAAGCAGAACTGACCTGAAGTGAAGCTCTTGCAGCAAAAAAATCCTGCTTGAGAATTTGCACCTCCTCTGAAATCCTTTCTTCACTTTTGGCAAGGTTCAGTCTATAGGCCTTGGATTTCGAGATGAACACAGCCAGACTCTTTCTAAGACCAACAACTTCTTCATACACGTTTGCTTCATCTGCAGAAATCCTGGAAAGATTCTTAATCTTTTCTCCTCTTGATTCTTGCTGAGAAAGGTAACTATCAATATCTTTCTTTCTTTTCAGTAAAACATCATTCTCAGCCATCAGCTCAGAAAGGTGTGACTGCAATTTATCATAATTATTATATATACTTTCTTGAACCTCTTTAAAGCATGAGACAACCCCATCAATCCTATGCTCAACTTTTTGAATGAGAGCATCATTTTCTGCAATTTCTGCTTCCTTCTCTTTCACAAAGGCAAGCAGTTCCCTCAGTTCCTCTGCCAATACTTCTTTTCTCTTGCAAAGAACATCTATTTCCCTCCGATCATCCTCCACTGAGTGATCAATTGATTCATTCAAAACAGATTTAGCTCCGTGAACTAGTTGGGATTGAATTTCTAATTCAAATTTGCTGACTTCTATGGCTTCAACTGATGAAAGCCACTCAGCACCATCTTTTGAAGATATTGTTTCTGCATCCATCAGGATTGAATCTGCATTACTTGCAGCTTCCTGGAAAAAATCAAGTTAAAATTTTCAAATAACCTGACCTAAATCAGCTGAAAATACTTTACACACAAGAAATGCTTCCAACAGCAATATGTGTTCCAGTATTCAGTAAAACTTATGTGATATACAGTAGTTGAAAAGGTTTTCTGTTTTCCTTCTCGAGAAGAACAGTTATTGAAAAATTCAAGTGGAATAACTATTTTACACAATGCATTTATATGCGCAACTTGAGAAGTGACGGAAACACATAAATATATTCTGCCGGAATGTTAACTAGCAAGTCCATGTCCATCTGAAGAAATAAAATTGGTCTTTATTGTATCAGACTCTGGCTGCCGGTAAGTAGCATTACCTTAGCTAGAATAGACAGTTTACACGTTTCTGTCCTACATGATCTCGGATCATCATACTCAAGTTCTCCTTAACTTCCTCCACTTGGCTCCACTTCTGAAGTAATGAACACTATGATAACTTAGGGGGTGTTTGGATGGATTGGCTTCTAAAAGTAACTTATAAGCTAAAAGCTGAAAGTCAATAAGTTGGGAATATCCAACTTTTCGATTTTAGCTTATTTTTATACTTTTTTGGCCTAATAGTAAGTGCTTAAAAACATTTTTTTGGTATTTTCCTTTAATAGAAAAGGAACTTAGAAGCCAAAAGCATCCTCTTACTTTGGTGTGCAAGATATTCTGCTTCACGATCCTTTAAATGGAAAGGCATGTTTGGATGGGCTTATAAAAAGTAACTTATAAGTCAAAAGTTAAAAGTCATAACTAGACGGTATCTTACTTTTGACTTTTTGACTTATTTTTAACTTTTTTGGCCTAAAAGTGGGTGGTTAAAAGCACATTATATCCTTTCCAAACATCTCTAAAACTAAAAAACAGTAAAAGTCAAAAACAACTAAAAATAAGTTAATCCAAACCGGCACTTAGATCTCATCTTGATTGGCCACTTCTAATATCAACAAGCAAACATCATTTTTATCTCGGTGATATAGAGAAAATGTGTGCAACCGGTTTTGAGGGATAAAGTCTTACAGAATAACCTTAGATGAGGTCCTTTTGGGTGAAAAGAGATTTTGAAATCTAGATTTTACGGAGTGGAGGAGAAGCCTTTACAAGGCTGAATTAATTATGACACATGCCGTATTTATCAAGAGGATTACAACACGTCACAGATAAGGAATCTAGAATTAGATCAAAGGAGTCCCTTTATGGAAGAAGCTAAAATATATCACTTGTTCAAAAAGGGAAGCTGAAATACTTTGCTACCAAGGCAACCGTTTGAGCAGTTTAAACAGAGATACATGTAAATTCACCTGAATATCCAAATTCAAGCAGCACAAAAAAAAGAAGAAACAATCTTTCGGAAAAATCCTATGCCATGCAATTCCACCGAATTGGCAACCTCTGGGAGGCACGAGTTCCCTCACTCCCATTTTCCTGAACCATAGCGAAACTCTAAATATATACAAAGGAATTCCCATCAAATATATAATACTAACATTAAATATTGTTGGTTCAGTCAGTTAGGACATCCCTTTTTCCTTATTAAAAGGAAAAAAGAAGAAGAAGCCATAACGCAAATATGTGACATAGCGGTCACAAATGTGAGATTAGAAAGGAGAAAACCCTAAAATTATAGGGAAAATTACGCGGTTAAGCAAAGTTATACTACTTAATTACTAATCATAGCTATAGTTTGCTATAATTATCACTTGCGACTAACATTATACATTATTTACATGGGCTGACCACATTTGTATATGTATAATTCGCCAGAATATACAAATACATATGTATAATATACAATTATCTAACCGATATACATATACAATTCACCTCTTTCCAACTCTTTGCCCTCTCTCACTCGCCTCTCTCCTCTCTCTCCCAGTCTCACTCGCCTCTCTCCTCCCTATAACATGTAGCTACGAATTGTAATTATCAAACTATAGCTATGGAGAGTAATTAGGCTATTTTTGAGTGGTTATATGTGAAAGTTCCCCAAAATTATATGAATGGAAGTCTAAGAAGGCCTATAATCTCTTTAAACTCTTATTGATTCAGCTCAGAAAAGAACAAATTTAAAGAGAAGATATCCATATAGATGGTACTGATTAGTTCAGATTGAGGCTTGATTGTTGCTGTTAGACTTGCATTAGATTTCGTGTTTGCCAAAGATCCTATGAATTTTACAAGAGATTTGTACTGCTGTGTAGGAATAAAATGTGAGATTTAAGGAATGGAGTAAACCCAAATAAAGCAGACAAGATAAAGAGGATTATAAAAGCCCATCCCGGACTAGCCTGAGATTAAAGAGTAGTTGAATTACTAATTGCAAAACTCTAAATTGCTCATATAAATGTTGGCTAAAACAAATTTCCACAAGCATTTTTAGACAGAGGATTATACCACCAGGAGAGGAAAACAAAAGAGGTTCATCATCCTTAGGAATCTATAATCTGCATACAATTCAATATCTCACCTCTGAAAATCTTCGTAGCAAATAAACACATTCCTCCTCAGCTTGAATAAGGGACACAAGAACGTCCTGCATCTTAGTGTCAATGACATCACAGTATGTCTCGGCATCTCTGAGGAGGATGACCGACTGTTCCTTTTCCTTCTCCGCGGAAGCAAGATTCTCACTGACCCTTTCAGCGGTCTCAAAATCCTCTGCTTCACAAGCTTCATCCAGCTTCTTCTCCAAGTCCCTATGGCGGGTAGATGCCCCATTGAATTCTTCGACAGCTTCTCTTCTCCTTCGGATAGATTCTTTCCGCAGTGCAGAGACGGAGATTACCGCCTCCTGGGCCAACTTAAGCTTGTCTGCAATGGTGGCTCTGATTTGATCGAATTTCAACTCCACTGGGTTTGCTATAACATTTAGATGACCAGCATCCATGTATTCGTCGTCATCAAGTGTAGATGAAATAGGAGTAGCCGAGGACAAATTAAGCTTTTTATTAGGGTAGTTGAGAGAGTCAGTGCCATTGTTAAGCTTTTCTGTTGAGGAATCCTGCTCTTTGGCTGTGGTGATAGAAGAGATGTTCTTTTCTTCATCCCTCGACTCCTCAGCTTCCTGTTCAAATTTTTGTTCTTGGTTTGCTTCTTTATCTTGAATAGCAGCAAGAACGGAGCTTATGTCAGAGTGAGAGTTGAGGTGGGTATGGGACGATTGTGGCCGATGGTCAGCATAATCTCTATCTCTGCCATATCCTATCCTTAATCCAGCTTTTTTTCTTCTCCTACTGGAATTTTGCCGAGATACCAACGGCAGATCAGATGGAGGTTGAGTTTCATCTTCTTCTTCATCAAGCAGTAGGGATTGAGAGGGAGTCATGAGAGTGAGATCCGAGAAAAGGTTCTCATCAAGGGGTTCATTAGATACCTGCGATGGGGAAGAAGTGGATGCATCCGCATCCGCATCCGCATCAGCTATGGTGGATAATTGGGCATGATGTCCGACATCTGCACTCGGATTGAAGAGAACCATTCCCTCAAACAGCGAATCCATTTCGTCTTTCTCCATACAGTCTTCTTTAGTCATGGCCGTCTTCTTCTTACTCTGTCGCCCGCAATTCCTCCCTACAAAAATTGAGCTTTGATCCCTTTTAGATCTCCAAAGAGTACTTTTATATCTTTATGAATCTCACCTTCATCTGCTTATTTTTCATCAAAATCAGTTATCTTTGGGTCATGCCTTCCCATTTTGTTATGGAAATGAACCCTTTAATTTTAAAAAAAATGTGTCCGAAAAGAGATTTACGAATAAATTAAACTCGAGTTATTAAAACCATACCTACTACTTAATTGATTTATGATATGAAGCTTATTTTCCTCATTTTAGGCTAACTTATAAGTTAATCAATAAAGGATTTTATTTTCAAAACCCATATATACAAAAATGATCAAATTATTTTTTTCCTCTAATTTGGTTGACAATATTTTTTAAAGAGTCCTAGAAAAAACGCAGGCTTAATTATCTTTTGTTAACAAGCTTTTGTGTTGCTAAATTGTGGTTTTATCTTTGCAATAGCTATATAGAGTTCTCTAGCTATATATCTATATTTCATACATGAATTTATAACGTAGCACTCTTCATATTTTCTCTTTGCATTTTCATAGCTTCGAGGAGAGATTAAAATTAATTTTTGGCAAGTAACCTATTTCGCTTCTTTTCTTTTTTCTTTTTTTTTTACTTTTTATTATCTAGCTCTGTCACTTTTCATTTGTCTTATCTATATAATTACAAAAATCTGATAAAAATTACATAAATACATAACTTAAAATATCATAATCTCTAAAATTACCTGTCATTTTAAAAAATTACAAAAATCCCCTCTTAGATACATACTTATTCCTCTAAGATATATCTCTCCCACCTCTCAGACAAGAGGGAGTTGCTACCCCTCACTTCCAACCCAAAGATTGCGAGTTCGAGTCACCAAGGGAGCAAAAAGGGGTGGGAGCTCCTAGGGAGGGTAAAAAAAAAAGTAATGTATTAGACAACCAACCAAAGAATGTATCCAAGAACAATGAAAAATCCCAAGACTTTTGTAATTGGGAAACTTCCGAGAGTGAATGTAATTAAGCCCCAAATGTATGAGATTTTTCTATAAGTTAGTCTGAGTGCTAGACATCTTCCTTGCCGGTCAGCAACTCGAGCACATTTAAATTTTATATAACCCAACTTAGGAAATTAAAAGCCAATTGCCTTGAATTATTGATTGTTGTATCTGATGTGAGTTATATTCTATATGACCTTCCTTTGACAGGCTAAAGTATGCTTATGGACAGTTACATTATATTAAAGTTCAAGACAAACAATTATGCAGCAGCAGTTGTTTCAGGTGCACGAAGAACTTGTTGCAGTAAGCGCGCTGCAAGACGTTGAGATATTCCACCAACTACACGCCCTCCAATACTGCGTGCTTCTGGTTCTTGAAGTACCTGCTCAAGTATGGTTTAACAATTAGCAGCAAGGACAAACTCTTATCTTCAGAAAATACAAAACCCTTCTTCAATGGAGTTCGGTTGGAACACATTTTTGGTGAAATTTTGCAACTTGAAAAAAAAACAGTTTTCAGTGTTCTGAACCGAACACCAACTTAGAAGCTTGAATATGGCGAAAACATCAAATGCTGAATAACACATCAATGCAATTACTATGGTATATAACACTAGTAAGCATCATGCTTTACCAACAAAGCCTTTTCCCACCCTCCCAAACTAAATGAAGAACAATGGGCAAGTGCATTTCAAAACAAAAGATTCACACACATATTATCCATGTATAATTATGGGTATATATATCATTTATATGTGTGAAACCATCTTTGCATCATTCAGCTAAGAACATATGAACGTAGGGATGGCAATGGGGCGAGGCGGGGTGGTTTTAAGGTTGTGTGGGGCGGATTGAAGTGGATTTTTTAAAAACTAATGCGGGTCGGGTTGTGGGTATATGTGATTCGTGATAAAACATTATATATTAAGCTAATTTCTTTAAAGCTACTAAAATATTCAAAATAGAATATGAAAATGGTTCAATAAAAAATAATACAATTTCTTACATGTTTCTTAATTAACCTCCAAAAAATAAAATTTTAAGTCATTATCCAATAAATTAATACACCGCGGGGCGGGTTCATGCAGGGCAGGTCTATGCGGGGCGGGGTGGGTTGAAAATGAAAAAAGTTGTTATGCGGGGGGCGGATTAAAGAATTTGCAGGTTAAGCTCAACCCACCCCGCCTTGAACCGCCCCATTCCATCCTTACATGAACCACTTGAATCCAACTATCAAAATTACATTACATGGAAAGAGAGTGCTTCTAACCTGCAAAATTGGTTGCAAAAGATTCGGATCAAAATTCTCTGAGGATTGCAATAGTCCCCATATCTTGATTACCTGTGCCCTAAGTTCCATTAAGCTCTGTTGCTCAGCAGCACTTATTGTAAAGGGACCACTTGCATTTCCATTGAAAACAAAAGTCCTCATGGGACCAGGAACAGAATTAAATGATTCAATAGCTGAACCCAGAATAATAGCTTCACTGACACGGATTGCCTCTTTGATAACCAAATCCCTTAATTCTTTACCATCTGGACCCAACAACAACTTCAGGACAGGTTGCAACGCATCTTTTGCAGAAAAGTCCCTGTCTTTCTTTCCCTGGACAAGCAAGTTTTCAAGTCTACTCCACCTGTAATAACCAAGAGTAAGAGCTTCACGTTGTTAGCAGCGCATCAGAAGAATGAACTAAGTTTAGTTAAGGAGCAAAAAAGGGAAAAGTGAAGCCTGCCTGAATTTCCCATCCTTGAAAAGTAACTCAATGAGAGCATCTCTCAGATATGGATTAGGATCTGTAAGAAGCCTTTTAGCGAAATATGGATATGAAGCAGCCAGCACTTTAAACTTAGGATCAGCATATAATGCTAAACCTTCTAAAACAGTGAGAGATCTCAAAATCAATGCGTAATAAGCCGGAACTGCATGAATTTCAAACAGCCAAAGCAGCAATGTCAGGCATGATACAAACAATTGACTTATTATTTGCAACAATATCTTGTTAAAGTTTATCCATTAAGCATTTCAAATATTGATCAGCATACATTTGATTGCAAGACTAGCAACTCACCATTAAAGGGATATTGATATAACACAGCACCCAGACCATCTACAAGTGTTTTGAAGTTAAGCTCGCTTACTGTTGAATTAAGTGCATCATCGAAGAAGTCTCGCAGTGCTGGTACAATTGGAGAAACATCCACATTGGGAGACAAAAAGTCTAAAGCATAGTAGTCACGAGCCATCGCTTCATAATCCCGATTGACCATGTGAACAACATGACCAATAATAGCAAATCTTGCTTCTTCAGGAGTTTCACTCATCATCCCAAAATCAAGAAAAGCAAGCTTCCCCTCAGGTGTTGCCAAAAGGTTCCCAGGATGAGGATCAGCATGAAAATAACCATACTCGAGCAGCTGTCTGAGACTGCATTGGATGCCCGTATTTACCAGATCCAAAACCTTTAGCCCTTGCCTCTCAATAGCTTCTTGCTCGTTCAACTTGACACCTTCAACCCACTCCATTGTTAATACCTTCCCACTTGTGTAGTCCCAAAAAATATCGGGAACAAGAACATCTTCTTTGTCAGCGTACAACTTTTTAAATCTCCTTGCATTCTGCCCTTCCTGCATTAACCTGTCAAAATTAACATTCAAACCCAGAGGAATGTTGTAGAAGTTTATCAACTCAGCAGCTCTTCTTCTTCAACACTACCTTGACTCCAGATATATAAAGTTAAATCATCCAATATGCATCCATTTAAAGAATTATCTAAGAGTGTTTCAAAAACTAACCTGCACATAGTTGAGCTCTTGATAAACTCTGCGAGCAAATTCATCAATAAGAGCAACAATGTCACTTGAAATTATGTCAACATATTTATTAATCAGGATGCCTACTCCCCTTATTAGGTAGAAGTCTAATCCTATTGCTTCTTCAATACCTGGCCGTTGCACCTTCACAGCAACGACCTGGCCCGAGTACTTAAGTTGAGCTTTATAAACTTGACCAAGACTGGCTGCAGCAATAGGTGATGGAGATATAGATGAGTAGACAGTTTCAAGAGGACGACCCAACTCTCTCTCAATGCATGAAAATGCTTGTGCATCTGGAAATGTTGGCAAAGCATCCTGCTCAGTAGTTAAAAAGGTCAAGTTTATTTGGGCAATCAAAGGTTGTATTTCAGTTAGAAACATTACAAGCTGATAACAAGTTATATCTCAAGGTTTTCAGTAGAAAGTCAATGAACCTGAGATACAAAGAAAAAGTAAGGTAAGCGATAAATAGTGATTAGCCTAGTATATTTCCACCTTTCATTTTGCTTTTCAATCAAATAAAAGATTCCATTGATAATAACAAGGCCAACTTGGCCATATACAAGTAGTATACCGAGAGAAAATGATCAAAATGATCCTTCATGTATAGGGGTTGGATTATGTTGATCCTTAATATATATCACTTGATAGAAATAGTCCTTAATGTATGTAAAATGGGTATCATTTTGGTCCTAAGCCCTAACTTTAACTTTTCCCTGTTAAAAAATTGACGCCTCCCTCCCAAACTCATCTCTCTCTTCTCCTGCCCGCCCCTTCTCTGGTTCTTCCGTAGATGTTCTATCATATAGTGAATTCCAGTCCACCTCATATATTGATGCTTATTCCAACTCACCCATAACTGTTGCAGCCTAAAAAAAACATTTTTTTTCTCCTTCTTTTAAGTAATTTCTAGCTTCTGGGTCAACTGAAACTGAAATTCATTTGGACTAGGTGAAAGGGCAAAAACAAAGCTCACCTATTAATTTCATGTTTCATTGAATTAACCAATTAGTTCATCCAATCCAAAAATCATCTAATTCATTCAAAAGAGATTACAAATTATCAGTAACAAATAATGGAGAATTTTTGCTATTTTTTTCACTCGTCAACTCTTCATCTTCCTTTAGAAAAATTCAATACTCATTGTGATAGGAGGGGCTTGTAGAAGACTTAATCTTTATTCATGCTCATTGAGGTAACTGTTGGTTGTTAGACGTCTACAAGGAGTCAAATTTCAAATAATTTTCGATAGATATGAACTTTTACAAATAGGTGGAAAAAAATAAATTTTCATCTATTTTAAGAATCAATGAACACTACACAAAAGATAGTTCAAAAATGAAAAGAGAAGTTTTTTAAAAAGAATCTATTACGATGGCAGTTAAGAGAGAAGTAGAAAGGGAGGCAGCAATCAAGGAGAAGACAGGGATGAGCTTGAGAAATTGACGTTAGTTTTTGACAGAGAAAAGTTAAATTTAGGGCTTAGGACCAAAATGATACCCATTTTACATACATTAAGGACTATTTCTATCAAGTGATATATATTAAGGATCAACATAATCCAACCCCTATACATGAAGGACCATTTTGATCATTTCCTCGGTATACTGATGTTTGGGCAAAAATGCATACATTCTTTGCCTCACATTTAGTATTTTTATTATCGTGTCTTATTAGTGTTAACTCTATAGATTGTAATATTCATATGTTTTGATACGTAGGAGTGTCTTGAGGGAATTAGACCCTAAACAAGAGAAAAAGAAGCAAAAAGGAACCAAAAACTATCCAGGAAGAATCGACGTTGCAAAGCATCACAAAAGATGCGGAAAATGGTCAAATAGAAAAACATGGATTCTAATGCATGAAATGGTTTTTGCGAAATATTACAAGAATATGTGGTTTGATTCTTTCCATCAATCTACCAGTTTTCAGCTCGCATTAAATATGGGCCTGTTGGTTTTATTTAACCCATTTTTGCTCAGCCCATTCATAACCCACCCAAATCCAACCTAGCTCACTCATTTCCCAGCACACAGTGAACTATACTAACTAAGCCAAAATTATGTTTGTAATGGAAATTCACGGAAATTCCACAAGGAAAATATTAGGACACGCATTCACTATACAGGAAAGAAGCAGGCAGGGAGAAAATACCTGCAGCTCCGAGAGCTCCTCAAGGTACTCGGGTGGGCATAAATCAGGCCTAGTGGATAAACCCTGACCAATTTTAACAAATGTAGGCCCCAATCTGGTGAAAGTCTGCCTAAGTTCAATGGCACGCAATCTCATTTTCCGATCAAGCTCCCCGTTCAACTGGTCAAGCCATACTTTTAGGGCGAATGAACCAAGTCCATTGAATATTTGAAGAGCTCTTCTCAGTACCTACGAAGCAATCAAACAAATTGGACTTGCATCTAAATTTCTAGTCTGAAGCGAAATCAATTTAAGTTCGTTATTTAGTGATTTACCTTAATTGGGCGAGAGCCATACTTGTTGGATAACAAATCAGGGCTATAAACAGAAGCATCTGCAGCACGTGTCATAGCTCTGGCTTCAGATTGCATATCGTCGGCTCGATCTCTGCTAGATGGACCAACTTGAAGGGTTTGCCTAGTAACATTACTGTTCCCGGCTACATCTCTAATTGCTGGTACTTGCTGAGGCCTCGCCTCCACCAGAGCTGCTCGAGGAGGAGTTAGTCTTAACTTAACTCTCCGTCCGCCGGAGCTATTCGCTCCTGAAAGCCGAACCGCATCGGCGCAGGAAAGCAGCATAATATGATGATTGGCCGTGAACGATGCCACGGAAGAACTCATCGTGACAGTCTGACAGACGCTGCCGGTGGAGAAACTAATTGTATGGAAAGGGTAGGAAGTACAGGTGGAGCAACAACGAATGAATCACCTTGCCAATATTGCATAATTTCTCAATAATTCCATTATTATCTGGCCCATATTATTTTTCCACCATTCCCTGTTACGTGGCTGCCCTTTGTACGCAAATAATGAAACAAAAATGGGAGAGGCACGAGTTTGATTTGGATTGATTATTTTTAGGGAAATTTACAAATTAGTCACTATTTCTAACATAATTATTAAAAATATTTATATTTTAAAATATTATTAAAAATAGTTTGATATTTTAGAAAATAAAATCATGCGCAAATTAAACCTGTTTTTTTACTCTATTATTTGGTAAACAAAATTATCATCATTACCCACTTATCCCTTTGTCTAGGTTTTACCCCGAATCGCGCATTTCTCTCTCTTCCTTTTTTTCATCATTGTTATCTCATTTTCTTGTTCAAGAAAATCAACTCTTCCAATTTCATACACTTTGTTCAAGAAATTTCACAATTAATTCAAAAGATTTTTGTGAGATTTCTTGTTATTTTGTTTTCATATTCACCAAGTATTTTGTATTTTTGAATTATTCGTCTTTAAACAATATTGTTCTATTGTTTTCATATTCACCAAGTATTTTATGAGATTCCCCTCTTTTATGTATTTCAGATTTTTCGTCTTTTAAACACCACTGTTCATTTTTTTTGTGATTTTGTTCTCATATTTGAGATTTAATAGATTGTATTAATCTACATTAGCATTCATATATTGTTTGATTTTTTCTACATTCATATTTAATAATTTTAAATTTTGCTTATAGGGTTACTAATATATGCACTAGTGAATATGGATTTGAATTTGGGTTTGGTGAAAAAAATCGGAAAAAAAGAACATAGCAGACGAAGAAGAAGAAGAAGAAGAAAAAAGAGAGAGTCGGAGAAGAATGTTAAATTGTATTCATATTAATTTTTGTTTGGCAATTGTTTTTCTTTTACTAAACATTTATATTTTTATTAAGAACATTATATTTCTTTTTTAGGTTGTAATCA
Source organism: Solanum tuberosum (assembly GCF_000226075.1). NCBI lineage: Eukaryota > Viridiplantae > Streptophyta > Magnoliopsida > Solanales > Solanaceae > Solanum > Solanum tuberosum. The sequence goes on from NW_006238958.1 coordinate 2,652,924, forward strand.
TTCAAATAGGTATATCAAATGGATTTGTATTTCTTAAGCATAGATGTATCCTATTTTTTTCACAGCCAATTCGTATTTTTTTTTTTAATATTGTATCCTTCCTCAATAGATTGTATTATTTCCACTATGCAGCTATTTTTTCCCCAAAATCTTGTATATTTATTTCTTCATAGTCAATTTTTTTTTTTTTTTAAGAATATTGTATCCTTCCTCAACAGATTGTATTATTTTCACCATGTATGCTATTTTTTTCAAGAATCTTGTATCCTTTCATAAATTATATTCATATGTAATAATTAGATTATATTGGGATACAATCAATAATATTTTTGTAATACGAATAAAAGAAAAAATATATTTGGTAGTCTTGTTATAGAATTTTGATCATTGTGATACAATTTGTAGTTTTTCACTATGAAAGTTAAATATCAAATTTAATTTGAATGGTAAAGTGAGCACATAAAATGTAAAAATTATTGGTATACAATAACGATGAAAACATAATAAAAAGAAAATTGATCCAATCAAATGAGAAAGGAGATTTCTTATGTTCCTTTTTAAAAAATATTATCTCCCTTGATTTTCTCATTTCTGTTATTAAATAACTGTATTCTTGCAAATCAAACAAATAAAAAAATACATAAATAAGATACATAACAAACTAAAACATTTACATTTTAGATAAATATTGAAAGCATGGCAAAGGGATCCAATTAAATGTCAAAATATTGACATTTTGAAAATTTTCCATTTTTTTAAACAAAAAGTGTGTGGATCTACCGGGTCATTATAGAGAGTCTTGTAAAAAATTTAGAAAAAAGAAGTGATCGAAAATTATATTAGCAAAAAATCTATTGACAAACAACTACGAAAAATTCAAAAATCGTCTATTTTTTGTTAAGTGACCCTAAATACTAAAAACAATGGTATGGATCATGATGATGCTATATGTATTCTTTCCCAAGGTCATGTAAAGGATTTAGAAAAAAAAAAGTGCTTGAAAATCACATCACTGGAAAATTCATTGACTAACACATACAAAAAATTGAGAAAATGACTTAATTCCTATTGAGTGGCTCCAAAATGCTAAAAAAGTGACGTGAATCATGGTGAACTTATACGTATTGTTCCACAAAGTCATTATTGAGAGTCAGGTAAAGGTTTTTAAAAAAATGTGAAACAATAACACCAAAAAATTCAATGACTAACACAAAAGAAAAACTAAGAAAATCACTTAATTATTTTTCATGCGGAAATAGGCGTTAAAAAAATGGTGTGAGTATACGTGGTGGTTGCACAATTCATTACGGAGGCTCTCATAAAGTTTTTTCAGAAAAAAAAAGTTTGATGCTACGAGGCGTCAGATCCATGGGTTAATACAAACAAAAAATTAAGGAATTTGAGTAATTCCTAAAATAAATGCATGTAAATGCGGAAATAAGAGTTAAAAAAATTGTGTGAGTATATGTGGTAGTTCCCCGACTCATTACGGAGGTCCTCATAAATTTTTTTCAGAAATTTTTTTTGGGTGCTCCGACGCGCCAGAATTATGGGCTTATAGTCACGAAAAATCGAGAAATTTGGGTAATTCTTAAAAAAAGACCTGTACATGAGGAAATAGGAGTTAAAAATATAGTGTGAGTATACGTAGTGATTTTTCAACTCATTACGAGATACCTCATAAAGTTTTTGCAGAATTCTTTTTTTGGGTGAACTGAGGTGCAAGATCAATGGGCTAGTACACAAGAAAAATTGAGAAATTTGGGTAATTCCTAAAAATTGGCCTGTAAATGCGGAAATGGGGGTAAGAAAATGGTGTGAGTATACGTGATGGTTCCCCAACTCATTACGGAAGTCCTCATAAAAAAAATTGGAATAAAATTTTGGGTGTTCCGTGGCGCCAGATCCATAAGCTAATACACATGAAAAATCGAGAAATTTGGATAATTCCTAAAAAAGGGTATGTAAAGGAGGAAATAGGCGTTAAAAAATTGTGTGAGTATACGTGGCTCTTCAACTAAGTACGGAGGTCCTCATAAAATTTTTTCTGAATTTTTTTTTAGGTGATTTGGCGCGTCAGATTCATGGTCTAATACACACAAAAAATTGAGAAATTTGAGTAATTCCTAGAAAAAAGGTTGTAAATGCGGAAAAGGACGTTAAAATGGTGTGAGTAATACATGGTGGTTCCCCAACTCATTACAGAAGTCCTCATAAAGTTTTTTTAGAATTTTTTTCTGGGGCGGCAGATTCATGGGCTAATACACATGACAAATAAGGGTTTGTAATTCCTACCCAAGGTCCTTACAAAGTTTTTTCAAATTTTATTTTTGAGTTCTCTGAGGTATCAAATCCATGGGCTACTACATACGAAAAATTGAGGAATTTGGCTAATTCCTAAATAAGGGCCTATAAATGCGGAAATAGGCGTTAAAAATGGTGTGAGCATACGCGGTGGTTCCCCGACTCCTCACAGAGGTCCTCATAAAGTTTTTTCAAAAATAATATTTGGGTTCTTTGGGGTGCAAGATCCATGTGCTAATACATACGAAAAATCGAGAAATTTGGGTTATTCCTAAAAAAGGCATGTAAATGCGGAAATAGGCATTAAAAATGATGTGAGTATACGCGGTGGTTTCCTAACTCATTACGGAGTTTCTCATAAAGTTTTTTCGGAATTATTTTTTGGGTGCTTCAGGACGCCAGAACCATGGATTAACACACGAAAAATCGAGGAATTTGGGTAATTCCTAAAAAAGGTCCTGTAAATGCGGAAATAGGCCTTAAGAATGTTGTGAATACATGTGGTGGTTCTCTAACTCATTACAGACGTCCTCATAAAGTTTTTTAGAAAAATATTTTGGGTGCTACAAGGCACCAGATCCATGGGCTAATACACACGAAAAAATAGAGGAATTTAGGTAGTTACTAAAAAAGGGTCTGTAAATGTAGAAATAGGCGTTAAAAATTATACGAGTATACGTGGTTGTTCACCAACTCATTACGGAGGTCCTCATTAAAAAAACTAGAAATTATTTTTAGGTGCTCCGATGTGCCAAATCCATGGGCTAATACACACAAAAATTCGAGGAATTTGGGTAATTGCTAAATAAGGGTTTGTAAATGCGAAAATATACGTTAAAAATGGTATGAGTATATGTGGTGGTTCCCCAATTCATGACGAAGGTCTTCATAAACTTTTTTTTAGAAATTTTTTGGGAATTATGAGGCACCAGAACCATGGGCTAATACACACGAAAAGTTGAGGAATTTGGGTAATTCGCAAAAAAGGACTGTAAATGCGGAAATATCTGTTAAAAATGGTGTGAGTATACGTGGTGGTTTCTCAACTCATTACGGATGTCCTCATAAAGTTTTTTTTTTAAAAAAACAATGGGTACTCCGGGGTGCTAGATCCATGGGTTAATACACACGAAAATCGAGAAATTTGGGTAATTCCTAAAAAAGAGCTATAAATGTGGAAATGTGTAACACCCATAAATTTTTTGAGCTAAGACTCGAACTGTTCTTCATAGTGAGTGAGATTTTTGCAAGGAATTTAAAATTTCTTGAGTATTAAGGTTACTCGATGTTGCACCTTGAGTTCCAAGAAGAACCTAAGAGAAAAGCATTCAAGTCATTCCAAGTTTTTCTTAAGTTTTGGATCAACTTCAAACGACCATAACTCCTAGCACAAGATGAGTTAGGTGAGCTACAAGATAAAAAGCCCTTCGAGTCCTCTTTCCAACGCCACCAAGTTTTCTCAATTTCGAGCTCTAAGTAAAAAGTTATGACGGATTTACTAACGTCGCGCAAACATGGCAGCAGCTCCGTGACGCGGAGCCAACACGGACCTCACTGCCTAGTGAAAGATCTTTCCGACTCCTAGCTAGTTTTATTTATTTCTTTAAGGGTATTTTAGTCCTAAAAACCCTTAGGAGGTCATCTAAATTGCCTTAAACGAATAGAAAATCAGTTTTCACAAATCAAAACCCTCTCATTCACTCGAAAGATTCTTCGCTCAAGAAATTCAAGAAATGCTAAGGCTAAGGTTCATCTTTCAAGATTTTTCCTTCAAGAAGATGGTTCCTTCAGGTATGTAAACTTCCATAGTGTTGGGTTTGTTCACCCACACGCCAATCATGTTAATTTCATCTTTAAATTCGTTCTAAAAGTTGAAGCTTTGATGTTCTTGTTATGTATTCATGAATTTGCTTTCGTTCTTGAATTGGGCTGAGATTAAGGAGTTCTTGAGGTTAATGTGTCGGTATATAGAGGGGTTAGAGTTAGATTCTAGTGTACATGTGCTGGGTATCTAAATCTAAAGAGAGATTGAGAAAAAGAATCAAATTTAGGCGAATTGGGGTTAGAAAATGAAGAAATTTCGTCGGTCAAAATTTGGAACCCCCTCCGCGCTGCGCAGCCACTCCCCAAATTTGGGAATTTCTGTTTCGCGTCGCGGAGCTTACACGACGTGTTCTGCCTCAAAAGATGTTTTCGAAACCAAATTTTAAAAGCCTCTCCGCATCGCGGACCCACTCTCAAATATTGATTTTCAATCTTTTCTCATATTTAGCTATCTAAAATCATTCCTAAACATCACGAGACCTTTCCTATCACAAATCACAACCTTGAATTCATAAATCACATTCAAGGTATAGTTAAGAGTTAAGTTTTTGAGAATTCTTTCGAACATTCTAAGAAAGTCCTTTAAGTCCTTTTGAGGAGTCTTCTACAATTTCTAATAACTTGTTTCAAGACTCGAGCAAGTGAGTACGAGTGAGGAGAATGTATTCATGAGTCTATTTCATCATTACAAGATCCTTTATACCATGAAGTATAACTCTTGAATTTATAAACATTCAAGAGAGGGTTAAATGTAGAGTTCAAGAAAGCTTTTGAGTTCAATTGTGAATCCTTGAGATCAACTATCGATTTGAACTAAGTTTTGAGAAAGTAATTCATAGAATGAGAAGAGTCGTATACCTGAGTTCCTTATTGGTATTTTGACCCTAGAGTCAAGTTGTTCATCCCCATAACTTCCGCATAAATTCCATCAGTTTAGTATCTTTGAAAGGAGTAGTATTTTCAAGTTCTAAGTCTTGAGTATCGAGTTCCTAACCCTTCCGAGATTATAATCCTAATCATGGGACTATTACCTATTACCCATGAAGTCCATGAGTTGAGTTGTTAATGCCCATAATTCCGCATGAACATTATAAGTCGAACAATCTTGAGATGAGAAGTATCTTTGAGTCCTTGAGTTGACCCAATAGCTTTTGCTTAAACAAGAAATTCAATAAAATGTACAAGTATTTAATTGCAGATTCAGTAACTACAACCAACTATGAGTCAAGTGGCAAACTCATAACCCATAAATCATTACTAAAAACAGTGAATACCAACCTAAAAATTACTGACCTTAAATAGAAGTCGGTAATTTCCGACCTCCAGAGGTCGGTATTGTTAAAAAGAATAAAAAATAAAAAAACTAAAAAAACTTTAGAAAACCGACTACAAGGAGTCAATTTTTATGAAAAATAAAGTGGAAAAATCAATTACCGACCTCTGGAGGTCGGAATTTTTCCCGGAAAAAATGAATTACAATAAAAACTAACCTCTTGATATCGGTATTAAATAAATCAATAAATAAAAATATTTTATTTTTTCTCAATTAAATATAAAAAAATTGAGAAATATTTGAATTAATTTTATTTAAATCGTCTTTCAGAGGACAATTTTGTGTAAAATAAAATAAAAAATTATAATACCGACTTCCTAAAGTCAGTAAAATTAAACAGTATGTAATTAAATTAATTTTCATTAAAATATTTATATAGTGACTTCCAGAAAATTAATAAATTAATATTTTCAATTAACTTTAAATAAATCGTCCACCGGATGACGGTTTATATAAGTTCAAAAATAAATTAATATAAAATACCGACTTTCTTATGTCAGTATTATTTAATTAACATGACTACTTTTTATTTATCTTACAATTTAGTGTGATACCGACCTCATGAGGTCGATATTTTTTATTTAATCTAATTACTTTTAATAAAAGTGATATCCGGAGGTCGGTTTGTTTAAAATATTCCTATTAATCATAATTTTGCTATTGTGCATAGTACTAAATTTTCATTTTATGAAATAGGCAATAAAACATTGTAAAGTACTATACAAAGCAAGATCTATCAAAATTTTTACGTTCGATCTTGAATGAATGTCAAGTGTAGTGATCATACCGTAGGCAATGACATGTAAAAGATAATTCATCAGAGTATAAAATATGTTGATTATATACTCGTCGAGTAGTTTAACAAATCAAATCTTATATATTAATTTTAGATATGAAATATATTATCAATTAAAGAAATATCGTTGATCTAAGGAGATTTATATATTAACTTTGATATTAATAAACTTCTGTTGATCGATAAAATTAAATTTATATAATTAGGAGGTATATATATATATATATTATTGACACCCAATTTTGATTGACTTATTCGATTAAATACGTATTTTTAAAATATATTACGAGTTTAAAATCTTAATCGATTTTGTCTAAAATTATATATTATAGTATCGCTGATTTAAAAATTTATTTTTATTATTATTAAATTATTATATTTATTGATAGTTAGACTCAAAATAACTACTTTATTTAAATATTTTTAAATTTAGGTGTGTTTAATTTATACGAAAATACTTTAATATATGTAATATTTTATTAATTGAATAACATTTCTTGAATTTCCCCTTAAATCATTTAAATCATAACCTCTTTTGTTCAATTTGTTTAATCCATAGCCCTCTTCCTATTCAATTCTATTTTATATTCAATTTCATGTCAATTATGGCCATTTGCTTATTTTAATTATATAGCCTTTCAACACTTTTCAATTATAGCCTATCTGATTCAATTCAGTTCTCAAAAGCCCCATCCTTTAATCTCAGTCATTCGTTTATCCAAATCAACTACAAGATCAAATCTTCATTCTTATCTATTTTAAAGCAAAAGAACCAAAACCCTAAGCCATCCTTCTTTTTTCATCTTCCTCTCATCTCCTCCTCCCCTATCTCTCCCTCTCATCTATTCTCCTAGCTGCTCAGGCGAAGCAGCGAACGGCGCCGGCCAGCGAGCTGCCGCGAAAACCAGTCGGCAACCGGGCGCCGCCTCTGATCTGTTATTCTCGCCAGCAAGCGAAGGCCGCGCCGGCCAGAAGCAGCGCGAGGACCAGCTCCGACCGGCGAGCCTCTTTCTCTCTTCCTCCTCCCCTCCAGTGAGGACGAAAACAACAAACAGCAGCTCCAGCTGCTCTGACCAGCGAGCGGCGAGCAGCCAACTCCGGCGAAGGCAAGGTATTCACCGACGAACCCATCGAAGACGACAAAAACAACAACGAGACCCTCGCATCTCCATTCCTCTCCTCTTCGGCGAAGTTCTAGTAATCTAGGTATTTGATTAATCATCATACATACATAACAGCACTTATAATAAAGCTAAATTGAAGTTTACCTGGACTTTTACATGGTCCAACAATTTCTCAAACACGTCTAGAAATCTAAAACTATTCAAATTTATTTAAGCTCTAGTTATATGAGACTGGCAAAACTAGATAATCAAACTTGGGATGGAAGGAGAAACAATGTCCGTGAATGTAGATTTATTAGGAATCTAGACTCTCTAGAGAAAAATTAACTCTTGACTCACTTGAGCCTTTATCTCAATATGAAACTGACACTCTGAAACAATAGAGTTCATTCAGACAATCTTTGTATGGAAACAAGAAGACATACTGATTCCCAAGTAATTTGTGACATACATCAGTCATCTTACCCAAGAGTCAGTTGTATGGAAGTTAGTGAGCACTCTTCTGCATTTATTTTACGTAAAGACCATCTTTGTTTGAAAGATATACAAACACACCACTGGATAAAACAAACAAGAAACCTCAGAATTAACAAGTGGTGCTTAGGTATAAATTGCCATGTCCTATTGGAGAGCCATTCAAGTCAACAAGGCAGAAGCAAGAACATTTAGTCACTCCTGCCAAAGTTATGTATGCACATATGAAAATAGAAAGGCTGCATGAAGTAGTAGCATCAAGTCAAACCATTTTACCTTTGTAGTATGGAAACCACTAACATGTGCACATAGATAAGACTCAACTTCTGACCTCCTCGAGCGGACAACATTTCTGAAACTAATTTCAGCATCTCCCATAAAAAAGAGACCTTTAATCAATAAGACAGTATTAGTTATCTATAATGTGTTTAAATTTCTAAAGTTCAAGTATAGTTGTTTTCTATAATGTGTTTGTGTCCATCTAGTATTGATACTTAGCTTTAATTTTGTGATAATTGTTTGTGTCCATCGAGGATTGGCTTAGCTTTAAATTAGGTGATAATGTATTTGTTTAGCATAAGTACCAACACTAGCTGATCCTATTGATGACAAAATTGATTTTCTTGCAAAATCAATTTGTGTCCATCTAGTGTTGACACTTAGATTTAAATTTACAAATAATATATTTGCTAAGCATAAGTACCAACACTAGCTGATCCTATTGATGACAAAATTAATTTTTTTGCAGGATCGATTTGTGTCAATCTAGTGTTGATACTAAGCTTTAATTTAGGAATATTGTGTTTGATAAGCATAAGTACCAACACTAGTTGATCCTATTGATGACAAAATTGATTTTCTTGCAAGATCGATTTGTGTCTATCTAGTGTTGATATTAAGCTTTAATTTTGGAATAATGTGTTTGTTAAACATAAGTACCCAACACTAGTTGATCCTATTGATGACAAAATTGATTTTCTTGCAAGATCAATTTGTGTTCATCTAGTGTTGACATTTAACTTGAAATTTAGAAATAATATATTTGTTAAGCATAAGTACTAACACTAGTTGATCCTACTGATGCCAAAATTAATTTTCTTGCAAGATCGATTTGTGTCCATCTAGTGTTGATACTAAGCTTTAATTTAGGAATATTGTGTTTGATAAGCATAAGTACCAACACTAGTTGATCCTATTAGTTGATGGATTTAGTTGTTGGAATTAATTCAAAAGTAGTTATAGTTGATGTTGTTTAGTTGTTGAAATAGGTTCAAATAAAGTTTAATTAACCCCTAGCTAGTTTGACTCATTATTTAAAATGATGTGGTTTAGTTGGTGGATTTAGTTGTTGGAATTAAGTCAAAACTAGTTAGAGTTAAAAAGTTGTTAGTTGTTGAAATAAATTTAAATAAATAATGTGGTTTAGTTGGTGGATTTAGTTGTTGGAATTAAGTCAAAACTAGTTAGAGTTAAAAAGTTGTTAGTTGTTGAAATAATTTAAATAAATAATGTGGTTTAGTTGGTGGATTTAGTTGTTGGAATTAAGTCAAAACTGGTTAGAGTTAATATTGTTTAGTTGTTTAAATAAGTTCAAATAAATTATAATGTGGTTTAGTTGGTGGATTTAGGTGTTGAAATTAAATCAAAACTAGTTAGAGTTAAAGTTGTTTAGTTGTTGAAATAATTTAAAATAAATAATGTGGTTTAGTTGGTGGATTTAGTTGTTGGAATTAAGTCAAAAACTAAACTAGTTAAAGTTAAAAAGTGTCTAAATTGTTTAAATAGGTTAAAATAAATAATGTTGTTTAGTT
>NW_006238958.1:2662660-2676030 GCF_000226075.1 Solanum tuberosum
GTTGTTTAAATAAGTTCAAATAAATAATTTGGTTTAGTTAGTGGAATTAATTCAAAACTAGTTAAGAGTTAATATTGTTTAGTTGTTAAATAAGTTCAAATAAATAATGTGGTTTAGTTGGTGGATTTAGTTGATGGAATTAAGTCAAAACTAGTTAGAGTTAAAGTTGTTTAGTTGTTGAAATAAGTTCCAATAAATTATAGTGTGGTTTAGTTGGTTGATTTAGTTGTTGGAATTAAGTCAAAACTAATGTAGTTAAAGTTAAAAAGTTGTTAAGTTGTTTAAATAAGTTAAAATAAAATACACATGTTTAGTTGGTGGATTTAGTTGTTGGAATTAAGTCAAAACTAATGTAGTTAAAGTTCAAAAGTTGTTATGTTGTTTAAATAAGTTAAAATAAATAATGTCGTTTAGTTGATTTTGAAGTTGGATTTAGTTTATTTTGAAGTTGGATGAAGTTTATTTTGAAGAAGATTAATGTATATGTTGAAAAATATTGTGTTGGCAACTCTTTGGGCTGTTTTGGTAGAAATATGCAGGTGGATAACTAAAATTGCAGCAACTTGCTAATAAAACAAAAAATAAACGATACCGACCTCTGGAGGGCGGAATATAAAAAATAAATAAAATAAAAAATAAACAATACCGACCTCCAGAGGTAGGAATATTAAAAGTAAAAAAATATAAAATATAAAATATCGACCTCCAACGGTCGAAATTTAAAAATTAAGGAAAATAAAAATTAAAATATACGGACTTTCAGAGGTCAGAAATATTAAAATTAATTTTTTAAAGATTAAAAATTAATTAATACCGGCCGCTGAATGTTGGTATTTCAAAATATAAGAAATAAATATTTTGACATCCAGAAGATGGAAATAATAAAAATAAAATAAACAAATATATAAAAGTGACCTCAAGAAGTCAAAAAATAAAATAATGAATTTTCCGACTTAAAATTAAAACCAACCTTGAAAGGTCAGTAAATACCGACCTCCAGAGGTTGGTATTGAAAGCGACCAAGCTTTTTCCGACCTAAGTTGGAAAGTCAATATTTGGTCGATATTTCAGGGAATACTGACTTTCGAAAGTCGGTATTCACTGTTTTTTTAGTAGTGAATCTTGGGTGCTTGAAATATGATATTATGAAAATTCGACCTTCTTACCATTCGGTAGAAATTTAGAACTGTTCAATGTTTGCTTTAATTTTTATTTTCCTTATTTTTAAATTTTGACCGTTGGAGGTCAGTATTTTATATTTTATATTTTTTTACTTTTAATATTCCGACCTCTGGAGGTCGGTATTGTTTATTTTTATATTTAAAAAGGTTTAGCCCTCACGGAGGTGGTCTAGTGAACAATGAAGTGGGTTGTGAACCATGAGGTCCTAGGTTCAACATGCAAAAACACTAATGATTTCTTCCCATCTGTCCAAATTTTGGTGGAAAGAGTTACCTAGTACTTGCACGGTGGGAGGTAGCAAGTACTTGTGGAATTAGTTGAAGTGTACACAGGTTGGCTCGAACACCATGGTTATCACAAAAATAATAATAAAAGGTTCAAGGAATGACAATACGAACACATGGGAAGTGAATTATGGAAGGACTATGGTTTCCTTTTTTAATAGATGATGCAAGAGTATTATAGATGTGAAGCAACATAAAAGGAATGTTGGTGTGAAATAGGACTAATTTAAATCTAAAAGAGTAAATGCCAACATGTCAAATAATTGTGTCAAAAATTATAAAAATAATTGCAAAAAACACACTTGAAATGTCACGTTTTTGCGAGTTTTCTACCTGAACTGTCCAGTATTCACTTTTCCTATCTAAACCATCACCAACTACTTACCAAAACACACCTCAACTATTAGTTGTTTCCTTTTCCTACCTTAACAATGGTCATATTTCAAGTAATAAAAAGGAACAATGAACACCTGATAGTTCAGGTATAAAACTCACAAAAATATGATAGTTCAATGTATTTTTGACCATTAACTTAAAACTATAAACTCCTGCACAACAATACTTAGAACTCCAAAAGAAAAAGAAAAAGTTACCAGAAAAAGACAAGTCCAGTTTGTCTTCTGAAGAAGAATTTTCACTTAAAAGACGGTCAATTCGCTCAGCAATAGAAGGTGGAACCCTCAGAATAAATTGCTCATCCATTGCTGCATAAATTAAGAAGAAAAACTAAATCTTTGACCAAACAAATTAACTTCAGAAACACCCTAAAACTTAATTTTCTACTTTCAATATAGTAACCCTTTTGACATCACTATTTCTTCACAAGTATTATTCAAGAATCATACAATTTTCAAATGAGTAATTTCTACTCTACTTTGAATAAAGAATCAAAATTTTGAGAAATGGATCAAACAATTCCTTCTCTTTAACAGAGTAAATTGATAGAATTCTCACCACAAAATAGATCAATCAAAATGTTTTAGGATTGTTAGTTTTATTTTGAGCTTGATGGTGTAATTCTCCGATACTAATTCAAGGAATAGAAATTTGCTTATTCTCTCCGTCAGGGTTTCGAGAAAAATGAGAGAATGAAGAGAGATTTTAATGGAAGAGTCTCGAATTTATGCAAATTGAGATACTAATAATAATTATTTTTTATGATTTTGGTGGTAAAGTGAAAAATATTTTTAAAAAATAATATTATAATTAAAATATTAATAATAATATTAGCAAATTTGATTTAATAATAATAATAATAGTTTTTTGCCTTATGTCTCAGCTCTTTAAAACTAGTTACTTTATATCTAGGCTCAAATACAAAAAAAAATAGTTAAAAATAAAGGAGTATTTATTATTGGAAGTCGAGGGTATGGAATGATTTAGTTGCAATGATTCAAATGAGTCACAATTCTGTGTCTTGCTTTTGAGTCCGTGGAATGTTATATAGGAAAAGACCAATGAGAAGGACAACACTGCCGAGAAGGAAAAAAGGGCTCAAACTTGAACCTTGTGGGAAATATGGCAGTGGCATGGAGAGAAGATACATTGACAAAGGCACTACATAAGAAAAGAGGAAAAAGAACCTGGTTGGCCATAGGACTACATAAAATTCAAATGTAATCGACACCTCTAAGCATTGTGTGCAGAGTGTCTGCAAGAGAGCGAGAGAGAACCTGATGACATCACACCAAGGGATGAAATTACAGTAGATGAAATCTTCATAAGATTGAGAGCTGATATGTTGAAAGCAATATTTGTAAATATGTAAGAAGGGGTAGCAACGGTGCTCCATCACAACCTGACCAATAAAAGGTGCCAAAAGAACAGTCAGACTCATCAATTCATTACCTTGGGAAAAATATTTCTAACTTGATAATCGTGTCTTCACATCTATAATGGGATAAGACAACTAAAATTTTGTTTGGATTACATCACAACTGTTGAAACTAATATTTGCTCATGAAATGAACATTATACCAGCAGTATATGGCCTATTTGAGAAATTGCCTGAAAATTGTGATTTCATTCTTGTTGCGATTTCACTTATAAAGTACGGCTATGGACCAAATCCTGAGAGACACATACTAATTGAGTTGCAACCAACATTAAGTTTTAAAAACCAATTTCTATGCTTGGTTTTTATTATTCCAGTACCCCAAGTTCTATGGACAGTATAATAATGTAAGTACAGCAACCTCCTAACAACTAACAAGTACATATATTCATATTTGACTAGATTTTGAATAAAATTTTAAAGATTTGACTTAAAAAATTTGTTTGACTATAAAATTTGACCAGATTTTAAAAATCTAACCTTTAAATAATTTCAAGATCATAAGAACTATCTCAGACCATTTTTAGGTTCTTAGGACTTTCACGCACAAAACTTTAAAATCTAAAATCACAATCATAAACTCAAACTTTCAAGTATCATATTTCAACAATAAAATCTATGGCCAAAGAGGAGCTTAGTTTGGATGGCAGGTTTGGTAAGATAATTTTTTTTTTTGAATTATTCTTTCTAGAAAATATTTTTGTTCTTAAGGAGTATAAGTTTCAATGAATTAATTTTTGGTAAATGATTTTTACCTATTTATAATAGAAAATCTAATTAGCGGAGTGATAAGCAGTGTGTAGGCATAAGTTGGGCAAATTCAAAAATTAATTTTTTTGAATTAAATTAGGGATTGAATTTTGAATTTTATAGATTTTGATTAAATATTGAATCCAACACCATGGATATTAGGATTTCTGAAAATTCAAAATTCCATGTCTTATTTTTCGCTTTATCCATATCATTTGCGCTAAATGATAGTAATAAGTTCATTTTAAAAAAATCCAATAAATTAGTATCCTATAATTCTACTCGTTACAGTATAAGTTTAATAATATGAAACTATATGATATAAGCGGTACAATGACCTCAATCCTTGTTAACTGAATAATTGTAGAAAGTTATATATGATAAAAAATAAACTACTGTCTTTATTCTATATTAAGTGAATTTTTGAGTTATTGTTCAAAATAATTGATTTGTTTAAAGTTCAAGACAAATGTTTGAATTATTTTCTATATTTGTCCTTCCCTTTAATCAAGTTTTATATTTTCTACGAGATAAATTATACTATTTACAAAGTTATATCTACGATTCACAAAAAAACAATGGTGGAAAATGTGGTTTAATTTATGTCCTTAAATATTTTTCTTAATAGGTGTGCATTGTCCCACAATACAATACAATACGATACATTATGAAACAATACGTAACAACTATCAAAACAAAGTGTTAATATGGAATAGAAGGAGTATTAGATTAACTGAGACCGTTAATTTTTATGATTAATCTTAAAGGCTCAAAAATCAAAATCAAAATTTCCAAATACCACACTAAACACAACAATTAATCCAAAATTGAATCCTATACAATTCAAGATTATTTTAATCGTAGTTTTTTTCAATTTGTAAATCAAAATATTCAAATCAAAATTTTCATATTGAATCTGCACAATTCATACCCTCGATTTTCAATAATAAATACTCCTTTATTTTTAGCTATTTTTTTTGTATTTGAGCCTAGATATAAAGTAACTCGTTTTAAAGAGCTAAGACATAAGGCAAAAAACTATTATTATTATTATTTTTAAATCAAATTTGCTAATATTATTATTAATATTTTAATATAATATTATTTTTTAAAATTATTTTTCACTTTACCACCAAAATCATAAAAAATAATTATTATTAGTATCTCAATTTGCATAAATTCGAGACTCTTCTATTAAAATCTTTCTTCATTCTCTCATTTTTCTTGAAACCCTGATGGAGAGAATAAGCAAATTTCTATTCCTTGCATTAGTATCGGAGAATTACACCATCAAGCTCAAAATAAAACTAACAATCCTAAAACATTTGATTGATCTATTTTGTGGTGAGAATTCTATCAATTTACTCTGTTAAAGAGAAGGAATTGTTTGATCTATTTCTCAAAATTTTGATTCTTTATTCAAAGTAGAGTAGAAATTACTTGTTTGAAAATTGTATGATTCTTTAATGATACTTGTGGAGAAGATAGTGATGTCAAAAGGGTTACTATATTGAAAGTAGAAAATTAAGTTTTAGGCTGTTTCTGAAGTTAATTTGTTTGGTCAAAGATTCAATTTTTCTTCTTAATTTATGCAGCCATGGATGAACAATTTATTCTGAGGGTTCCACCTTCTGTTGCTGAGCGAATTGATCGTCTTTTAAGTGAAAATTCTTCTTCAGAAGACAAACTGGACTTGTCTTTTTCTGGTAACTTTTTCTTTTTCTTTTGGAGTTCTAAGTATTGTTGTGCAGGAGCTTATAGTTTTAAGTTAATGGTCAAGAATATATTGAACTATCATGTTTTTGTGAGTTTTATACCTGAACTATCAGGTGTTCATTGTTCCCTTTTATTACTTGAAATATGACCATTGTTAAGGTAAGAAAAGGAAACAACTAATAGTTGAGGTGTGTTTTGGTAAGTAGTAGGTGATGGTTTAGGTAGGAAAAGTGAATACCAGACAATTCAGGTAGAAAACTCGCAAAAACGTGACCTTTCCAGTGTGTTTTTTGCTATTATTTTTATAATTTTTGACACAATTATTTGACATGTTGGCATTTACTCTTTTAGATTTAAATTAGTCCTACTTCACACCAACATTCCTTTTATGTTGTTTCACATCTATAATACTCTTGTATCATCTATTTTTTTTTTTGATAATAGTAACTTTGTATCATCTATTAAAAAAGGAAACCATAGTCCTTCCATATTTCGCTTCTCATGTGTTCGTATTGTCATTCCTTGAACCTTTTATTATCATTTTTGTGATAACCGTGGTGTTCGAGCCAACCTGTGTACACTTCAACTAATTCCACAAGTACTTGCTACCTCCCACCGTGCAAGTACTAGGTAACTCTTTCCACCAAAATTTGGATAGATGGGAAGAAATCATTAGTGCTTTTGCCTGTTGAACCTAGGACCTCATGGTTCACAACCCACTTCATTGATCACTAGGCCACCTCCGTGAGGGCTGAACCTTTTTACTCCCCCCCCCCTCCTTTCCCGGCAGTTCTTCCGATTCCCTATACTGCTTCTGATTTAGAGAACCTTTGGGTTTTAGAGAATCTATGATTCGTCTGAAAAAGGTTAAGTATTTAGTACTGGAATGAAGTTTACTTGAATAGAGGGGAAAATACATAGAAGATTCATCCGACTCTAATTGATTTGGGATTGAGATGTAAATGATTGAATATAGACTGAATGGTTTTCCAAACAACTTTTATTCTCCGAGGTTATCTGGAATACCCATAAGAAGTTCCAAAATAATGGGGGGTGTGAAGTTGTCAATAGAGCATAGTTTATTCTACTGTCGTTTTGATTGAATTTGTAAGTTAATAACCTTTGGTGTCCACAAGTTACATGGCCTCATCTGATTTCTAAGGCATGAATTTTTTCCCCATTGTGCCCTGCCATACCTACGTCTTTTTTTCATATGCTAATAAGTGAAAACATTGTGGTCTGAGACTCTGAGTTATTGATATTAAGCACAATTGATGTGCGTGTGTGGATATATATACATACATATCTCGTACTGTCTGATTTCTTTTGTTTTAATCTATAGCTTGCTGATTGTGCAAGTATATCTGTGGTGTGTCTTAATGAGTTGGAGTAAGACATAGGTATTCTATGCTGTAATGTTCTCTTGCTTTCTTCCTTTCGGAGAGGAATACACAAATCCTTTTGAAATGGTGAAAGAGTTTGGAAGACAGTTATTCATTGATTACTCCTCCTTCGCAGCATGAATCTCACTGTATGTACAGTAGGGTAGGTTCTGATCTTCTGTTTTTAGTTTGGGGTATTGGGAGACTAGTCACTCCGTCAATCTAAAGATAGATGATCTCATATCAGGTTATTGATTTAGAGCTGGAGCCTTTTAATTTTTCTCATTTATAGGTAGACTATGAAGAAACTTTAATAAAAATAAAAACCAAGAATTAAGAAGCACTGCTACAATCTTTAATCCTACTGGAATAGTTCTTATTCACAAGTTGCATTGAGACAATTAGTATAAGGTTTCATGTACCAACAACTAAGAATTAGCTCCAGAGACTTGTCAATGTCCACAAATTACTTGGTGCTAGTTGGGGTAAAGTACCAGATTTTCTGGATCTTTTTTATAATTTATTTAATACCCGACTATCCTACGAGATTAACCGTGATATCTGACTTGCGACTCAAATGTGACTCAAATGCCAACCATTGCATCATGTTCTTGAACTTTGTAGATGAAGATATATAGTCATCTGTTACTCTCTACTGTCTCTTGTACTTTGATTATGCACTATTTTGTTGTAGTTACTGTTTTTTGGGAATGCTTTGCCATGCTTTTTATTGTATTTTTCGATGAATTATTAACTTCTGATTATTTCTTGTTTGATCTGCTTTGATATGCTTTTCCGTGAGCTGAGGGTCTATCGAAAACAACCTCTCTACCTCCCAAGGTAGGGGTAAGGTCTGCGTACACTCTACCCTTCCAAGCCCTCCCCGCTTGTGGAATTATATGTCTATGTTGTTGTTGTAGTACTTATCTCTTAAGCATCTTATCATAGTTCATGTATGTGCGTTTTAAAAATGTCTTGTTCTTTTCAGAGGATGGAAAGACGGGCAGTTTTGTCATAGGCGACGAGCACTTTCCTGCATCACTTTTGAATCTTCCTTGCATAGTGGAGTCATACAAAACTTATGATGACAACGTGCTCATTAAATCCGCAGACATTGGTCAAGTAGGGTTGGGATTAATCTTTCTTTTTCCCTTCAGTTATATGAACATGATTATGTAAACTTTGTTGATCTGACAGATGATTATGGTGAGAGAAGAAGGGGATCCTGTTCCAGATGTGGTGGAATATAGACATGGCCTCACACCTCCAATGAGAGATGCACGAAGACGAAGATTTCGGAGAGAGCCAGATCTTAATGTAACAATCTTACTTTCCTGAGAAAAACTCTCATTTATTTACTTTCTAGTTTGTCCTGATAGAGAGAATGTCAGGGGTGGGCTGTCTACTATGTGGAATGGGGGTATGTCTTTTTTTTTTTTTGTTTTTTTGGAGGGTTTGGGGTATGTGTGTGAAAGCAAATAGGGGCTTATTCTACCTGAAGCTTCTCAGTTTATCTGCTTCTCTGCCGATAAATGAATTGGAATAAAATCTGTTCGTAAATATAGTGGAGCTCTCCTTATCCCTTGATCCGCCCTTTTCTAGTTTTATATATCACCCTTTTTTTTCTGGTATGTATCCTTGTACTTACAATGTGCCTGTCATACTTTTGGCAGCCTGAGCTTGTTCGGCGTGTTGATAAAGACTTGCAGAACATAATGTCTGGTGGAACAGCTGAGAATATTGATATCCTTTCATATTTGCTTTCTCCTCTAGTTTAAATAGAATGACACGTGGTCAATATACGTGAATGGAAGTAGCTAAATACACTTATTTTAAATGTTTATATAGGCTATATTCTGACAAATTAGAATTGTGAGTTTTAACGAATCCTAGATATGCTGTTGGTGAGTTGACATTTTTTAGCTTGTAGACGACAATCAGTTGGACAGCTTTTGCTGGTGAAAAAACTTGTGAAAATTTCTGTTTGACCATTTACCAGGAAGAGGTTCGTGGTAATGTCAGGGAAACTTTAATGCTTTGAGCTTTCAGAAAATTTCCTGAGATTCTGTTTGCATAGGCCCTTGTAAACAAGAACAAGTTCACGTTCTGTAAGTATATATTAGAACTTCAATATCATCGTAGAGGACTTGCTAAATTTCATCTTTCTCATTTCTGTTACTCCTTAACTAATCGATTACATATAGAAGTTGTTGAGCAAGTGGAAGGAGGTGAAGCAAGTGCACGCCATGTGAACAAGAAAGTGGCACAACCTGCAACAAAGCCTGACATTTCCGAGCCCGGGACAGCTGGTGAGGATCCTGATAGAACTGAGTCTGAGGATTCTGATGATTCAATATAGCCGAGGACATTTTCCAGCCTTTGCTATTGTTATAGTGGCTACCAAGTCTTTGCTATTGTTGTAGTGCACTTCTGGTTAGTTGCCGTCAGAATTTATTAATGCAGTTGGCTTATCGAGTCTAGGCTTGAATATCGCTGTAATATAACAGTTTGCAATGTCTACTTCAGACATGCGAGCATGACAATTGCAAATTGTGTTCTGTAAAGTGATGGTCTGTCTCCAGTTTGATGTATTGAATTCACTTATTTTGTTCTAAGATAAGAAGATGTTTATTGCAAAATTGATAACTTCGACACCCTGAGAGGTTGGAGTTGGTAAATTTGCTGTGTTTGATGAGACTTGAGAGAGTGGATGGAAGTATAGGAACACGGTGAGAAGGCTAAATTGTGTAAGGCTCGAGAACTTGATGTTTAGGTCACCTTCTTGTGAGTTCAGAGTCAGATTTGTGACAATGGGTGTTGATTTAGCAATATTATATCTATGTATCTTGAGTTGAATGCATGCAGAAGGTGAAAATGTTTTTATGCGTAGCTATGCTGACCAAATTTGTGTTGAAAACTTTGAGTTGTGTTGACAGAGTTGTAGTTTTTCAACTGTGTGATTACTATGTTTTCTCGTTTCTGTTCCAATGTTCAAACAAATGATTACTGTTTCGTGAGTGCACAATAGGCAAGTTGAAAAGGAAAAAGTTAATGTTGTTGAGCCTAAAGCCAAAGAAACTCTAGAGGGTGTGTTTGGTGCCAAGGAAAATGTCTTCCATGTATAATGACATTTTCTTGAAAAATAAGTGTGTTTCGTACTTACTTTTTGTGTTCGGTATGTAAGCAGATTTTTTTTAAAATTTCAGAAGCATTTATATGATATCTAGCAAAATATTATGAAGTTATGCACAAGAATAAAATACACTGAAATCTCGTAGTTGAGAATTACCATATGAATCTCTATATCCATTCAGTTGGTATGAAAAGACAACAAATAAAATCAGTCCAACATATTAGATATATACTCCTAATTTTGGCCCTATTTTCCTTCTTCTTAAATGATCAGAAATCGAATGAAAAGAATTGAACTAATATAGTCAAAAAGAAAAAACTTGACCACATAAACTTCTACAGAATGTTACCTTACTATAATTAAAAATAATTTAGTTTCAAAATTTCTTTTTTTACATCCAATGAAATGTTTTATAACTATACAAATTTCTAAGGATTGTTTTAGACCATAAGTTTCAATAGTCTTCCTTCTCATTTTAAATCCAAATCAAATAGTGTCACATAAAATGAAATGGACGAAATATCATCTATTTTTTTTATTTTGATCAGTTTAGACTTTTGTAGGTATCTATTTGGATTGCAGGAGTATCTTGGATATATTAGAAATATATATGACATTTAGGGTGTGTTTGGTATGAACGAAAACATTTTTCGGAAAATATTTTCCAATTTTCTCATGTTTGGTTGGGTTAAATGTTTTCCAAATCAACTCATTTTCTTCAAATTGAAGGTAAATGACTTCCCTTAAAAACCTAAGGAATTTTTTTTCCAAAACTCTCTTCCAACTTCAAATTACCAGCCCTCCAATCACCCCTCCTCCCAAAAAATTTTTTTTTTTTACAGCTTGTTTTTAAATTCAATTTTTTACCCCACCCCCTCCCAAAAAAAATATTAAAAATTGTTTTTAAAAGATATTTCTAATTTCAATTTTTTATTTTTTTACCCCCACCCACTACCCTCGCCCCCTATCATACCCCAACCCCCTTCAAAAAGAAATTTTTTTAAGTTTGTATATAAAAATATTTTCAACTTCGAATTTTCATTTTTTCACCCTACCCTTGACCCCCCACCCTCACCCACCTCCTACCAAGCCCTCCCCCCACCCACCTCCTACCCACCCACCCCTACCAGCCTCCCACTCCCCAAAAAAAATTTAAGATTGTTTTTAAAAAATATTTCAACTTCAAAATTTCAATTCTTCACCCCTACCCTCGACCCCCCCTCACCCACCCCCCCTAAAAAAACTAAAATATGAGTGTCGCGGAAGAAAAATTCCACCACATGTTGGCCAATAGAATCCATTTTGTTCCTCAAGTTACTCCAACCCCACTCCTTATATAAACCCAAGCCCTTCAACTTGAGTCTGCCATTTTTACAGCTAGTTTTTGTTTTCAAATTTCTTCTTTTGAATATTATAGGTCGTCGAAGTGGTGGTGGGTGGTGGGTTTAGATCCAGTAGTAGTAGCGGCAGAGGTCTGTAATCATTGATTAAAGTGTATATATATATATATTTTGAGTGAATTACATTTGATATTCAGTCTCATGGTTTGCAAAGGTAGATTGAATATTACAGACTGTTTGTAGGGTCGAGTCATTTATGTGCATGGATGCCATGTAAAATGGCGTCACTTAATTTTTCCTTTTGAGGTGAAAGAAATGTGTGTTATTTTTACTTTAACTTGCTTCTTTCAACCTTCTTTAATTGGAGTACTAAAAGATACTCCCTTCCTCCATCCGATTTATGTGGCATAATTGAAATTTGGAGATTCAAATTATTAGTATGACTTCAAAATTGTTCTTGTACACAGACATGGTTTTGGTGAGACAATTTTTTCCACAAAGATCAACTGATATTGTTTAGCAGAAGATATTCTCGAATCACCAAAAAGTTGTATGAACATGCATGTAAGTTGAGTAAAAAAGCTGTGATAAGAAAAGATGATATATCTTCTTTTGTAGGAAGTTGGTTTCCATGGTCAAAATCCTGCTCATCTCCTCGTCTTGCTGCTGATAAGCCATTGAAGAATTCACCGAAGCCGAAGCCTAGCAAGTCATGATCATCTCATTAATTCCTTATACAATTTGCAGTGCCTCAAATTACTACTCCCTCTGTCCCAATCTATGTGACCTATTTTCCTTTTTAGTCAATCTCAAAAAGAATAATACATTTCTATAGGGTTTACTTGCTTCGGAGCTCGTTTGACCTTGAAAATGGGCCGTTTTGGCCGTGAGGGCCAACTGGCTCCGTAGCTAAGGTCTTAATGGACGTCCACGAAAATCGGCAAAATGGAGGATTTACCTGCTCCGGGGCTTGATTAACCTTGAAAATGGGCCGTTTTGGCCATGAGGGCCAACTGGCTCCATAGCTAATGTCTTAACGGATGCCCATTAAAATTTTTGGCAAAAATGAGGTCGGAATTCTGGATCACCAAAAATGATAGTGAACTATAACACATGAAAATTGGCAAAATGGGGGGTTAGCCTGCTCCGGGGATCGTTTGACCTTGAAAATGAGCTGTTTTGGCCGTGAGGTCCAACTAGCTCCATAGCTAAAGTCTCAACAGATGACCATGAAAATTTTTGATAAAAATGAGGTCGAAATTCCGAATCACCAAACAAGATGGTGAACGCATAAGAAAATGAACAAAATTGGGGGTTTACCTGCTCTGGAGCTCGTTTGACCTTGGAAATGGGCTGTTTTGGTCATGAGGGCCAACTAGCTCCCTAGCTAAGTCTTAACGGATGTCCATGAAAAATTTTGGCAAAAATGAGGTCGGAATTCTGGATCACCAAAAAAGATAGTTAGCTATATAACACACAAAAATTAGCAAAATGGGGGGTTTACCTGCTTCGGGGATCGTTTGACCATGAAAGTAGGCCGTTTTGGCCGTGAGGGACAACTGACTCCATAACTAAGATCTTAATGGACATCCATGAAAATTTTTAACAAAAATGAGGTCAAAATTCCGGATCACCAAAAATCCATTAAGAATGGGACTTTACCTACTCCGGGGATCGTTTGACCTTTAAAATGGGCCGTTTTGGCCGTAAGGGCCAACTGGATCCATAGCTAAGGTCTTAACAAACATC
>NW_006238958.1:2676823-2678107 GCF_000226075.1 Solanum tuberosum
CACTTGATAGGTGTGAATACCGACCCAAACCAAAGAAGTATGAACTAGACATGAAGAATCGCGAGTCCCCACCCGCAAGACCATCTATTGTGGAGGCACCGAAATTGGAGCTTAAGGCTCTACCACCACACTTGAGGTATGTATACTTGGGCGAAGAGAATACTTTGCCAGTAATCATTTCAGCAGATTTGAATGTGGGACAAAAAGAGTGCTTGGTGACTCTGTTAAAAAGGTTCAAGCGAGCTATTGGGTGGACTATTGCGGATATCATTGGGATTCCTCCCGGTATTTGCTCTCACAAAATCCAACTCATGCCAGATCACAAGCCCAGTATCGAGCACCAGAGAAGATTAAATCCACCTATGTAAGAGGTAGTTAAAAAGGAGATCATCAAGTGGTTGGATGCGGGAGTTATTTATCCCATTTCAGATAGTAGTTGGGTATGTCCTGTGCAGTGTGTGCCAAAAAAAAGTGGTAAGACTGTGGTTCCAAATGAAAGAAATGAGTTTGTACCAATGAGGCCGGTTACTGGATGGAGAGCTTGTATGGATTACCGGAAGCTGAATGCGTGGACAGAAAAGGACCACTTTCCTATGCCGTTCATGGACCAGATGCTGGATAGACTTGCAGGAAAGGGTTGGTATTGTTTTCTTGATGGGTATTCGAGCTACAATCAAATTTCTATAGCTCCAGAAGACCAAGAAAAGACCACCTTCACTTGCCCATATGGGACTTTTGCTTTCAAACGGATGCCATTTGGATTATGCAATGCTCCAGCTACCTTCCAGCGCTGTATGATGTCGATATTTTCTGATATGGTGGAGGACACTATTGAAGTGTTCATGGATGATTTTTCAGTTGTAGGTGAGTCTTTTGATCGTTGTCTAAATCATCTGGCCGAGGTGCTTAAAAGGTGTGAAGACTGCAACTTGGTACTGAATTGGGAGAAGTGTCATTTCATGGTGAAAGAAGGTATAGTGTTGGGTCATCGAATTTCAAAGAAAGGTATTGAGGTTGATAGAGCTAAAGTTGAGGTAATAGAAAAGCTTCCACCACCCATTTCTGTAAAAGGTGTTAGAAGTTTTCTTGGGCACGCAGGTTTTTACAGGAGATTCATCAAAGATTTCTCCAAAATTGCACACCCATTGTGCAAACTACTCGAGAAGGATTGTAAATTCTATTTTGATGATGATTGTCTTAGAGCATTTGGAGAGTTGAAGAAGAAGTTGGTTACAACACCAATCATTATTTCACCGGATTGGGAACAACCGTTTGAGGTAATGT
>NW_006238958.1:2678465-2682452 GCF_000226075.1 Solanum tuberosum
ATTAGATTGGTATTGTTGCTGCAAGAGTTTGATTTTATGGTAAAAGATAGAAAGGGGACCGAAAACCAAGTTGCCGATCAGTTGTCCAGATTAGAGGAAGAGGCTATGCTAAAGCTTGGAGATAGGGCTGAAATTAATGATGCTTTTCCAGATGAACATGTATTGGCTGCTTCTCATGATTTGATTCCTTGGTTTGCAGACTTTGCTAATTATTTGGCAAGCGATATTGTGCCCCCATATTTGTCTTTTCACCAAAGGAAAAAGTTTATGCATGATGTGAAGAAATTCTTTTGGGATGAACCTTATTTGTATCGTAGTTGTGCTGATGGGATTATTCGTCGTTGTGTGCCTGAGGTTGAGATGTTGAGTATACTTGAAGCATGTCATTCATCGCCAGTTGGTGGAAATCATAGTGGTGTTCGGACTACGCAAAAGATTTTGCAGTGTGGATACTATTGGCCTACCATCCACCAAGATGCTCATGATTTCGCCAAGTCTTGTGATCGTTGCCAAAGAGAATGAGGGATTTCAAAGAGGCAAGAGCTCCCTATGAATCCTATATTGGTGATAGAATTGTTTGATATATGGGGCATTGATTTTATGGGACCATTTGTGAGTTCATATGGGATGAAGTACATTCTTGTTGCGGTTGATTATGTATCAAAGTGGGTGGAAACAGTAGCGATGAAGTACATTCTCCATATTTGGTACACCGAGGGCTATTACTAGCGATGGAGGTTCTCACTTTTGCAATAAGTTGTTCAAGGCACTACTTGAGAAATATGGTGTTCGTCACAACGTAGCCACTCCTTACCATCAACAGACTAGCGGTCAAGTTGAAGTGTCCAACAGAGAGATCAAACAGATATTGGCAAAGACTGTGAATGCTAATAGAACGGATTGGTCAAGGAAGCTTGATGATGCTCTATGGGCATATCGCACTGCATACAAGACCCCCATAGGTATGTCTCCTTACCAACTAGTATATGGAAAATCTTGTCATTTACCAGTAGAGCAAGAGCATAAGGCGATGTGGGCAATGAAGAAGTTAAATTTGGAGTGGGGCGCCGCATCTAATCAAAGAATGGATGACCTGAATGCACTTGATGAGTTTCGCCTAAAAGCTTATGAAAGTTCAGCCATATACAAAGAAAAGATGAAGAGGTATCATGATCAAAGAATTGAAAAGCAAGAATTTGTGGTTGGAGATTTTGTGCTTCTATTCAACTTTAGGTTAAGCTTGTTTCCAAGCAAACTCAAGTCCAAATGGACTGGGCCATTTTTGCTCACAAAAGTGTTCCCACATGGAGCGGTTGATTTTGAAAAAAAGGATGGAACAAGGTTCATGGCAAACGGGCAAAGGATCATTGGACTGGGTCATTTGTGCTCACAAAAGTGTTCCCCCATGGGGCGGTTGAGCTTGAAAAAAAGGATGGAACAAGGTTCATGGTAAACGGGCAAAGGATCAAGATCTACCTGGGAAATGTTGAAACTGTGCAAGAAGTGATTAAGGCATACAATCTTGATGAAGTCTGAGTAATTAAGAGGCCTGCGTCGTGCCACGACATTAAATCAAGCGCTGCTTGGGAGGCAACCCAAGATGTACAATCTAGCCAACGATAGGATATAGTTTTTCTTAGAGGTTTGCTTTGTTTGATTTCCTCCATGTATTAAATTTGATAGTTGTTTAGTTCTGTACTAGTGTTGGCTAGAATTAGAATAGGGTCCGTGTCTAAAAGTGTCCAGAAAATGTAAAAAGAATAGCCTATTGGTTGCTACATGTGCAGGTACACCACGAAAAATTCTGCAAAAAATGGTCTGGTGCAGAGGTCTACGGAGCCCATCGACGGTCTGTTGTTTATCTCACGGACCGTGGATGGTGTCCGTAGATCCCAGGTACAATGGCACCCAAGAAGATGGTCACCTACTCAAAGAGGGGCAAGTCAAAATCTGTTGCCCCTAGTTTCTGGTTAAGTGATGAGGACACAGATGCCGACACTGATCCAACATATGTGCCTCTCAACCCTAGGACTTCTTGGGCTGCACCCAGAGGCACCCCCCGAAAGGTGCTTCTCGACGTAGTCACTGTCTCCCAGTCTGATGAGGAGCACACACTGATCGGGTCACCAACTGGGGCTGCTTCCAGTTCAGAGGGGTCTATGTCCGGACCTGAGTCCGACCATGCTTAAGTCTCCGAGTCTGCCCATCCTTCAGGATCTGAGCCTGACCATGCTGCAGGGTCCAGTGCTAAATCAGCCACAGAATCTGGCGAGAATTACCAAGCAACCTCGTCTGATGAGGCAGCTAGCTCAGAGCCCATACCGGTACCACAGAACGATAACCCCACTCCAGTAGCTGCTGAGCCTAATAGATGGTGCGTAGAGGGCCAATGGAAAATATATAGGGATGCCAAGATGATCAATGACAAACAGAAAATGGCCCGAACTATTACAGAGGAGCGCAGAGTCCTCACAAGGAGCTTGCACACTGTCGTGAGGAGATGGTGCGATAGTTCTATGCCTCATATGCCGCCACTCTCTACGGTTCGATTACCAAAAGGTCAAAGCCCTTAGCCCAAGACCCTCTCACTTCCACTATGGTCCGGGGTTATCCGGTGGACATATCACCTGCCACCATTAGCCGTTTTCTCTATGGTCCTACCACGGGTCACTCTTGGTCTCTTAACACTTTAGAGTTCGATTACTGATGGGACATCGTACGGAGTGGTGCTTTCCAGAGGAACACTGAGCAGCGAGAGGCTGTTCTATTATGGTTGGCCAGATACATTGCTGCAGATGGAGAGCGTGCGGAATGGGTCGCTGCTCCACGGTTGGGCATCCGAAGGGCCACATTAAATTTTGTGGCTAAGTTCTTCTGGCTGCTGGTACGGAACAGAGTGTCATCGACAAAAGTTGATAATCAAGTCAGTTGGGATAGAGCGGTCATGGTTGCAGCATTGGTAGCAAGCATGGAGATCAACTTTGCCCGCATGCTGCTGGCAGAAATTCACGAGAGGGCTTTCAGGACCTCCACTACTTACCCCTTCCCATGTCTGATTTTTCATTTGTGCAGGGACTCTGGAGTGCCGATCTGGCATTGTGACAAGTTAGTCCACCCTACAGGGGCATTGGACATCAACCTTATTCGAGATGAGGCAAATGTGGCAGCACCTCGCAGAGAACCTAGATTGAGGTACCTCCCTTGGGTATCGATCTTGCAGACACAGTGGGGCAGGCACAGGGCGGTGACCCCATTATCCCAGACCACGCCGACACTGTCCCGGGATCTTCTTCTCAGACAGCTAGTATGGTTCCTAGTTCTTCCCGGTCCACTACTTACCCCTAGCCAGAGTACAGAAGTTAGAGGCTCAGATGGCCACACTGTTGCATCACATCCAGCCATGGATGCAGAAGTCGATAGCTGAGTCCGAGGCGAGGATGGAGCGCAGGATGGAGGCGATGATGGATCGGAAGGTCCAAGCTGTTAATAAGAGGCTTGATGCCTTCGAGTTGAGAGTTCTCAAGCGATCAACCCCAGCTACAGATCTATCTACGTTACAGGATGATTTAGCTAGCCTCCGGACTAACGTTGAGGAAGGGCCTGCACCGACACATGGCAAAGGCAAGCGGCACCGTTCTCATCGCACAGAGGAAGAGAAATATCACAAAAGATAGCATCGGCAGGAAAAGGAAGCTAGGAGGGCCTCGATGGTAGACGAAGAGTTGCGCCAGCGGAGAGTGCGTGAGAGAGTTGCAGGGGCATCGAGCTCTGCCCCAGTTGCAGAGGTTCAACCTGTTTTGAGGGACGTGTTGAGCACCTCTGATGGTGCGGAGAGATTGTTAGAGAGCACTACTGTGGGTGCTATGATTGCTGATGTGGGCACTTCTGAGGGTGCCCCCACTGTTGGTCCAACGGGTTCCGGGAAACCGGACCCCTCTGCTTGTTGATGATTCGCCGGCGCTTTGCGCCACAGGTTTGCTTCACCCA
>NW_006238958.1:2682693-2693459 GCF_000226075.1 Solanum tuberosum
AAAAATGATACCCGTTAGATTTTGGGATGTATGCTAGAAGTTATAGGCTACGATTAGTTGAATGTGCTGGTTTTGAGTATGACATGATCATGAACCAACTTGAGAGCATGACTTAAGCTGAAACTTGAACTGGGTAATCTGATAACCTGATGATGGAACTATGTGCCAAGAGTGTGTGAGAATCGTTGAGTGTTCAAACAGTTTTTGTGCAAAACAAGAACTTGTGTGGTTAGTCCTGCTAAGACAATTCAATCTAGAAGTTAGGAAGTGATCATAGGCCATTGTTCTGAAAAGTCCACAAATCGCCTAAAAGAAGGATCCAACCAAATGAAATAAATGCTCCCTTTGATCCAAATAATTTGATCCTAAAATTAAACCATTTCTTCTTAAACCCTGAACTCACTTTCCCATAATCTACTATGTTGGCCCCGGTCCCTCCTTGGACATATGCACTTCGACCTAGGCCAAAGGCCTAAGTTGAGGGTGGCTAATGTAAAAAGTAACTTCAAATCTTGGCCCTGACCCGACATCGTGTATTGTGTACCTCAACTAATGGAAAATCCATAAGTTGAGGGTGGCTATGAAAGAGGGGACTGAAAGAAAATTGGGTAGGTAAAGAGTGATGATGAACAGATAGAAAAGAAAGGATGTGACTTGTTGAAAGCTAAAAATAAAATAACAATAAAATAAAATGAGCTACATAACCTGAAGTGGCATTCGTGGTTGAAGAAAATAAAGGGAAAGAAAGTAAAACGATTGTATGGCAGAAACAGGGCAAAAAGAGGTTGAAAGCCTAGTGTAATGTCAAGGAGGGCAGAAAGTCACTAAGCAGCACCCAAATGTACCACACCTGAGCCTGAGCCTACGTTACAAGCCAAGAAAGTCCTATAGTGATCCTAGAGTCTATTTTGGAGAGTCTGAGCAGTGAAAATAAGGGCAAGCTTATGGCATTGAGCACTAACTGTTTTTGAAATTACTTCGGAGTGTGAGTGTTGAATAAATCCTGGTACCATGAATGCCATTCATTCTAGGAAAAAGGGGATTTCGTTTGAAGTAAGGACACTAGTTGCATTATCAGAAAGTTGGTATCTTGGTGATAGTGAGAAGGGGTAGGTTGTGTGTCAGTTGGTCGATCTATGTCATGGTATGAACCACATGAATTAGCTTGTCGAGTCTAAGAGAACGAATGTGCACTCCAATAATTAGGGGGTAGAGAGTTATGTGACTGCTTGGGCTTGATATGCTTGCTTCTATACAAGTGTCGTTTAGAGTTGTAGTGCGTCGCTTGAGGACAAACAACGAATTTAAGTTGAGGTCCATGATATACCGTGAGTTTACGGTATTTCTAATACGTTTCACTTACAAGTTGTGTGTATCTAAGGCCTTTTTATATTGGTTTTGATGTGTTTTTATCATGTTTTGCAGGAAAGACATTCAGGTGCGGAAGTGTAGAGACAACTGAAAGAAATGTAGAAGAAAGGCATTCACGGAGGTGATCTACGGACCGTAGGTCCATTCATGGTTCGTAGGTTATGACCGTAGATCAGCAGACAAGGCATACAGGACAAATCAGGTAAATCTGACCAAGTGTGGAACCACGGCGTATATTGACGGTCCGTAGATTGATCTACGGACCGTACTGTTGATCCGTAGGGTGATACTGCGAGGGTTCCAATACTTGATTTTTTGAAGATTCTAAGTGTGGAGCTATGGAGGGGATTGACGGACCGTAGATCGATCTACAGTCCGTACTGTTGGTCCGTCGTTTGCTTCAGAGAAGCTGATTTTTGGAAGCTGAAATATTTTCTAAGTCCTGACTGACGGAAGGGACTTACGGACCGTAGATCCATCGATGGTTCGTAAGTTGGTCTCGTGGATTGAAGACGCGTAGCTGAACAAAACTTTCCTTAATTCGTTTCCCTTTTAATTTAGGATTTGTTTTCTATAAATAAGGCATGTAAACCTCATTTTTAGGGGTTAGATCGCCTTAAGGTCGGGCTACCACCAACTTAAGGTGAGGGAGGTTGACATTCCTAAGATGACCTTCCGAACAAGATATGGTCACTATGAATTCCTAGTCATGTCTTTTGGTCTAACAAATACCCCGGCGGCATTCATGGATCTAATGAATATGGTGTTTAGGCAATATCTTGATTCTTTTGTAATTATCTTTATTGACGACATTTTGATCTATTCTAGGAGTGAGGGTGATCATATGAAACATTTGAGGATTGTATTGCAAGTCCATATAGACCACCAATTATATGCTAAGTTTAGCAAGTGTGAGTTTTGGCTAAGGTCGGTTGCTTTCCTTGGTCATATTGTGTCGGGCATAGGTATAGAGGTTGATCCTAAAAAGACAGATGCAGTCAAGAGTTGGCCTAGGCCTCTAGCT
The DNA here is from genome assembly GCF_000226075.1 of Solanum tuberosum. Lineage (NCBI taxonomy): Eukaryota > Viridiplantae > Streptophyta > Magnoliopsida > Solanales > Solanaceae > Solanum > Solanum tuberosum. Next base: position 2,685,089 of record NW_006238958.1, read on the forward strand.
CCCACCGATATTAGAAGCTTTTTGGGTTTGGCCGGTTACTATAAGAGGTTTGTTGAAGGTTTCTCCTCTATTGACTCTCCATTAACGACCTTAACTCAAAAGAAAGCAAAGTTTGTGTGGTTAGAGGCATGTGAGAAAAGCTTCCAAGAATTGAAAGATAGGTTTACCTCTGCTCTGGTGTTGACCTTACCGGAGGGTACCGATGGGTTTGTGATATATTGTGACTCTTCTCGAGTAGGTTTGGGATGTGTCCTCATGCAACAGGGTAAAGTGATTGCCTATGCTTCAAGACAACTCAAGGTACATGAAAAGAATTATCCAACTCATGATCTAGAAACTAGCAGCGGTGGTGTTTGCTTTAAAAATATGGAGACACTATCTCTATGGGGTATATGTAGATGTGTTTACCGGCCACAAGAGTCTTCAATATGTGTTTAGCCAAAAATATTTGAATCTCTGACAAAGAAGGTGGTTAGAACTTTTAAAGGATTATGACATAAGTGTTCTTTACCACCTCGACAAAGCCAATGTAGTTGCAGATGACTTAAGTAGAATGTCCATGGGTAGTGTAGCTCATATAGAAGATGAGAAAAAGGAATTGGTTTGTGATGTGCATAGGTTGGCCCGTCTAGGTGTCCAACTTGTGGATTCCACCAAGGGTGGATTCATGGTTCATCACATTTCTGAATCATCCTTTGTGGTTGATGTAAAGTCTAAGCAATATCTTGATCCTATTTTGATGGAATTGAAAGAATCGGTTCTCAATAAGTCCATTGAGGTTTCTCCTAAGGGGGAGATGGGGGTGCTTAGGTACCAAGGTAGGTTATGTGTTTCGGATGTTAATGGTTTGAGGGAGAGAATTTTAGAAGAGGCTCATGGTTTGCGATATTCTATTCATCTGGGAGCCACCAAGATGTACCGTGACCTACGGGAATCTATTGGTGGAATGGTATGAAGAAGGATATAGTGGGATTTGTGGCAAAATGTCCTAATTGTCAACAAGTAAAGGCCGAGCACATGAAACCAAGAGGTTTGCTCCAAGGTATGAATATTATCACTTGGAAGTGAGATGAGGTGAATATGGATTTTGTTGTGGGGTTGCCTTGCACTCGAATGCAACATGATTCTATTTGGGTCATTGTTGATAAGTTGACATAATCAACCCATTTCCTTCCCGTCAAAACTACTTTCTCAGCGGAAGACTATGCTAAGTTGTACATCAAAGAAGTAGTAAAGTTGCATGGGATTCCTTTGTCCATCATATCAGATAGAGGTACTCAATTCAATTCACATTTTTGGAAGGCATTTCAAGAAGGACTTGGTACCAATGTTAAACTTCGTACCGCCTTGCACCCCAAATGGAAGGTCAAGCGGAACGGACCATTCAAACCTTAGAGGACATGTTGATGGCGAGTGTGATTGATTTCAAGGGTAATTGGGACGATCATCTTCCTTTGATAGAATTTTCCTACAATAATAGTTACCACTCTAGCATTGCCATGGCTCCGTTTGAAGCACTATATGGAAGAAGCTGTAGATCTCCAGTTAGGTGGTTTGAGGTAGGTGAGGTTTCTCTAATTGGTCCCGAACTAGTCTATGATGCCATTGAGAAAGTTTGACTAATTAGAGAAAGGTTGAAGACGGCCCAAAGTCGACAAAAGTCCTATGACGACAATAGAAGAAAGGATCTTGAATTCTAGGTTGGTGATTGGGTCTACTTGAAAATCTCGCCTATGAAAGGTGTGATGAGGCTTGGAAAGAAGGGGAACTTAGTCCCCAGTATGTGGTCCCATACCGAATCTTGAAGTGTATTGGGAAAGTTGCTTATGAGGTGGACTTGCCAAATGAGTTGGCTCCGGTTCACCCGATGTTTCATGTTTTCTTGCTCAAAAAGTGTATTGGTGATCCAATTTCTATCCTTCCTTTAGATGGTTTAGGAGTTGATGAGAACCTTTCGTATGAAGAGTTCCCGGATGAGATTTTGGACTGGCAAGTGAAAAAGTTGACGAATAAGGAAGTAGATTCCGTTAAGGTTCTATGGAGGAATCACTTAGTTGAGGGTGATACATGGGAGGCCGAGGCCGATATGAAGTCCCGTTACCCTCATCTTTTTCGTTCTACTCCTATTCAAGCTTGAGGCAAATAGTTACTCTTAAGTTTAGTGTTTTGGGAGTCATGTATGTTGTATGATTTTCCATGATTTCCCTATATTATGCATGTTCTTGTGAGTAATTCATGTTTAGTATATATTGAGTTTTCATGATGTTCCTCATGTTGATTTGCATTTTTGTATGATGATTGCATTATTGACTCCATGGGGTAAAATGATGAACATGCTTAATGATGTGTTGAGGAGATGACATGTTGGCTCTATATTGTTGTGTTGAGCTTACTTGAGTTGGAGAAGTTAGTTCCTCCCATGCTTATGTGAATTGATGGGTTGCATGCATATTGAGTTAGTAGAAGTAGTTCCTACTTTCTTATATTGTTTTGGCTATGTTGTGAATTGGAGTGGAAGTTTCCTCCTTTTTGAATAGTGCAAGTTGTGAATGGTGCATTTGTTAGTTTTGCACATTTTTTATATTTCTTGTATTATGGGCTGTTGGTTTAGAGTTTCTAACTTAGTTTGGTGTCTTGGTCGACATTAGGGGACGAATGTTTCAAAGGGGGAGATAGTGTAACACTCCGTATATCTAATGACCTAAGCTAGAGCCTAACGTGTAGTCTAGTAGCCTAATGAAGTTAAAACGTAAGGTGAGAGCCTTAAAATAACTTCCCTAACTTGGTACTAAGGTCCTAGTGCCTAAACGTCAAGGCATGGCTCCCACAAGGACCCCCTAAGGGTCCTTGTTGAGAGCCAAGGGGCAGCTCTAAAAGCTGCCAAAAGTAGCATCACCCACAAAACCAAGGACCACGAACCATGGACTGACTCACACCCCGTAAATGGAAGTCGTGAGTAAGGACTTAGTCTCCTCAATTGAACCCCAAAGAGACCTCGCCTCAGTACAAATCCACAAGTATGCAGTACGGTCCATGGACCGACTCACTCTCCGTGGAAAGGTCTCGTGACTTGAGACTTAGTCTCCTCACCAAGACCTCGAACGACCCCTCTCTGAACCAAACCACGGTCAGACAAGATGGTCCGTGGACCCATCCATGCTTTGTGGTTTGGGGTTCGTGGATCGTTCCTGGACAAGTTGTCTTGGTTCGACCTTAGTGAGGGTGTTTTGGTAAAATACTAATTAATTTGTTTAAGGGTAAGGAAGATTATTATAAGTTGTTTTAAGTATATTAAAGAGTTTTTAACTATTAAACAAGTCTTTTAACCCTCATAACTCACAAACTCAAACTCAACCAACTTCCCTCCCAAAAATATACTCTCTCTAAATTACTCCATTGAAGAACCAAGAAGAAGCTCAAGATTAGGGTTCAAGCTCCAAGCTTTTCACTCCAATTTCATGAGAAAACATCAATTAAGGTATGGGGACTTTGATTCATGGAACACTTTTCTCCATGAACCCCTTCAACTCTTGATTACGAAATTGGTAACTTGTTCAAAAACTAGGGTTTCTATTCCAACCATGGGTTCTTCCTAAAAATGATTATATTAGGTTAATTGCATTATATTATGGATGATTTGATGTTAAATGGTTATTTTCATTGTAAAATTACCCTTGAACCCATGAACACCCCTATAACCCCAATTTCAAGTATTGTGATGGGTGTGTTGATGCAAGATGACTACTATGAATTGTTTCTATGTGAATTTTGTTGTTGAATCTTGTTTTGTTCATGCCTATTGTAGTATCTGTAGGTGTAATTGTGAGACATGATTCATGGCCTTGAAAAGGGGTAAATTTCTAGGGTTTGTACATGTTGATGAAAGTTGTGTATAACCTATTGATTCATTTAGAAAGTAAATCTCCTATGACTAACGTGTAAAGTATGGTATTGTTGAAAGGTTGTTCTTCCCTTACCCTTATACTTGATGATTCATGAATAGTCTAGGATGATGATGATGTATTGTGTTGATTTAAAGTCTATTTCTCATGAAAGCACTATGAATGTAATGTGAAAGTCCTACTCACACACTAGTGTTGATTCTAAGGTTGAAAGTACATTCTCACCTTTAATGAATCTATGAGCTATTTTGATGGATTGTATTGAATGAGGGATAGAGCATTCCTTCACACATGTGAATGCAATTCAAGACTTAATTATGTATAATTTGGGAAATAATGCTTAGCATCGAGTGGATATGGAAAATGAGGTAAAGGCCCTTCCGCCAATGCAATTTTGGTATGGGGTTACATGACAGCGGATTCAATGAAACACACATGGTCTATGTCGGTTATGGCTATTATTCCCTAAATGAATGATAATGAATGGTACATGGAATATTTTTTTGACTTTTTGGTGAGTTTACTTAGTAGGAGTGGGGGTATTGGACTTCACTTCCACTTTGCACAAGTGGACTTAGTAGGATGTTGTGGGATGATTCCTTTATTATTGTGATGAGATACAAATGCATACTTATGTCTTGAATGGTTAGTTGTTATGAATGACTTTCCTTGTATTCAAAGTAATGTTGATGACTATTTACTTATTGGTGACTAATGATTTTAATGAGGTCTAAAGATGAGATGCATGACCAAGGGAGTTTCAAGGGAGCACTTAGTAGGGTTGGTATTATGGGATGCCAACCATACATTGCACAAGTGTTCCTTAGAGGTTGCTAAGGTGTTTATATCACCATGTAATGAGTGTAAATGTGATTATGGCTTGTGTTGTACATTGAAAATGCATGTTGGTTCCTAAACTTGACAAAGGCATACTTTCCAAACAAAAATGTCCTTTTTATCATATTTAAGGATTTTATGCATGTTTCCATACTTAGTACATATTATGTGCTAACCCCTTCTTCCTTCTATATCTTAATGAGTGTAGGTTCCGGCTATGTGACTTTCACTCTCCTTTTGAAGAAGATTTGGATTGCTTATCTCCAAGTTGTGGTGAGTCCTCAAGTTCGAGGACGGGATTTCCTATTTCTTAGTTCTATTGTACTTCTCATGTTGAGACTTTCATTGATGTATAAGGGCTAAGTCCCAAACCTTGTATTCCTATGTTTTAGATGGTTGTATGAGACAAAGTCTAGATTTCCTATTACTTTCTTTTATGAAAAGTGAAGTTGGACTTCGATTGTAAAGTTTCAAATTTTTCCGCATTATTTCAATGTATTATGTAATGATGATGCTAGAGGCCTGTGTGACATCCCTTTGGGGTCAAGTACGCTGTGTCACGCCTAGGGGGTACTCCCGTGTCGTGACATTTACCTACTTCGGGGATCGTTTGACTGTGAAAATGGGCCATTTTGGTCGTGAGAGCCAACTGGCTCCATAGCTAAGGTCTTAACAAATCTCCATGAAAAATTTAGGCAAAAATAAGATCAGAATTTTGGATCACCAAAAAAGATGGTGAACTATAGCACACAAAAATTGACAAAATAGGGGGTTTACCTGCTCCAGGGTTTGTTTGACCTTAGAAACGGGCCGTTTTGGCCGTGAGGGTCATTTGGTTCCATAGCTAAGGTCTTAACGGATGTCCATGAAAAATTTCGGCAAAAATGAGGTTGCAATTCCAAATCACCAAAAAAGATGGGGAACTATAGCACTCGAAAATCAACAAAATGGGGAGTTTACCTGCTCCGGGGTTGGTTCGAGCTTGAAAATGGGCCGTTTTGATCATGAGGGTCAACTGGCTTCATAGCTAAGGTCTTAAGGGACGTCCATGAAATATTTTGGCAAAAATGAGTTTGGAATTCTGTATCACCAAAAATGATGGTGAAATATAGCACACGAAAATGGGCAAAATGGGAGGTTTACCTGCTCCGGGGCTCGTTCGACCTTGAAAAAAGGCCGTTTTGGCCATGAGGGCCAACTAGATCCATAATTAAGGTCTTAACGGACGTCCATGAAAAATTTTGGCAAAAATGAGGTCGGAATTCTGGATCACTAAAAAAGACATGGACTATGCATACGAAAATAGACAAAATGGGGGGTTTACCTTCTCAGGGGCTCGTTTGACCTTGAAAATAGGCTGTTTTGGCTGTAAGGGCCAACTTGCTCCATAGCTAAGGTCTAAACAGACGTCCATGAAAAATTTTGGCAAAAAAGAGGTCGAAATTTTGGATGACCAAAAAAGATGGTGAACTATAGCACACGTAAATTGGCAAAATAGGGGGTTTACCTGCTCTGGGGATTGTTTGACCTTGAAAATGGGTCGTTTTGCCCATGAGGGCCAACTGGCTCCATATCTAAGGTCTGAATAGATGTCTATGAAAATTTTTGGCAAAAATAAGATCAAAATTTCGGATCAACAAAAAAGATTGTGTACTATAGCACGCGAAAATTGGCAAAATGGGGGGTTTACCTACTCTAGGGTTCGTATGACCTTTAAAATAGGCTGTTTTGGCCGTGAGGGACAATGGATCCATAACTAAGGTATTAACAGAAGTCCATGAAAAATCTCGATAAAAATGAAATCGGAATTCAGGATGACCAAAAAAGATGGTCAACTATAGCACACGAAAATTGGCAAAATGAGGGGTTTACCTGCTCCGGGGATGTTTGACCTTGAAAATGGGCCGTTTTGGCCGTCAAGGCAAACTGCACCGTAGTTGCCTAGCTAGGGTCTTAATGGATGCCCATGAAAATTTTTGGCAAAAATTAGGTCGAAATTCTGGATCACCAAAAAAAATGGTGAACTGTAGCACACGAAAATTGGTAAAATTGGGGGTTTACCTGCTCCGGGGCTCATTTGACCTTGAAAATAAGCTGTTTTGGCCAGGAGAGCGAATTGGCTACACAACTAAGGTTTTAACGGACGTCCATGAAATTTTTGTCACAAATGAGGTCGGATTCCAGATTACCACAAAATAGGGGATTTACTTGCTCCGGGACTCGTTTGACCTTGAAAATGGGTCGTTTTAGCCGTAAGGGCCAACTGGCTCCATAGCTAAGGTCTTAATGGACGTCCATGAAAATTTTTAGCAAAAAGAAGGTCGGCATCCCGGATCACCAAAACAAATGGTGAACTATAGCACATGAAAATCGGCAAAATGGGGGTTTACCTGCTTCGAGGCTTGTTTGACCTTGAAAATGGGCCGTTTTAGCCGTGAGGGCTAATTGGCTCCATAGCTATGGTCTTAATGGACGTCCATGAAAATTTTTGACAAAAATGAGATTGGAATTCTGGATCACGAAAAACGATGGTGAACTATAGCACACAAAAATTGGCAAAATGGGGTATACCTGTTCCGGGGCTCGTTTGACTCTGAAAATGGGCCGTTTTAGTCGTAAGGGTAAACTGGCTCCATAACTAAGGTCTAAACGGTCGTCCATGAAAAATTTTGGTAAAAATGAGGTCGGAATTCCAGATCACCAAAAAAGATGGTGAATTATAGCACACAAAAATTGGTAAAATATGGGGTTTACCTACTCCGTGGCTCGCTTAACCTTGAAAATAGGTCGTTTTGGCTGTGAGGGCTAACTAGCTCCATAGCTAAGGTCTTAACGGACGTCCCTAAAAAAATTTCGGCAAAAATGAGGTAGTAATTCTGTATCAGCAAAAAAGATGGTGAACTATAGCACATGAAAGTTGGCAAAATTGGGGGTTTAGCTACTCCGCAGCTCTTTTGACTTTTAAAATGGGCCGTATTGGCTGTGAGGGCTAGCTGTCTCCATAGCTAAGGTCTTAATGGACGTCCATGAAATGTTTTGGCAAAAATGAGGTTGGAATTACGGATCACCAAAAAAAGATGGTGAACTATAGCACACTAAAATTGGCAAAATGGGGAGTTTACATGCTCCGGGGCTCGTTTGACCTTTAAAATGGGTCGTTTTGGCAGTAAGGGTCAACTGGCTTCATAGCTAAGGTCTTAATGGACGTCCATTAAATTTTTTGGCAAAAATGAGGTCGGAATTATGGATCACCAAAAAAAGATGGTGAACTATAACACACGAAAATTGGCTAAATGGGGGGCTTACATGCTCTGGGGATTGTTTGACCTTGAGGGCGAACTGTCTTCATAGCTAAGGTCTTAACGGACGTCCACGAAAAATTTCAGTAAAAATGAGCTCGAAATTCCAGTTCTCCAAAAAATTCATGGTCTATAGCACACGAAAATTGGCAAAATGCGGGGTTTACCTGATTCAGGGACCATTTGACCATGAAAATGGGACGTTTTATCCGTGAGGGCCAACTGGCTCCATAGCTAACGTCTTAACGGACGTCCACAAAATTTTTGGCAAACATGAGGTTTGAATTCCAGATCACCAAAAATAATGGTGAACTATAGCACACGAAAATCGGT
>NW_006238958.1:2693464-2708175 GCF_000226075.1 Solanum tuberosum
GGGGGGGGGGGGGGTTTACATGCTTTGGGGATCATTTGACCTTGAAAATGGGCCATTTGGGCATGAGGGCCAACTGCCTTTATAGCCAAGGTCACAACGGACGTCCATGAAAAATTTTGGCAAAAAGGAGGTCGAAATTCTGGATTACCAAAAAATCCATGGACTATAGCACATGAAAATTGGCAAAATGGGAGGTTTACCTGCTCCGGGGTTCATTTGAACTTGTAAATGGGACGTTCTGTCCTTGAGGGCCAATTGGCTCCATAGCTAAGGTCTTAACGGACGTCCACGAAAATTTTTGGCAAAAATGAGGTCGCAATTCCGGATCACCAAAAAATATGGTGAACTATAGCAAATGAAAATTGGTAAAATTGGGGGTTTACCTATTACGGGGGTCGTTTGACTTTGAAAATGGGACGTTTTGGCCGTGAGAGACAACTCACTCCATAGGTAAGGTCTTAACGGACGTCCACGAAAATTTTTGGCAAAAATGAGGTTGGTATTCCAGATCACCAAAAAGTACATGGACTATAGCTCACGAAAATTGGCAATATGGGGGGTTTACCAATTTCTACTCATATAAAATTGAGTAAAAATGGGATGTTTTGGCCGTGAGGGCCAACAGGATCTATAACTAAGGTCTTGACGGACGTCCATGAAAATTTTTTGAAAAAATGAGCTCGGAATTTCAAATCACCAAAAAGTCCAGGGACTATAGCACACGAAAATTGGCATAATGGGATGTTTTGGCCATGAGGGGTAACTGGCTCCATAGCTAACGTCCTAACAGACGTCCACGAAAATTTTGGCAAAAATGAGGTTGGAATTCTAGATCACCAAAAATATAGGTGAACTATAGCACATGAAAATCGGTGAAATGGGGGGTTTACTTGCTCCGCGGATCATTTGACCTTGAAAATCGGCCATTTGGGCGTGAGGGCCAACTGATTCCATAACTAAGGTCATAACAGACGTCCATGAAAAATTTTGGCAAAAATGAGGTCGGAATTTCGGATCACCAAAAAATCCATGGACTATAGCACACAAAAATTGGCAAAATGAGAGATTTACTTGCTCCGAGGTTCATTTGAACTTGTAAATGGGATGTTCTGTCCTTGAGGACCAACTGGCTCCATAGCTAAGGTCTTAACAGACGTCTACGAAAATTTTTGGCAGAAATAAGGTCTCAATTCCGGATCACCAAAAAAGATGGTGAACTATAGCAAATGAAAATTGGTAAAATTAGGGGTTTACCTGCTCCGCGGGTGGTTTGACCTCACAAATGGGTTGTTTTGTTTGTGAGGACCAACTAGCTCCATAGCTAAGGTCTTAGCGGACGTCCATGAAATTTTTATGGCAAAATGAGGTTGGAATTCCAGATCACCAAAAAAAATGGTGAACTATAGCACATGAAAATCGGTAAAATAGGGAGTTTACTTGCTCCGGGGGTCGTTTGACTTTGAAATTGGGACGTTTTGGCTGTGAGGGCCAACTGGCTCCATAGCTAAGGTCTTAACGGACGTATCCACAAAAAATTTTGGCAAAAATGTGGTGGGAATTCCAGATAACCAAAAAGTCCATGGACTATATCACACGGAAATTGGCAAAATGGGAGGTTTACCTGTTCTGGGGATCATTTGAACTTGAAAATGGGATGTTTTGGTCGTGAGGGCTAGTTGAATCCATAGCTAAGGTCTTATGGACGTCAACGAAAATTTTTGGTAAAAATGAGGTTGGAATTCTAGATCACCAAAAAGTTCATGGACTATAGCACACGAAAATCAGAAGGCCAAATGCAGTTTTACAAGATGCTTGAGAAGTGTGCCAAACCATAAAATAGATGACCATTCACTTTTTGAGATCTTCTACGGAGCAATGGATGATAATGAAAAAGCAATGGCGAACACTATCACTAGTGGATCATTCATGACAAATACTTTTGAGAAAAGCATGATGTTCACTTCTTAGCGCTTAGGCCACTACCTAAAGTAAGCTTTTCGCTCTTTTCCTCTTACATAACAACGATGGAGGAGATAGTAAGCATGACTTTCTACGCAATGATTTCTTCTTCTCTTATGATTTCTCAAGTTACATGGGGGATACCAAGAGAGTAGATTGGCTGGTTTTTACAGTCAAGTATAGTTGATAATCCCATTTTCGAATATGAATTTGAATAGATTCTCTTTATTATTATAAATATTAGCTTTTTTATCTTCCACCCTATCTCCACAGCTTTGGGCGACCCCTCCCCTTCCTCTTTTTTTTCGTTTCAAGTATGGACCTTAATTTACCGAACTGGCTTAGTAAAGTAGAAATCATTAGCTGTCAACTATTCATAGTCAGCAGTGGAAGAGGGCGTAGCTTTGATTGCTCAAGTTCCCCTCTCATGGTTGAATGTAAAAAAGAATTTCTTTTATTTAGTAACAGTCTTATAAGGATGATACTTCCTTGCATGTATCACTAGTAGTCTTCCGTTGTTCACTTTGTAATGTTGTTTGGCTGGTTTGTCTATGTGGTGTGCTTGAGTTCGTTAGATGTCATAGTCTCTTTTATTGGAGTAATGTTAGAAGAAGAAGGTTAATGTTCTTAGCATGATAACAATCGTGTGATAATTCCATTAAGGATAGACCTAGGATTGAAAGAGTCGCAATAGATGGATAGCATCTTCAAGGGATTGATGGCTTCTTCAGGAAAGGCTTGGCCTCCAGAAGATGATGACTGTTTCGGAAGGATAGAGTCATTGTATTCCCGAGTACTGATTCTATTTTAGGATGGTATTCTATTGAATGAAGGCTACCTTCTTACTTGGCAGGATAGGGTAGACATATATAGTACGATTGGATTGATGGATGGTGCACTATCCTTCTCCCAATCATTTCTCAGCAAAACCAATGACTACAACTTATTAAAGGAAAACTACGAAAAAGATCTTAAAGCTAGTTGTCTCAATCATCCACAGCTCCGGGATTAATGTGCTTTTTTTATGCTGGAGTCATAGCTTATCTAAATTCTTATAGGTCTTAACGGACGTCTATAAATTTTTTTGGCAAAAATGAATTCGAAATTCCAAATCACCAAAAAGTCCATGGACTATAGCACATGAAAATTGGCAATATGGGGGTTTACCTTCTCCGAGGCTCGTTTGACCTTGCAAATAAGACGTTTTGGCTATGAGGGCTAACAGTATCCATAGCTAAGGTCTTAACGCACATCCACGAAGAATTTTGGGAATAATTAGGTCGAAATTCCAGATAACCAAAAGTCCATGGACAATATCACACAAAAATAGGCAAAATGTGAGGTTTGAGCAAGCCAATTTTTCAAAATACGTCTTTTACTCATTCTTATATTCGTAGAAATATGGTGAGAAAAAAAAAAGGAAATTCAAATAAAAGAGAGGATTTTTTCATATAGATCTCGAAAAAATATGAGGAATCAAAAAAAAATTGCGTCAAACGGACATTCGAGTCCAAAGTTACGACCATTTGAAAATTCAGCATCTTAAATATTGAAGGTAGCTTTGAATTTAGGAAACTTTAAACAGCCATAACTCGGGCCTCGGATGTCCGTCGTTTCAGGCAATTTTTTTTTCAACCTATGTATTTTTTCGAGATCTATGCAACCAAACTTCCGTAAGGCGGTTTGAGCGAGCTGATTTTTCAAAAAATGTCTTTTACTCATTCTTATATTCGTAGAAATATGATGAGAAAAAAAAAAGAAAATTCAAATTAAGGGGATGAGTTTTTCAAATATATCTCAAAGTAATACGAGGAATCAAAATTTTTTTTGTGTCAAACGGACATTCGATCCCAAAGTTACAATCATTTGAAAATTCAGCATCTTAAATATTGAAGGTAGCTTTGAATTTAGGAAACTTCAAACAGCCATAACTCGAGCCTCGGATGTCCGTTTCAGGCAGTTTTTTTTTCAACCTGTGTATTTTTTCGAGATCTACGCACCCAAACTATCGTAAGGCGGTTTGAGCAAGCCAATTTTTCAACAAACGAGTTTTACTCATTCTTATATTCGTAGAAATATGATGAGCAAAAAAAAAATTCAAATAAAGGGGATGAGTTTTTTAAATAGATATAAAAAAAATACGACGAATCAAAAAAAAATTGCGTCAAACGGTCATTCGAGCCCAAAGTTACAACCATTTGAAAATTCACTATCTTAAATATTGAAAGTAACTTTGAATTTAGGAAACTTTAAACGGCCATAACTCGGGCCTCGGATGTCCGTTTCAGGCAATTTTGTTTTAACCTGTGTATTTTTTTGAGATCTACGCAACCAAACTGCCTAAAGGCGGTTTGAGCGAGCCAATTTTTTGAATAATGACTTTTACTAATAGTTATATGACTAGGAATATGATGAGAAAAAAAAAAAGAAAATTCAAATAAAGGGGATGATTTTTTCAAATAGATCTCGAAAAAATACGAGGGATAAAAAATAGAATTGCCTCAAACGGGCATTCGAGCCCAAAGTTACGATCATTTGAAAATTCAGCATCTTAAAGATTGAAGGTAGGGTTTGAATTTGGGAAACTTCAAACCCCCATAACTCGAGCCTCGGATGTCCGTTTCAGGCGATTTTTTTAAAACCTGTGTATTTTTACAATATCTACGCAACCAAACTGACTAAAGTCGATTTGAGCGAGCCGATTTTTCAAAAAATGACTTTTACTGATAGTTATATGACTAGAAATATGATGAGAAAAAAAAGAAAATTCAAACAAAGGGGATGATTTTTTCAAATAGATCTCGAAAAAATACGAGGAATCCACAAAAGAATTGCCTCAAACGGACAATCGAGCCTAAAGTTACGATCATTTGAAAATTGAGCATCTTAAAGATTGAAGGTAGCTTTGAATTTGGGAAACTTCAAACTCCCATAACTCGGGTCTCGGATGTCCGTTTCAGGTGATTTTTTTTTCAACCTGTATATCTTTTCGATATCTACGCAACCAAACTGCCTAAAGGCGGTTTTAGCGTGCCAGTTTTTCTAAAAATGACTTTTACTGATAGTTTTATGACTAGGAATATGATGAAAACAAAAAGGAACTTCAAATAAACGGGATGATTTTTTCATATAGATCTCAAAAAAATACGAGGAATCAAAAAAAGAATTTTCTCAAACGGACATTCGAGCCCGAAGTTACGATCATTTGAAAATTCAGCATATTAAAGATTGAAGGTAGCTTTGAATTTGGGAAACTTCAAACGCCCATAACTCGGGCCTCGGATGTCCTTTTCAGGCGATTATTTTTTTCAAACTGTGTATTTTTTCGACATCTACGCAACCAATCTTCCTGAATGCGGTTTGAGCGAGCCGATTTTTCAAAAAAATGACTTCTACTGATAGTTATTTGACTAGGAATATGATGAAAACAAAAAGGAACTTCAAATAAACGGGATGATTTTTTCATATAGATCTCAAAAAAATACGAGGAATCAAAAAAAGAATTTTCTCAAACGGACATTCGAGCCCGAAGTTACGATCATTTGAAAATTCAGCATATTAAAGATAGAAGGTAGCTTTGAATTTGGGTAACTTCAAACGCCCATAACTCGGGCCTCGGATGTCCCTTTCAGGCGATTATTTTTTTCAACCTGTGTATTTTTTCGACATCTACGCAACCAATCTTCCTTAATGCGGTTTGAGCGAGCCGATTTTTCAAAAAAATGACTTCTACTGATAGTTATATGACTAGGAATATTATGAGAAAAAAAAAGGAACTTCAAATAAAGGGGATGATTTTTTCAAACAGATCTCAAAAAAATACGAGAAATCAAAATAAAAATTGCCTCAAACGGACATTCGAGCCCAAAGTTACGATCATTTGAAAATTCAGCATCTTAAAGATTAAAGGTAGTTTTGAATTTGGGAAACTTCAAATGCCCATAACTTGGGCCTCGAATGTCCGTTTCAGGCGATTTTTTAATTCAACCTGTGTATTTTTTCGATATCTATGCAGCCAAACTGCTTGAAGGCGCTTTGAGCCAGCCGATTTTTTGAAAAATGACTTTTACTGATAGTTATATGACTAGGAATATGATGAGAAAAAAAAGGAACTTCAAACAGCCATAACTCGAGCTTCGGGTGTCCGTTTCAGGCGATTATTTTTTGAACCTGCATATTTTTTCGATATCTATGCAACCGAAATGTCATGAGGCGGTTTGAGCGATCCAATATTTCAAAAAAATGCCTTTTACTCATTCTTATACGAGTAGAAATACGATGAAAAAGTAAAAGGAAAATTCAACTAAAGTGAATGAGTTTTTCAAATAGATCTCAAAGAAATACGGGGAATAAAAAAAATTGCGTCAAAAGGACATTCGAGTCGAAAGTTACGATCATTCGAAAATTCAGCATCTTAAAGATTGAAGGTAGCTGTGGAAAAATGGAAATTCAAACGGCCATGACTCGGGCTTCGGGTGTCCATTTCAGGCGATTTTTTTGTTGAACCTGCATATTTTTTTGATATCTACGCATCCAAAATGTCATAAGGCGGTTTGAGCGAGCCGATTTTTCAAAAAACTCCGTTTACTCATTGAAATATGATGAAAAAGTAAAAACCAAATTCAATTAAAGGGGATGAGTTTTTCAAATACATCTTGCAAAAATACGAGGAATCAAAAAAGAAATTGCGCCGAAAGGTCGTTCGAGTCAAAAGTTATGATCATTTGAAAAATTCAGCATCTTAAAGATTAAAGGTAGCTGTGAATTTGGAAACTTCAAACGGCCATAACTCGGGCTTCGAATGTCCATTTCAGTCGATTTCTTTTTTGAACCTGCGTATTTTTTCGATATCTACGCAACCAAAATATCGTAAAGCAGTTTGAGCGATCAGACTTTTCAATAAACGCCTTTTACTCATTCCTATACGAGTAGCAATACGATGAATAAATAAAAAAGAAATTTCAAACGGCCATAACTCGAGCTTCGGATGTCCGTGTAAGGCGATTTTTTTTTGAAACCCGCGTATTTTTTCGATAGCTACGCAACCAAACTGCCGTAAGGCGGTTTGAGCGAGCCGATTCTTCAAAAAACGCGTTTTGCTCATTCTTCGGTGAGTAGAAATAAGGTGAGAAAATAAAAAGGAAATTCAAACAACCATAACTCGAGCTCCGAGCGTCCGTTTCAGGCGATTTTTTTTTGAACCCGCATATTTTTTCGATAGCTACGCAACCAAACTGCCGTAAGGCGGTTTGAGCGAGCCGATTTTTCTGAAAATGCGTTTTGCTCATTCTCATACGAGTAGAAATGTGACGAAAAAATTAAAGGGAAATTCGACCGAAGCGACTGAGTTTTTCGAATAGATCTTGAAAAAATACGGGGAATCAAAAAAAATTTGCGTCAAAAGGACGTTCGAGTCGAAAGTTACGATCATTCGAAAATTCAGCATCTTAAAGGTTGAAGGTAGCCGGGGAAAAAGGAAATTCAAACGGCCATAACTCGAGTTTCGAGCGTCCGTTTCAGGTGATTTTTTTTTTGAACCTGCGTATTTTTTCCATATCTACGCAACCAAACCGTCGTAAACCAGATTGAGCGAGCCGATTTTTCAGAAAACGCCTTTTACTCATTGAAATATGACGAAAAAGTAAAAAGGAAATTCAAACGGCCATAACTCGAGCTTCGGACGCCCTTTTCAGGCGATTTTTTTTTTGAACCTGCATATTTTTACGATATCTAATCAACCGAAACGTCGCGACGGGGTCTGAGCGATCCGATTTTTCAGAAAACGCCTTTTTGCTCATTCTTATACGAGTAGAAATATAACGAAAAAATTAAAATGAAATTCAACGAATGCGAATGGCTTTTTCGAATAGATCTCGAAAAAATACGAGGGATCAAAAAAAAAATTGCGTCAAAAGGACGTTCGAGTCGAAAGTTACGATCATTCGAAAATTCAGCATCTTAAAGGCCGAAGGTGCCCGGGAAAAAAGTAAATTCAAACGGCCATAACTCGGGCCTCGGATGTCCGTTTCAAGCTCCGGGCGTCCGTTTCAGGCGATTTTTATTATGAACCTACGTATTTTTTCGATATCTACGCAACCAAACCGTCGTAAACCGGTTTGAGCGAGCCGATTTTTCTGAAAACGCGTTTTGCTCATTCTCATACGAGTAGAAATGTGACGATAAAATTAAAGGGAAATTCGACAGAAGCGAATGAGTTTTTCGAATAGATCTCGAAAAAATACAGGGAATCAAAAAAATAATACGTCAAAAGGACGTTCGAGTCGAAAGTTACGATCATTCGAAAATTCAGCATCTTAAAGGTTGAAGGTAGCCGGGGAAAAAGGAAATTCAAACGGCCATAACTCGAGCTTCAAACATCCGTTTCAGGCGATTTTTTTTTTGAACTTGCATATTTTTTTGATATCTACGCAACCAAACCGTCGTAAACCGGTTTGAGCAATCCGATTTTTCAGAAAATGCCTTTTACTCCTTGAAATACAATGAAAAAGTAAAGAGGAAATTCAATAAAAGGGGATGAGTTTTTCAAATAGATCTCGCAAAAATAAGAGGAATCAACAAAAAAATACGCGTCGAAAGGGCGTTCGAGTCAGAAGTTACGATCATTTGAAAAATTCCTAAAGATTGAAAGGTGGCCGGGAATTTGGGAAACTTCAAACGGCCATAACTCGAGCTTCAAAACATCCGTTTCAGGCGATTTTTTTTTTGAACCCGCGTATTTTTTCGATAGCTACGCAACCAAACTACTGTAAGGCGGTTTGAGCGAGCCGATTTTTTACAAAACGTCTTTTACTCATTCTTCGGTGAGTAGAAATAAAGTGAGAAAATAAAAAGGAAATTCGAACGGCCATAATTCGAGCTTCGGGGGTCCGTTTCAGGCGATTTTTTTTTTAACTTGCGTATTTTTTCGATATCTACGCAACCAAACCATCGTAACCCGGTTTGAGCAATCCGATTTTTCAGAAAACGCCTTTTACTCATTGATATACGATGAAAAAGTAAAAAGGAAATTCAATGAAAGGGGATTAGTTTTTCAGATAGATCTCGCAAAAATAAGAGGAATCAAAAAAAAAATCGCGTCGAAAGGGCGTTCGAGTCAGAAGTGACGATCATTTGAAAAGTTCTCAAAGATTGAAAGGTGGCCGGGAATTTGGGAAACTTCAAACGGCCATAACTCGAGCTACGGACGTCCGTTTCAGGCGATTTTTTTTTGAACCCGCGTATTTTTTCGATAGCTACGAAACCAAACTGCCATAAGGCGGTTTGAACGAGTCGATTTTTCAAAAAACGTCTTTTACTCATTTTTCGGTGAGTAGAAATAGGATGAGAAAATAAAAAGGAAACTCAAACGGCCATAACTCGGGCTTCGGACGTCCGTTTCAGACGATTTTTTTTTGAACCCGCATATTTTTACGATATCTAATCAACCGAAACGTCGCGACGGGGTCTGAGCGATCCGATTTTTCAGAAACGCGTTTTGCTCATTCTAACATGAGTAGAAATGTGACGAAAAAATTAAAGGGAAATTCGACCGAAGCGAATGAGTTTTTCGAATAGATCTCGAAAAAATACGGGGTATCAAAAAAAAATTGTGTCAAAAGGACGTTCGAGTCGAAAGTTACGATCATTCGAAAATTCAGCATCTTAAAGGTTGAAGGTAGTCGGGGAAAAAGGAAATTCAAACAGCCATAACTCGAGCTTCGGGCATCCGTTTCAGGCGATTTTATCTATGAAATTGCGTATTTTTTCGATATCTACGCAACCAAATCGTCGTAAACCGGTTTGAGCGAGCCGATTTTTCAGAAAACGCCTTTTACTCATTGAAATATGACGAAAAAGTAAAAAGGAAATTCAATGAGGGGGGATGAGTTTTTCAAATAGATCTCGCAAAAATACGAGGAATCAAAAAAAGAATTGCGCCGAAACGACGTTCGAGTCGGAAGTTACGACCATTCGAAAAAAATTCTTAAAGATTGAAGGTAGCCGTGAATTTAGGAAATTTCAAACGGCCATAACTCGGGCTTCGGATGTCCGTTTCAGTCGATTTTTTTTTTGAACCTGCGTATTTAGGAATTTGGGAAACTTCAAACCGCCATAACTCGAGCTCCGGACGTCCGTTTCAAGCGATTATTTTTTGAACCCGCATATTTTTTCGATAGCTACGCAACCAAACTGCCGTAAGGCGGTTTGAGCAAGCCGATTTGTCAAAGAACGTCTTTTACTCAGTCTTCGGTGAGTAGAAATAAGGTGAGAAAATAAAAAGGAAATTCAAACGGCCATGACTCGAGCTCCGGGAGTCCATTTCAGGCAATTTTTTCTTTGAACCCGCTTATTTTTTTGATAGCTACGAAACCAAACTGCCGTAAGGCAGTTTGAGCAAGCCGATTTTTCTTAGAACGCGTTTTGCTCATTCTCATACGAGTAGAAATGTGACGAAAAAATTAAAGGGAGATCCGACCGAAGAGAATGAGTTTTTCGAATAGATCTCGAAAAAATACGAGGGATCAAAAAAAAAATTGCGTCAAAAGGACGTTCGAGTCGAAAGTTACGATCATTCGAAAATTCAGCATCTTAAAGGCCGAAGGTGCCCGGGAAAAAAGTAAATTCAAACGGCCATAACTCGGGCCTCGGAGGTCCGTTTCAGTCGATTTTTTTTTTGAACCTGCGTATTTTTTCGATTTCTACGCATCCAAACCGTCGTAAACCGGTTTGAGCAAGCCGATTTTTCAGAAAACGTCTTTTACTCATTGAAATAAGATGAAAAAGTAAAAAGGAAATTCAATGAAAGGGGATGAGTTTTTCAAATAGATCTCGCAAAAATAAGAGGAATCAAAAAAAAAATCGCGTCGAAAGGACGTTTGAGTCAGAAGTTACGATCATTTGAAAAATTCTCAAAGATTGAAAGGTGGCCGGGAATTTGGGAAACTTCAAACGGCCATAACTCGATGTTCGGACGCCCGTTTCAGGCGATTTTTATTTTGAACCCGCGTATTTTTTCGATAGCTACGCAACCAAACTGCCATAACTCAAGCTCCGGGCGTCCGTTTCAGACGATTTTTATTTTAACCCGCGTATTTTTTCTATAGCTACGCAACCGAAATGCCGTGAGGCGGTTTGAGCGATCCGATTTTTCTGAAAACGCGATTTGCTCATTCTCATACGAGAAGAAATGTGACGAAAAAATTAAAGGGAAATTCGACTGAAGCGTATAATCTTTTCGAATAGATCTCGAAAAAATATGGGGAATCAAAAAAAAATTATGTCAAAATGACGTTCGAGTCGAAAGTTACGATCATTCGAAAATTCAGCATCTTAAAGGTTGAAAGTAGTCGGGGAAAAAGGAAATTCAAACGGCCATAACTCGAGCTTCGGGCGTCCGTTTCAGGCGATTCTTTTTTTGAAACTGCATATTTTTTTGATATCTACGCAACGAAACCGTCGTAAACCGGTTTGGGCAAGCCAATTTTTCAGAAAACGCCTTTTACTCATTGAAATACGATGAAAAAGTAAAAAGGAAATTCAATGAAAGGGGATGAGATTTTCAAATAGATCTCGCAAAAATAAGAGGAATCAAAAAAAAATCGCGTCGAAAGGACGTTCGAGTCAGAAGTTACGATCATTTGAAAAATTCTCAAATATTGAAAGGTGGCCGGGAATTTGGGAAACTTCAAACCGCCATAACTCGAGCTCCGGACGTCAATTTCAGGCGATTTTTATTTTGGACCCGCGTATTTTTTCGATAGCTACGCAACCAAACTGCCATAAGGCAGTTTGAGCGAGCCGATTTGTCAAAAAACGTCTTTTATTCATTCTTCGGTGAGTAGAAATAAGGTGAGAAAATAAAAAGGAAATTCAAACGGCCATAACTCGAGCTCCGGGCGTCCGTTTCAGGCGATTTCTTTTTGAACCCGCGTATTTTCTCGATAGCTACGCAACCAAACTGCCGTAAGGCTGTTTGAGCGAGCCGATTTTTCTGAAAATGCGTTTTGCTCATTCTCATACAAGTAGAAATGTGACAAAAAAATTAAAGGGAAATTCGACCGAAGCGACTGAGTTTTTCGAATAGATCTCAAAAAAATACGGGGAATCAAAAAAAAATTGCGTCAAAAGGACGTTCGAGCCGAAAGTTACGATCATTCGAAAATTCCGCATCTTAAAGGTTGAAGGTAGCCGGGGAAAAAGGAAATTCAAACGGCCATAACTCGAGTTTCGAGCGTCCGTTTCAGGCGATTTTTTTTTTTAACCTGCGTACTTTTTCGATATCTACGCAACCAAACCGTCGTAAACCGGATTGAGCGAGCCAATTTTTCAGAAAACGCCTTTTACTCATTGAAATACGATGAAAAAGTAAAAAGGAAATTCAATGAAAGGGGATGAGTTGTTCAAATAGATCTCGCAAAAATAAGAGGAAAAAAAAAAATCGCGTCGAAAGGACGTTCGAGTCAGAAGTTACGATCATTTGAAAAATTCTCAAAGATTGAAAGGTGGCCGGGAATTTGGGAAACTTCAAACAGACATAACTCGAGCTCCGGGCGTCCGTTTCAGGCGATTTTTTTTTTGAACCCGCGTATTTTTTCAATAGCTACGCAGCCAAACTGTCGTAAGGCGGTTTGAGCAAGCCGATTTGTCAAAAAATGGCTTTTACTCATTCTTCGGTGAGTATAAATAAGGTGAGAAAATAAAAAGGAAATTCAAACGGCCATACCTCGGGATTCGGACGTCCGTTACAGACGATTTTTATTTTGAACCTGCGTATTTTTTCAATATCTACGCCGGACGTCCTTTTCAGGCGATTTTTTTTTTGAACCTGCATATTTTTACGATATCTAATCAACCGAAACGTCGCGACGGGGTCTGAGCGATCCGATTTTTCAGAAAACGCCTTTTTGCTCATTCTTATACGAGTAGAAATATGATGAAAAAATAAAAAGGAAATTCAACGAAAGCGAATGAGTTTTTCGAATAGATCTCGAAAAAATACGGAGAATCAAAAAGAAAATTGCGTCAAAAGGATGTTCGAGTCAAAAGTTACGATCATTCGAAAATTCAGCATCTTAAAGGTTGAAGGTAGCCGGGGAAAAAGGAAATTCAAACGGCCATAACTCGAGCTTCGGGCGTCCGTTTCAGTCTATTTTTTTTTTGAACCTGTTTAATTTTTCGATATCACCGCAACCAAACCGTCGTAAACCAGTTTGAGCGAGCCGATTTTTCAGAAAATGCCTTTTACTCATTGAAATACGATGAAAAAGTAAAAAGGAAATTCAATGAAAGGGGATGAGTTTTTCAAATAGATCTCGCAAAAATAAGAGGAATCAAAAAAAAAATCGCGTCGAAAGGACGTTCGAGTAAGAAGTTACGATCATTTGAAAAATTCTAAAAGATTGAAAGGTGGTTGGGAATTTGGGAAACTTCAAACGGCCATAACTCGAGCTCCGGACGTCCGTTTCGGGCGATTTTTTTTTGAACCCGCGTATTTTTTTTATAGCTACGTAACCAAACTGCCGTAAGGCGGTTTGAGAGAGCCGATTTGTTAAAAAACGTATTTTACTCATTCTTCGGTGATTAGAAATAAGGTGAGAAAATAAAAAGGAAATTCAAACGGCCATAACTCGAGCTCCGGGCGTCTGTTTCAGGCGATTTTTTTTGAACCCGCGTATTTTTTTGATAGCTACGCAACCAAACTGCCATAAAGCGGTTTGAGCGAGCCGATCTTTCTGAAAACGCGTTTTGCTCATTCTCATACGAGTAGAAATGTGACGAAAAAATTAAAGAGAAATTCGACCGAAGCGAATGAGTTTTTCGAATAGATCTCGAAATAATACGGGGGATCAAAAAAAAAATTGCGTCAAAAGGACGTTCGAGTCGAAATTACGATCATTCGAAAATTCAGCATCTTAAAGGTTGAAGGTAGCCGGGGAAAAAGGAAATTCAAACGGCCATAACTCGAACTTCGAACGTCCGTTTCAGGAAATTTTTTTTTTGAACCTGCGTATTTTTTCGATATCTACGCAACCAAACCGTCGTAAACTGGTTTGAGCAAGCCGATTTTTCAGAAAACGCCTTTTACTCATTGAAATACGATGAAAAAGTAAAAGGAAATTCAATGAAAGGGAGAGTTTTTCAAATAGATCTCGCAAAAATAAGAGGAATCAAAAAAAAAATCGCATCGAAAGGACGTTCAAGTCAGAAGTTACGATCATTTGAAAATTCTCAAGGATTGAAAGGTGGCCGGGAATTCGGGAAACTTCAAACGGCCATAACTCGAGCTCCGGGCGTCCGTGTCAGGCGATTTTTTTTGAACCCGCGATTTTTTCGATAGCTACGCAACCAAACTTCCTTAAGGCGGTTTGAGTGAGCCGATTTGTCAAAAATCGTCTTTTACTCATTCTTCGGTGAGTAGAAATAAGGTGAGAAAATAAAAAAGAAATTCAAACGGCCATAACTCGAGCTCCGGGCGTCCGTGTCAGGCGATTTTTTTTGAACCCGCGATTTTTTCGATAGCTACGCAACCAAACTGCCGTAAGGCGGTTTGAGCGAGCCGATCTTTCTGAAAACGCGTTTTGCTCATTCTCATACGAATAGAAATGTGACGAAAAAATTAAAGCGAAATTCGACCGAAGAGAATGAGTTTTTCGAATAGATCTCGAAAAAATACGGGGAACCAATAATAAAATTGCGTCAAAAGGACGTTCGAGTCGAAAGTTACGATCATTCGAAAATTCAGAATCTTAAAG
>NW_006238958.1:2708472-2709943 GCF_000226075.1 Solanum tuberosum
AAACCGGCCATAACTCGGGCTTCGGACATCCGTTTCGGGCGATTTTTTTTTTGAACATGCGTATTTTTTCGATAGCTACGCAACCAAACTGCCGTAAGGCGGTTTGAGCAAGCCGATTTGTCAAAAAACGTCTTTTACTCATTTTTCGGTGAGTAGAAATAAGGTGAGAAAATAAAAAGGAAATTCAAACGGCCATAACACGAGCTCCGGGCGTCCGTTTCAGGCGATTTTTTTTTTGAACCCGCGTATTTTTTTGATAGCTACGCAACCAAACTTTCGTATGGTTGTTTGAGCCAGCTGATTTGTCAAAAAACGTCTTTTACTCATTTTTCGGTGAGTAGAAATAAGGTGAGAAAATAAAAAGGAAATTCAAACGGCCATAACACGAGCTCCGGGCGTCCGTTTCAGGCGATTTTTTTTTGTAACCCGTGTATTTTTTCGATAGCTACGCAACTAAACTGCCGTAAGGCAGTTTGAGCGAGCCGATCTTTCTAAAAACGCGTTTTGCTCATTCTCATACGAGTAGAAATGTGACGAAAAAATTAAAGGGATATTCGACCGAAGAGAATGAGTTTTTAAAATAGATCTCGGAAAAATAAGAGGAATCTAAAAAAAAATCGCGTCGAAAGGACGTTCGAGTCAGAAGTTACGATCATTTGAAAAATTCTCAAAGATTTAAAGGTGGCCGGGAATTTGGGAAACTTCAAACGGCCATAACTCGAGCTCCGGACGTCCGTTTCAGGCGATTTTTTTTTTGAACCCGCGTATTTTTTCGATAGCTATTCAACCAAACTTCTGTAAGGTGGTTTGAGCGAGCCAATTTGTCAAAAAACGTCTTTTACTCTTTCTTCGGTGAGTAGAAATAAGGTGAGAAAATAAAAAGGAGATTCAAACAGCCATAACTCGAGCTCCGGGCGTCCGTATCAGGCGATTTTTTTTTTGAACCCGCGTATTTTTTCGATAGCTAATCAACCGAAACGTCGCGACGGGGTCTGAGCGATCCGATTTTTCAGAAAACGCCTTTTTGCTCATTCTTATACGAGTAGAAATATAACGAGAAAATTAAAATGAAATTCAACATAAGCGAATGAGTTTTTCAAATAGATCTCGAAAAAATACGGGGAATCAAAAAAAAATTGCGTCAAAAGGACGTTCAAGTCGAAAGTTACGATCATTCGAAAATTCAGCATCTTAAAGGTTGAAGGTAGCCGGGGAAAAAGGAAATTCAAACGGCCATAACTAAAGTTTCGGGCGTCCGTTTCAGATGATTGTTTTTTTGAACCTGCGTATTTTTTCGATATCTACGCAACCAAACTGCCTTGAGGCGGTTTGAGCGAGCCGATTTTTCGAAAAACGCCTTTTGCTCATTCTTAGGCGAGTAGAAATAAGATGAGAAACGAAAAAGGAAATTCAAACGGCCATAACTCGAGCTTCAAACATCCGTTTCAGGCGATTTTTTTTTTGAAACCGC
>NW_006238958.1:2710097-2710391 GCF_000226075.1 Solanum tuberosum
ATAACTCGAGCTCCGGACGTCCGTTTCAGGCGATTTATTTTTGAACCAGCGTATTTTTTCGATAGCTACGCAACCAAACTGCCATAATGCGATTTGAGCGAGCCGATTTTTCAAAAAACGTCTTTTACTCATTTTTCGTTGAGTAGAAATAAGGTGAGAAAATAAAAAGGAAATTCAAACGGCCATAACTCGAGCTTCAAACATCCGTTTCAGGCGATTTTTTTTTTGAAACCGCGTATTTTTTCGATAGCTATTCAACCAAACTTCTGTAAGGTGGTTTGAGCGAGCCAATTT
>NW_006238958.1:2710406-2710640 GCF_000226075.1 Solanum tuberosum
ATATCTACGCAACCAAACCGTCGTAAACCGGTTTGAGCGAGCCGATTTTTCTGAAAACGCGTTTTGCTCATTCTCATACGAGTAGAAATGTGACGATAAAATTAAAGGGAAATTCGATCGAAGCGAATGAGTTTTTCGAATAGATCTCGAAAAAATACGGTGACTCAAAAAAAAAATTGTGTCAAAATGACGTTCGAGTCGAAAGTTACGATCATTCGAAAATTCAACATCTTA
>NW_006238958.1:2710704-2710826 GCF_000226075.1 Solanum tuberosum
ATTTTTTTCTTAAACCTGCGTATTTTTTCGATATCTACGTAACCAAATCGTCGTAAACCGGTTTGAGCGAGCCGATTTTTCAGAAAACGCCTTTTACTCATTGAAATACGATGAAAAAGTAA
>NW_006238959.1:0-18678 GCF_000226075.1 Solanum tuberosum
GTTATACGTCTACTTTTACGTAGACGTTCGGTACATTAGTTCCAACTTTAATTTTTTATTTGTTTATTAATTAAGTTATTTTATTTTTTTGTTATATTATCTTTGCTTGTTTTTCATAATATTAATTATTTTAAACTTGAACATGAATTTTGAAAAATATAGTGGTAAAAGACCAATGTCGGAAAGAAAAAATAATAGGGGAGGAGGAAGTAGTTCTAATTCTAAAAATTTGCCACCTCCTAGATTTAGAATTAATACTAATGATTATACTCATGTTGATGAAACTTCTTTTACACGAGACTCACGACCTATTGAATTTAATTCCGAAAATGAAGTAGATCATGAAACTTTAAATAGATGTTTTACTAATTTTGAGGAAGAATTAGATGAGGAAGTAGAAATAAATGAGGAAGATGATGAGACCCCTACCCCTACTAGTCCGGCTACCGAATTACCGGAACAAGATGAAGTCCCTTCTTTACCTACTTTTTCAAAGACCGTTGTACGTGTTAAAAGATCTTTAGTATGGAAATTTTTGGTACAAAATGAGGAAAAAACTACTGTTACTTGCACGAAATGTAAATTGATCATGAAACATGTAACTACGGGTACACAAGGGGGAACGGGACGACTAAGAACACATTTGAGAAAGTGTAATAAAGAATTTGCTCGCCTAGATGATATAGAAAGGGCTAATAGAAATGGAATACCCATACCTGAAAATTCTATGGGAGTTGGAGGTTCTAATATGGTTCAAAGTGAATTAAATATGACTATCCCGGCTAGCCGAAGCACACACCGCACATATAGTAAAGAAAAAGATCGTAGAGAATTAGCTAAAATGGTTGCTGTTTGTGGTTTGCCTTTTTCATTTCCTTCACATCCTGGTTTTATTCAGTATATTCGGGAATTGTATAACCCAGATTATGAAGGTATTCCAAGAAGTACAATTAAAAGTGATCTTTTTAAATATCAAAAAGAATATTGTCATTTTCTTCGTTGTTTATTTGCTTATTATGATGGTAGATTATCTATTACTTCTGATATGGGACGTAGTCCTAATGGTAATGATTATTTTACAATTACTGTCCATTGGATTGACCATGAATGGAACATGCAAAAACGAATATTAGGATATAAATATGTTGAAGAAACTAAAACCGGTGCTTATATAGCAACAAAAATAGGCCTTGTTTTACAATTTTATGGAATATGTGATAAAATAATGAGTGTCACTTTAGATAATGCTTCTAATAATTTGAAAGCAATTGATTATTTAAAATGTAGACTTTGTCCAATTGATAATGATTCTTTTCATATTAAGTGTGCCGCACATGTGTATAATTTGATAGTAAAAGATGGTATTTCTCAATTTGGAATTTCTTGTGAAAAAATTAGACTTGCTTGTAATTGGATTTTTAAAGCTAAAATAAAAGCTAGAATTACAGAATTTAAAAATCGTTGTAAAGAATGTGGACTTGAATATAGAAAAGTTTCAAAAGAAGTATGCACTAGATGGAATTCTTTATTTGAAATGCTTCAAGTTGCTTATATTTATCAAGAGCCGGTACAATTAGTTTTTAATGCTCATAATGCGGAACCGAATTTGAGAATTGGCTATGAATATTGGGAAAATACAAAAGAACTTATTGAATTTTTAAGTGTTTTTTATAAAGCAACAAATGCTGCTTCTGGTCAATATTATCCAACTATTTCTTCTGTTTTAGTAAATATTTGTGCTATTTCATCTGAATTTGCAAAATATAAAGGAAAAGATCGATTTGAAAATTCCCTTGCTTTTATGATTGAAAAATTCAAAAAATATTTTTTCCCTATTCCTCAAATCTATTTGACTGCTACTACTTTCAACCCAAATTACAAATTAAAAGGTGTTGAAAGAATGGTTGAAAAGATTTATGCAAATTTAGAAATTAGAGATGATGAAACTCCTAGTGTTGAAGATTGTAAAAGTAGCATATATATAAAAGCTAGAGAGTTATATAATACATATAAATCTATGGAAAAAAATATTCCAATAGTTGAACCTCCATCTTGTAGGCCTAGAAGTGATGATACGGATGATTGGATGGATGATTATCTTGAGCTTGAATCATCTACTAATAATGATTTTGATTTATATTTCAATCAGGCACGGGAAAAGATTAGGCATGAAGAAGGACAACTTCAAGCTCCAATATTAGTATGGTGGAAGAATCGTGAAAATCAATTTCCGACCCTTGCTAGGATTGTTCGAGATGTGCTAGCGATTCAAGCATCATCGGTCGCTTTGGAGCAAGCCTTTAGTGCGGCGAGATTTATGATTGGAGATCATCGATATTCATTAGCAAAGGATAGTTTGGAAATATCGGTGTTGTTTCGAGATTGGGTCAATGCCGAAAGAAGAAATACCGGACTACCACAATTAAATAGCCAAATAGAAGACGAAATAGATGAAATATTTGGTGATAATAGTGATGATGGTATGGAAGCAATGGAAGAAGAACGACAAATACAAGTTCCAAAAAATGTTTCTTTTGAAATGATACAAAAGTTACGAAAAGAATTTAAAAAGAGTTTCAATTGTTAGTACAATAATTAATATTCAATACCTAGATTATGTACTCTTTGTCTCTTTCTAATATTTGTATTGTACAATTTATTTATTTGAATAAATATACGGCTATTCGCCTTGATTTTCTTTTAAAATAGTCTCTTATATTTAATCCAAGTCATTTTAGAAATTTAATTTTCAACTATTTTAATATTAGTTTAAAGTTTAAACTTTAATATGAAATTGAATTTTAAGATTTAAACTTTAAATTCAATATAAACTTTAAACTTTAAACTTTAAAGTCAATTTTAAACTTTAAAATTTAAATTCAATATAAAGTTATAAACTTTAAAATTTAAAGTCAATTTTAAACTTTAAACTTAAAGTTATTAACTTTAAAATTTAAAGTCAATTTTAAACTTTAAACTTAAAGTTATTAACTTTAAAATTTAAAGTCAATTTTAAACTTTAAACTTAAAGTTATTAACTTTAAAATTTAAAGTCAATTTTAAACTTTAAACTTAAAGTTATTAACTTTAAAATTTAAAGTCAATTTTAAACTTTAAACTTAAAGTTATTAACTTTAAAATTTAAAGTCAATTTTAAACTTTAAACTTAAAGTTATTAACTTTAAAATTTAAAGTCAATTTTAAACTTTAAACTTAAATTCAATTGAAACTTTAAAGTTTAAAGTTTTAAATTGAAGTTTTTTAATAATATAATTTTATTAATTAATAATATAATATTATATAATAATTAAAGTTAATAAAAAAATAAAAAAAAGTTACCGGTACAAAATGATCCGGTAAGAACCGGTTCCGGTCCGGTCCAAACCGGTTCCAATCCGGTAACTAAGGGACCGGACGGAACCTTTGGAAATTTCCGGTAAAACCGGTTCCGGTAAGATCCGGTTCCGGTAAGGAAATCCGGTAACGAGGACCGGTTCCGGTAAAACCGGTCCTGTTGATCCGGTCCTGTCCGTTTGCCAGCCTTAGTCCCAATAGATTATTTTTCTGTCGCTAAATACTTAAAGTGTAAACCGACGGAATAGGGGCAGCTATTGCTACGATTGTTTGAACCGTCGGAATTAATCATTACAACAGACCTATTTGCTACGCGATCTGTTGTAGCGGTTGCTTAAACCGTGGTGTTAGAGGTACTGCAACGGTGTAGCAGCCTATTGCCACAATAACTGAACTGTTGCACTAGATCAAATTTCTAGTAGTGAATTATAAGATACCATAGCGTTTGATGTATCTAATAAAGATGTACAAGGAGCTTGAAATTGTGAAAGGTGATCTAACTGCTAGTCAGTTTGGCATTGAAGATATTTTGACAATGAAGTCCTACTTTTCTCTTAGACTTTTCTGTAAAAGTCTTTGGCACGACAAACTGGTTTCTTTCTTTTTAACCCAGTCAACTTTGTAAAATTTGTATTGTCAATAAATACTATTTCACTAGGCTCATTTTGAGTTGTATTGTTTGAAGCTGACTTATCAGGTGATTCATTTCTCTTCTTTATATCCTTTAGCTTCGCAATCACCTTATTCGCACATTTTACAACCAATTCATACCCTTCTTTGGATTCACTTGAAATTTGGACAAAAGTATGACATAAATGCTTCAACTTTTGGATCAATGTTTTTTTCTACTACATCCATCTCGTTTGTATGTGTAGCTCTTTTGTTCACCTTTTTAGTGTTATTGTATCGGAATTTTATTCTTTATATTCAATGTATTCAGGATCTTTAAAGCA
This sequence comes from Solanum tuberosum, assembly GCF_000226075.1. Lineage (NCBI taxonomy): Eukaryota > Viridiplantae > Streptophyta > Magnoliopsida > Solanales > Solanaceae > Solanum > Solanum tuberosum. Next base: position 4,308 of record NW_006238959.1, read on the forward strand.
TGCCTACATAGTATACCCAAAAATTCAAACAATTTGCAGCTGCAAGAAACATGAGTTACTGATCTCTTAACAGTCACGACATGCTCCTTAACACTTCCAAAGGGTTATAACATTATATATAGCTAGGTACATAACTCTCTTTCATTATAGGAGTCATTTACTGAAATCATGTAACGATTTTCGCCCATTCACTTTGGAACATGTCAAATATCGTTGGAGGTGTATACTTCCCTAGCATGAATCAATAAAGGAAGTTTAACCTTTAAAATAGGTATTCTTTGAGTCATGTCATAATCAAACGTATTCTCATTGGTGCGCTTGTCATTGACTGATCTTAAAAAAATGAACAATAACCAAATCTTATTTCAAATATCCTCTTAATGATCCATTAAAACTCTCATAAATATTGTATTTCTTCTGTATATCATGGATCATTTTTTTCTTATAAAAAAGGATTAACCCATCAAGGCCCCCTAAAGTTGGCATCAATTTTTACTTAGACACCTTAACTAGGTTTTGTTCATTTTAGACACCTCATGTAAGGCCCCGATGTGTCATTTTGACACTTTTTTTTACATTCAGCAAAAATATGATGGTGAGTGTGTTCACTCGCGGATGACGTGTAAAGTGTCAAATTAAATGAGGACATTTGTCATTTTATTCAAAATAATTCTTAAATAATAAACTATCAATTATAAAAAAAAAATAGTCAATGAATCAATGACACATGGCATTTTTTCCAAATAATAACAAAAAAAGGATTTAAGCACCTTAAAAATTCTTTAGGAGAAGCATCTCCTACCCCACTTCCACCTCCATCGTCTTCTCTAACATTGCAGAAACAAGTACAGTAGCACACACCCCTTAATCTTCTCTACCATATACCTGAAACTTTCTCTATCTCTTTTACTTAAATATTGTTCAATCCTTCTATGGTATAACTTTACTGAACTGATGTAACTCAATTTTTTTCAAATAAATGCAGCTCCACAAATTTTATTGCTAAAAGAAAATTCTACAGATTTTATTGCTAAAAAAGATAATCTAAGATCCAATGAACTTTTAAAAATGCAAATGTGTACGTGTTCATATCACATTGTTAAGTTTCTTTTAATGGGGCTTATCTCATTTTCTTAGTGACTTCTTATTCATCCCCAACTTTTCAAGTTTTTTCTTCAAATTTCAGTCTTTTTTTTCTCAAATTAAATTCAGGAAGAAGGGCATCATCCTTGGGAAATCTTGGGAAAAGCTCTGATATTTGGAATTAGATTCCTCGTTTGTGGCATCATCAAATCTATTTCACCATGGAAGAAGTTTAAGCTTGAGAAAATGGTGGATGAAAAAATGGGGAAGAAGAAGGAAATATAAAATAAAAATTGGCTAAAAAAGAGCCTGACGCGCGGTTAATGAGTGCGTCACACTTACCATGTCATGTCAGCAAAAAGTGTCAAAATGACACATTAAGACCTTACATGAGGTGTCTAAAATGAACAAAGCCTAGTTTAAATATCTAAGTGAAAATTGATGTCAATTTTAAGGAGCCACCAATGGGTTAAGCCTATAAAAAATGTGGTTTTCAGCCAGCTATTATCCGCAAGTTTTTTGTCAAGCATTTCCTGCCATGCACAAAAATCCTCTTCATACTCATAATCATAAAGCAATTTGCTAAAATCTCTTGAAAGTAATGCATTATCTCAATATGAGTAAGATGTTTAAACCCATTTTTTTCCAAGTGCCATACACAAAGGCGAGGATACGTATGTGGCATTACTAATGAGATAATAGAGGATATAGCAGGATCTTGATCGGTAAAAAAATGTTTATGATTTATCTGCGGACATAATCCTAAAGAATATATTAAAAATTCATTCAAATGATTTGGTTGATTCTTCATATAAAAAGGTTGCACCAAATATAACCATTTCCTTATCAAACCAACAAATAATGTCAAAGGTCAATACTCTATATTTGTTCTATATGTTGTATCAAAGGAAACAATATATCCATAAATCTTATAATCTCTTATCATCTTTCTATCGGCCCAGAAAACATTAGTTATCAAACCATCATCATCTAATAATTGTAAAGAATACCGAAAAGAAAAATCTTCAAGCATTTTTTTCTCAAAATAATCAACCAAACTACGAGTCACTCCATGTTTCAAACTTTCTTTTCTTTTATTCCGGAGATAATTCATTTGATCCTTTGTGTAACCTAGAAAAAATTCTCCTCCAACTTGATGAGCAGCACAATCAAATGAAGCTTTAGGACGTATTCACAAATCATCTAATAAGTTAATATCATATGCTTGAGCAACTTTTATCTTTCTTTGTGAAGGTAACAAATGAGCCAAAGAAGGAGAAATAAGAGGATGATTATGTTTCTCTTCAAATGAAGTGATGTGAAACATTCCATTTGATTAACGATTAATAATAATATGAACTAAGCACCCCGTTCTAGTGTCCTGCCTATGTTTTTGAACCACCACATCTCGTTTGATTTTGTGTCTATACCCTTCTTTATAACATGTAAACTTTCTTGAAGTCACATGCCCTTTGACTTTGTTTTTGTTAGCATATTCTTTGCTTATGCTAATGTGATGTGAAGATGAGCTACAGTCAATTAGAAGTTAGTTAATATTAGTTAGGCTGTTAAAAGTGAAAGGGTAGATCAATCATTTTATAATAATTAGTTGTAACTACCTAGCATAGAGTTAGTTAGTAAGATCAGTTACAAGTCATAGTAAGAGAGTTATAAATATTGTAACTCACTCAATGTAATCTTCTTCTTCTTAATACAAAATATCTGAGATGCTCATTGAGCTCTCATTGTTACTCTGATTGAGCTCTTTCGTTTTACCTTCATGGTATCAGAGTTGTACCTTCACAGTGCTTACTGTTGAAGACAAGTTGTGCAAAGGATTAAAGAATCAATTTCTGATTTATCGATTCATCTGTATCATCAGAATTCATTACAAATCTGAGCTTGGAGCAGAATTCTGTGGTGAATAATTGTTGATTTTTCTCTGGTTTTGCTTCCGTGACAACAATTTATCAAGGATATAATATGGTGAATGATCAAATAGTTGTGGATCAGTCTCAAACCGTCAACAATGGCCAAGGAGCTACTGGTTCCTTACATGGTAGCACTGGTTCAGGTAACACTGGAACAAGACAAGGTATCGACTATAATCATACTTTGTTTCTCAGTCCTACTGATGTTAGTGGCATTAGCATCATCTCATTTCATCTAGTAGGTGTTGAAAACAATACTCTGTGGAATCGATTTATTAGGCTAGCTCTGTTAGGGAGGAATAAAATAGGGCTAATTGATGAATCTTCTCGAAAAGAGGTTTATAGTGAGGAATTATGGGGACAATGGGAAAGAGTGAATGACATTGTACTATCATGACTTATGAATTCAGTTTCGAAGAGTTTATTGAGTGGTATAGCATTTGCTACTACTGCTTTTGATGTTTGGACTGATTTAAATGAGAGATTTGACAGAGTGGATGGATCTAGATCTTACAGTTTGCACAAAGATATTTCTTCCTTGCAGCATGGTAATATGTTTGTTTTTGTATACTATACAAGGCTTAAAAATCTATGGGATGAATTTGAGGCTTTAGTGCCTTCTCCTTCTTGTAATTGTGATAGATCCAAAGGCTTTGTGATTCATCTTAATAGGCAGAAATTGTATCAGTTTTTGATGGGATTAAATGACTCATATCATCAAGCTAGAAGTCAGATCCTTCTCATGAATCCATTACCAACTATTAATCAGGCTTATGGAATGATAGTGGGGGATGAGAGTCAAAAGGTTATGGTTACTCACACTAACAACACTAGTAGTATGGGCATGAGTTTCATTAGTAAGAATTCAGTAGCTCTGTACTCCAAGGTTGGTAGTAGGTAAATCAGAAGTTTAAAAGGAATTATATGCTAGTGTGTGAGTTCTGTAAATGTAAGGGACATAGTAAGGAGTTCTGCTACAAGATGATAGGATATCCTCTTGACTTCAAATCCAAAAGAAAGACTCAAGGTGTTACTTCTGGTCAGGTAACAGCTGATGTTCGTCACACTAATACATCAACATCTCAGGCAAATTTCTCATATGGTATGAACACTAATGTTCATATACCAAGTATAGGTACAAGGTTGAATCATCCACAACTAACATAAATGTTAACTTAGCTGGTAATAACCACAATAGGACAGTGAGAATGATGTTCAACAACTTCTTGAGGGCTGCACTTTCACAAAGGATCAGTATGATCACATACTCCACATGTTTCAGCAAAGATCAGAACCTACTGTAGCAGCCTACAATGCTACTCATTCAACAGGTAATGTGTTTTTTGTCTCTGAAAATAGTGATGTTTGGATTGTGGACACTTGGGCAACTAATCATATGGTGTCTAATTTGGATATGTTGATTAAAGAGTTTGTATCAAAACTGAAAGTTCCTAAGACAGTATACCTTCCAAATGATAATGCTACTCAAGTTACTCATGTTGGATCATGTGCATTATCTACTAGAAGTGTTCTTATAGATGTGTTTCATCTTCCAGAATTTAAATATAACTTGATGTCTGTCAACAAGATCACAAAGGAATTAGGTTGTTCAGTCACCTTTCCCCTTCATTTTTGTGTATTCCAGGAGCTTTACAGTGGGAAGGTGAAGAAGGTTGGTAAAGAGGCTGGAGGTCTGTATTTGTTGTTGTATCAGGTAGTTGATAAAAGGAAAAAGTCTGCATTGATGGTTGCATTTGTTGCTACCAATCCAAGCTCAGAGTGTCATGATTCAGATATGGAACTATGGCATAATAGATTAGGGCATGTTTCATCAATAGTTCTTTCTAGAATGTTTGATATGAATAAGCAGAGTTTATGTAAGATTTCTAAGTGTTTAGTTTGTCCATATGCTAAACAAACACGAGTAGTTTTTCCTACTAGTAGTATCAAAAGTAAATGTTGTTTTGACTTGATACATATTGACCTATGGGGTCCTTACAATACTCCTACTTGTGATGGTAATAAGTACTTTCTTACTATTGTTGATGACTTCTCCAGAATGACTTGGCTATTCTTACTTAAACTCAAGTCTGATGTTTGTGTTTCATTACAAGTATTCTTACAGTTTGTCAAGACACAGTTTGGTAAAATGGTGGAAATAATAAGAACTGATAATGGCACAAAGTTTGTCAATTCTGTTTGTGATCAAATGTTCAAAGATATGGGGATTATACACCAAAGAACTTATCCATATACCCCTCAGCAAAATGGGGTAGCTGAGAGGAAACATAGACACATACTTGAAGTTACTAGGGCTATGAGGTTTCAAGCACAAGTACCTTTAAGATATTGGGGACACTGTGTCCTAGCTGCAACTTATGTCATTAACAGACTTCCCAGCAGGGTTATCAATTTTCAAACTCCCTATGAGAGATTGTATGGTACTGCACCTGTATTAAGTCATTTGAGGACACTTGGATGTTTATGTTTTGCCAAAGATCTATCTGTACATGACAAATTGATGCCAAAATCAAGAATGGATGTGCATATGGGATATTCAGAAGTACAGAAGAGGTATTTACTGCTAGATTTGAGCAGCAAATCTTTTTTCACAAGTAGAGATGTGTTATTTAGAGAAGAAATATTCCCATTTTCTCAAAGTAAAAAACAGGTACACCAACCTGTAATTACAGATCCTTTGCAAGATACATGTGTTTTGTTTCCTCACTTAGATCTTGCTTCACTACCTCCTTGTGGTCCATCATCAGATGATGTTTTACAGTAGTGTGATGATCCACAACCTGAGGTTCCACCTATGACTGTAGCTGATAGGGTTGACAGTGCAGAACGTAGTGATTGTGTGCATGCTGCTATTAATGACACAAGTGCACCTGAGGTGGTTTCAAGTGCTACTGAGACTGATATTGTACCAACCAACATGAGATCTACTAGGATCAGACAAGCTCCACTGTGGTTAAAAGAGTTTGTGTCCTTGCAAGGTCATAAGGAAGTGAAGTATCCTCTGTGTAATTATTTGAGCTATTCTCATTTATCACCTAGCTATCAGTGCTATATTGCTGCTACTACACCATGCAAGGAACCTACCAGTTATTCAGAAGCTATCAAAGATCAAAAATGGGTTGCTGCTATGAAAGATGAAATTCAGGCCTTGGACAGTAACAATACTTGGGAGATCACTAACTTACCACCTAAAAAGAAGCCTATTGGGTGTAGGTGGATATACAAAGTCAAGTATAAATCTACTGGTGAAATTGAGAGGTTCAAAGCAATACTAGTTGCAAAAGGTTACAACCAACAAGAAGGGATAGACTATAATGAGACTTTCTCATCTGTGGTTAAAATGGTGACAGTGAGGACCATTGTGTCTTTGGTTGCTTCTAGACATTGGCATATCCATCAAATGGATGTGTTTAACACATTTTTGCAAGGAGACTTGGATGATGAAATCTATATGCAGCTACCTCTAGGTTTTGTCAGTCAAGGGGAGAAAGTATGTAGACTGACAAAGTCTCTATATGGACTCAAACAGGCTCCAAGGCAGTGGAATCACAAACTGACTGAGACTCTTCTTAAATTGAGTTTCAAACAAAGTCAATATGATCATTCTTGTTCATTAACAAGTCAAAAGAGGGAATCATTATAGTATTGGTTTATGTGGATGATATGTTAGTAACTGGAAGCAGTTTGAAGTTGATAGAGGAGACTAAAAAGGCACTGCAACTAGCATTCAATATGAAGGATTTAGGGGAGCTAAAATATTTCTTAGGCATTGAGTTTGTCAGATCAGCTGAGGGTATACTAATGCATCAAATGAAGTACATTCTTGACCTTATTTCTGAGGTTGGCATGACAACAACCAGACCTACAGGAACCCCTATTGACATTAATGTTAAGCTAACTTCCAAACTGTATGATGATCACCTAAGCAAACAGACAGAAGAGTTGGAGGATCCTTTAGTGGATCAGACTATGTATCAAAAACTCATAGGCAAACTCTTGTACTTGAATATGACCAGACCAGACATATCATTCAACACTCAAACTTTAAGCCAATTTCTACAATAACCAAAGAAGTCTCACATGGATGCAACACTGAGGGTGATTAAGTATCTAAAGAGACAACCAGGGCAAGGCTTATTGTTATCAAGTGACTCAGATAAGCTAGTCGATCTCTGCGTATTGTGATGCTGATTGGGCCTCATGCTCAATCACTAGGAAATCTGTTACAAGATACATGGTCAAGATTGGTAAATCACTAGTGTCTTGGAAGGCTAAGAAACAAACGACAGTTTCAAGAAGTTCTGCTGAAGCAGAGTATAGAAGTTTAGCTTCCACAGTCTCTAAATTGGTATGGCTACTTGACATGCTTAAAGAAGTAGGTGTTGAGGTTCAACTGCCAAGTCAAATATATAGTGATAGTAAGGCTGCAATACAAATTGTAGCAAATCCTGTTTATCATGAAAGAATAAAGCACATTGAGATTGACTGTCACTTCTCAAGAGAGAAATTACAAAAGGGATTGATCAAGGTGGATTACATTCCAACTAAGGAGCAGCCTGCTGATATCTTAACCAAAGGATTGACCATATTACAACATGATCATCATCTATCCAAGCTTGGAGTGTTGAACATATTTGCCCCTCCTAGCTTGAAGGGGAGTAATGTGATGTGAAGATGAGCTACTGTCAGTTAGAAGTTAGTTAATGTTAGTTAGGCTGTTAAAAGTGAAAAGGTAGATCAATCATTTTACAATAATTAGTTGTAACTACCTAGCATAGAGTTAGTTAGTAAGATCAGTTACAAGTCACAGTAAGAGAGTTATAAATAGTGTGACTCACTCAATGTAATCTTCTTCTTGTTAATACAAAATATCTGAGATGCTCATTGAGCTCTCATTGTTGCTCTGATTGAGCTCTTTCGTTTTACCTTCATATGCTAAAACCAATTGTACTGACGTATTCATTAAAGTAATCATATGCATGCTCATCCGATTCGAATTCCATTCCCAGTTTTATGAACAAATTACATTCACTTTGAGACTCACTAGATCCAATCTCCATAAATCTAAAACACAAAGAGTATAAATAAGATAAATAATCGATAATCTTAAAACTAAAATGAAATGTAATCTTAAATTTAAGAAAATTGATTACTATAAAACAAATTTCTACAACTTCAATTCAATTGATTTTTCAAGTCTACATAGTTGAACTTCACATACATAGCACAAACAAACATAATTTTAACATGTTATTCTTATTTCCTACATATTCCAACCTATCTAATAAATCTCAACTAGAAATTCTCTACTATAATATTTACATTAACTAGAAGTAACACACATTATAGCCATACAACTCCTCTCCATCACATAAAAGACATAAAAACCAGAGGTTATAGTTTCAATCCCATCAATTATCAAGTTTGTTGCTGTTTCTTTTAAGAATGCTTTACTCATGTTTAGGGTTCAGGTTTAGGGTTTAGGGTTTAGTATTAAATATGACTTCTTCCTCTTTGGGAATAACATTTTTACCTTTTAAGGTAAGAGTATTACACATAATATCTAACTGAGACATTTTATCAAACACATTATTGACACTTTTTTACACTGAAAGTTGTAACTACAAGAAGAGTATAAAATCAATGAATAACATACCTGCTTTTGTGTTGTCACTTCTTGTCGAGAAAAAAATATGTTGTAGTTCGTATGATTTAAAAAGGTATGATTTTAAACTGTAACTTTATATGGTGTAGTTCGTATTTGTTTACATATGATTACACTTTCTAACCAGTGAAACGAATTATTTTGCAAACTATGTGTTTGATTTGATTCTTTCTTGTCAATTTCCATGAAACCTTTCATGGCAAGAATCTGTTTAGGAAAAGACATTGAGTAGTAGTAGTGATGATGATGATGGTGGTGGTGGTGCTGGTGCTGGTGCTAATGATGATGATGATAATAATAATAATAATAATAATAAATATTGCATATTAGCAGGAGATTTAGTATTAATAATATTTTTTTTTAAAAATTGTTTGAACTAGCAAGTCCACTAAAAAAAATGTTATAACTTGTCCATTAAGGGTCGTTTGGTGTGATGGATTAGAGAAGTTAATTTTGGGATAACTTTTGAGTGACTTTTAATTCGTTGTTTGGTTGCAAAGGCTGGGATAACTTATCCCAAGATTAACAATTAGTCCTGGAATAACTTCTCCCTCACTGGGATGAAATGTAATCCCAGGATAAGTTTTCCTGAGATAAAATATGTAAAATAACATAAATACTCCTTTAAACTCTATTTTATACACCATTTTTATCTTTATGTATATTAATATAATTTTTAACAACATTTATAATAACATTCACAACCTTAATTATTCGTTGTTTTTATGATAATATATTTTCTATTAAAAAAAATCATTTTATAAGTACAATTTTTATTTATGATTATTTTATAACTTGAATATTCTTATGTTTATTTATGTTTTGATTTCTTTTAAAATGTTCACTCCACTACTAAATTACATATTTTTAATTAAATAGTTTATTACTTAGTTAAAAATTATATTTTATATATCAATTAAAATGTAGATAATTTTACTAATAAAATTTCTCTTACTTTAATAAACTTAAAATGAAAGTTTTATATTTAAGCCAAATAAAATGGAAGTTTTATTTTAAAACTAAATAAGATGAAAGTTTAATTTTTGAGCTAAATAAGATGAAAATTTTATTTTTAAGCTAAATAAGATGGAAGTTTTATTTTTGTTAACAAATGTTTTTTTTTTTACCTTCGAATTATAGGCATCGAATTATCTTAATTTTTGAAAATGGATCGTAAAGGAGTTTTTTTTTGTTAAACCCTATATACGTTGTTTTTTTTTTTAAAATGTTCTATAATCTTTTTATATATGGTTAGTCCTAATCATTTTTGTAAGTGTTGTAGAAAATCATGATGTTGATAAGGACTTTCAAACGTTTTTTCACAAAGCAACAAAAGGAAAGGGTGAAAGCTATGATTGACAACTTGGTCAATCTTCCATCAAAATCCAATGTACAAGATGATGATCTTATACCTTTTATGAAATACATTACAGGAATTAACAAGTTAATTGAAAAAACTGTTTGGGTCGGGGATTTATTAAGTGTGAAAGAGAAATACATGACTTTACGATTTGCATGTCCAATGATTTTCGTAAAGAATTGCTTGACAAATCTTGACATAAGATGGAATCTCAAATATCAAGATCTTACAATATGTTAGTTCAAGATCTCGGGGATAAATTCAGAGATTTGAAGGTTTGGAAGTTTGTGTGCCGTTCTTATGGACTATCTATAAATAATAATCATAGGACAAACTTCGTTACATCTTTATTTTCTAGAGTATAATGTTTATTGCCTAAAGACTTACGTCTAGATTTTATTAAATTTTTTTCTGTACACAAAAAATAAGTGATAATGTGTATTTGATTTGTACAATGATTGTCTATTTGTGACATGAATTGTATGAATTTATCATTTAGTTATTTATATTAATTATTGGTATTAAATATTTCTATATCTATTATAGAATTTACGCTTATTTAATCTTTAATTTATGCGATTTAAGAAAAACTAGGTTGGGGTGCATTGTTGGTGCATCGCCCTAGATCCAATTTCTTGTTGGGTTATGAAGGTGATTAGGGCTTTATGCGGAAGATTACAATTGGATATCATATGATTGATAAATCAGATAAAAAAAACTTATACTAAAAATCAAAAATTATTATATGGTTTAGCCAATCAGCCTACATATGAAAAACTAATAAAAAGAAAATATTAAAACTATTGAGGGAAAATCTCCCCCATAAACAAAACTCTTTATTGACTACATTGTGGATGATCTTATGTTATTGGTATGAGAAGAGGGGGTCTTCAATTTATAGATCTCCTAACTTTTCCTATAAGGAAAGAATAAACCAAATATGAAAGAAAATATATTTTCCTCTCATGAAAATTAAAAATATTTATGGTAATGTTTTGTCTTTTCTTTTAACGAAAAAATAAACTTCAAATAAGGTAAGAAAATCAGGGTAAAACCCTAACAAATCTCCCTTTTGGCTGGATTTCTTGCAAAACTTGATCCGCCTTCTTCATATGCTTGATAATCTTGTTATTCACAAAGTCTTCATCACTATTACTTGCCATGGTTAAAAATAAGGTTTAAAATATATGGGTTACAAATAATTTTAAAATATTTTGTTTTTATTTTTAAAAACTGCAGCAACAGGAATGTTGAAAATATGATTTAAACTTCTTCTCCACATGTAACTTGGACAAAAATCTTCATTATCATCAAATTTGTTGCAAATTGATTTGAAATCACCTTAAACATGTCTTCAACCTTGATGAACCTGGGTCATTGAACCATGTGTTCTGATACCACTTGTTGGGTTATGAAGGTGATTAGGGCTTCATGCGAAAGCTTAATTACAATTACATATCATATGATTGATAAATCAGATTAAAAAAAACTTATACTAAAAATTAAAATTTATTATATGGTTTAGCCAATCGGCCTACATATGAAAAACTAATAAAAAGAAATATTAAAACTATTGAGGGAAAATCTCCCCCATAAACAAAACTCTTTATTGACTACATTGTGGATGATCTTATGTTATTGGTATGAGAAGAGGGGTCTTCAATTTATAGATCTCTTAATTTTTCCTCTAAGGAAAGAATAAACCGAATATGGAAGAAAAATATATTTTCCTCTCATGAAAATTAAAAATATTTATGGTAATGTTTTGTCTTTTCTTTTACGAAAAAATAAACTTCAAATAAGGTAAGAAAATCAGGGTAAAACCCTAACAAACTATTGACGCCCCATGTAGGCGCGTTACGCCAAGGCATGAACGGCTATTGGCCTATGCTGGCGCGGTGTGCTAGACTCAAACCTTTGTGAGCTCTGGTTGGCACCTTGCTGGTGCGCCACCCCATTGTTGTCTCGATAAAAATCTCATATTTTACAAGTCTGAATCCAAGAAGGAAACTGAATTATTTTCCCAAATCCTATAAATGGAATTTTGTGCCTCTTTTGTAGGGTTCTGTCTTATTTTTAAGTGCAAGAAGAAAGGAATAGAATTCACCATAGGTTTCTTATCTTCTACTTTTTCTTAGTCATTACTTCACATGAAAATAATTATCTTTGTATTTTTTATTAGCATTAGTAGCTAAGAATCCTTGTTTAGGGGATGTAGCTACGAATGATTGTTGAATATTGACTCTATAGATTAAATTTTTTATTGTTTAAATTACTCGTATGTTCTTGAATTATTATTTTGATGCTTGATCACCATTGAAATAAATTTATTGTCTTTTATTGAATTTGAGAGAAGAATGTAGATAGAATGTGGAATACAAGGTGTATAATCTTTTCTTGCATAAAAACTAGAATTGATTTGCATCTAGGATAGGAATATACCTAATTGTCATGCTTGGTTACGAAATGAGAAGAAAGCATAGTGCTCCGCAGTTGATTCAACATATCCCGGCTCATCGATCTAGTTAGATTATTAATTGTGATAGGTGATTAGAGGTCGAGAGATCATAGTCATAATATCAACTTTGTAAATCAGTAATTTGATAACCATCTGAAATCTATTGAGGAAATATGACTCATGATTTCTTAATTGAGTTGCAACCATGAAATTGTCTTGAACCATTTGTTAAAATCCTATTTGGGTTTAATTGTTCTTAGTTATTCTAATTTTTGAATTCTTGCATTCTTAGTTTACAAGTATAAATCAAACTCTTGTGACATACTTGCATTAAATTGTAGGTATTAGTGAAATTAGATATAAACTAACTGTAAGTTCTTTGGGTTCGATAATCTGATTCTTAAAGAATCACTATATTACTTGCGTGCATTTGGGAGAAACACTATTAAAGTTAACAGAATGAAGAGACAAACATAAATAATCAAGAATAACCGACTGTAATAACCCTCATGGAATTTTGTGATTATAGCCTCTCTTTTTCCTTGTTTAACCCTTCCTATAACTTTTGCTATTTGTGACTTGCAGAATGAATGACACATTCCCAAATGTGATTAGATGCATTTTGGGAGAGTTTTTGAGTTTTGAAAGTTTGAGCAAAGTTAACATTTGGAGTTAATAAGGAGGATTTTGAGTTTTGATAATTTCGTTGGATCTATAGGGTGATTTTTGACTTGGATAGATGACTTGCAAGGGTCCTGAAGCACTCTGAAGTGATTTGGACCCTTGGATGGAATTCTTGCTTTTCTTAAGTTTGGATTTGATCGCGATTAACATATAGACAAAACGACATCAAAGTGGTAATTTTAATGATGTCTGGAATGTATTTTGTGATCAATTTGCACTATTGATTTGTGTTTGAAGGATCTCAAATGAGTTTCAGGTGCTTATTCGAAGATTGATATTTTGATGTTATTGAGCATAAATGGTACCACATGAAGCAAATGAAATCTAAATTATATTTTAATTGATTCGTTAGATTGGCATTGTGATTTAGGAACTATAGCAATAATAATCTTCGTATGAGAGGGGTATGATCATTTTAGCGTGAATAGTTGTTGTTAGTTATCTGGTACGAGTGTGATTGAACCGAAGGAAATCATTTGATCAACGCAATTGCACAGAAGTGAATCATTTGGTCAGCGGTATTACACTGAAGGAATTACTTGATTAGTTTTACAACGCCCTTACGATTGTATTGAAGAAAAATATGATAATGTGGTCAAAATATCATTATATGGCAAGATGTTTTACTTAGACACCCCAACTAAGCGATGTTCATTTTAGACATCTCATGTAAGATTCCGCTGTGTCATTTTGATAGTTTTTGCTTACATGGCATAGTGAGTGTGATACACTCATTAACTAACGCGTGAAATGGTTTTTTTAGTTAATTTTTAATTTTTTTTTTCTTCTTCTTCCCCATTTTAAGCCACCATTTTGCCCAAATTAAATTTCTTGAATGAAGGTTTAAGCAAAATGACGGAAAATGTTGTTAAGATTTAATAATAAATCTATTCATAAAATTCTTTCTTGGAAGAATTTAATATTTGTAGAGAAGTGAATTTAAGAAGAAACTTATCTTGATAATTTGAGGGAGAGTGAATTTCTATAAACTAAGAAAAAAAGATCTTTAAATGAGCAAATATCTTCCATATCAAGCTATTTATTAGGCGAAGAAGAAGTAAGAAAGTGATATGGTGCACAAATTTGCAGAGACGTAGGGTGTTTGGGGGTAGTGTATTTAAAGAAGACAATTAGAAGGGGATTTTGGGGGGGGGGGGGGGGGGTTGGGG
>NW_006238959.1:19002-22448 GCF_000226075.1 Solanum tuberosum
AGGAGAAGACAATCGAGGTGGGTGGGGGCTTTCTTTATTAATTAATTTTACTCAAAATTAATCATTTAAAAATTACTTTTGATACAAATGACAAATGTCATTATTTAATTCATCACTTTACACGTCATTAGTGAGTGTAATACATACCCCTTATGTATTATTGCTGATACTAAAAAAGTTGTCAAAATGACACAACGAGATCCTACATGAGGTGTCTAAAATGAACATCGTCCAATTAAGGTGTTTAAGTAAAATATCATGCCAACTTTAGGGGGCCACCGATGGGTTAAGCCAACTCCAAAACTAGGGATAAGACATAAGTACCCCCTTAGACTATGACCGAAATCCCAAAACCACACATAAACTTAACTAGGGTCCTATTATCCTCCTAAACTAATTTAAAATGGAATAAATACACCACAAGCGCTAACATAGCATAGAGAGTGTTCACACTCTCTTGAAAGCAAGTGATGAATGCACAAATTGAGCACATGTCATTTTTCGATTGGTAACTTTATAATTAGTTAGTACACATATTTATTGATATTAAAAATTATATATATTTAATTATTCTTATTTCTTTCTTTGTAAAATATTTATTTTAATTTCTTTTCACTTTAATTTTTTTTTAAAAATATTTTATCATCTTTTCACTTTTAATTATTTTTTAAAAAGTATGTGTATTTTTTTTAAAAATAAAATAAAAGTGTCCTTTAATTTTAACATTATAATTTTTTTAATCTTTTATTTGATTTTCTTCACTTATTTTGATATCCATTCAAAATTAACTTATTTTAAATACAAGAAATTTGGAATCAAATCAAAACGAAAGACAAATAAAATAATATTAATAGAAAAATAAAAGAGAAAAAACAATGAATGAAGGTAAAGAAAAAAGAAGTTTCTATACAAGGTAAAAAAATGTGTATTAACTTAATTTAAATACAAGATAAAGAAAATAAGAATATTTTTTTAAAAATAAATTAAACTTTAAAATAAAATTACTTTTTAATTAAATTTTTTTTTAAAAATTACACACGTGGCATGCGAGTGTGTATAAACACAACCAACTTGGATAATTGAAGGTGCCACATCAGCACAAAAGGTGCACAATAATACGAAAAAAAATGAGTTCAAGGGGGTAATAGGACCTTAGTTAAGTTTAGGTGTGTCTCTGAGATTTCAGTCATAGTCTAGGGAGGTACTTATGTCTTATCCCCAAAATTACGAACCTTGATGACATGGTTCTTTGAAGGGGAATGAAATGTAACAATTGAGTAAGATTTGGTATATGTTTGTCATTTTACCAATTTTTTGCTCAGATAGGTTATTTTGTGATTACTATACCACCCAAGGAAGGGATAATTAATCCCGATACTAATTATTAATCTCTAGTTAAGTTATTTTGGACTTGTCAACCAAACAACAAATTAAGTGACACTATAATTTAATTTCATGACTATTTGGTATTATGCTTCACACCATACGACCCTTAAAAATAGGGAGGGTGTTGTATATGACCTCGGGATTGGGATGGTCAAAGGGTAGGGGTTGAGGGAGTTGGATGGGTGAGTGGATAAGAAAAACGTTATAATGTCATTTATAGAACTTATTTTCGCTACTTTCATTAAGGAAATCATTTTTCCTGAGGAACAATTTTTCTACAGAAAATACTTTCAAAAATTTTTATCCAACCAAACATGAAAAAATAAAAATAAAAAATTTGAAATATATTTTCCCCCATACCAAAAGGACTCTTAATATCCTTTATCTAACCACAACAAATATATCATCCTTAGCCTTTTTTGCTTGCTTCATGCTTAAGAACTCTAAACGGTCGAATTTAGATTGCTCAAATCCAAAAAATTCTATAGTTAAAAATAAAATGCTTTTATTACACCCCTTAAAGTTAGATTGCCCAAATTCATGCCTTTATCATCCTTTGTCAATAGCAAAAAGACATGTCATCCTTGCTTGATTGTGATTAATTTTCATTTTTAAATAAACATCAAATAGTATAATGTAAGTATTGTTGGGTTTTAAAAGGTGTGAATGAAAAATGAAGAGTTGTGACTTTTATGAAGAGTTGTGACTTTGATGAAAAGTTGCGACTTTTATGAAGTGTTGTGACTTTTATGAAAAGTTGCGAATTTTATGAAAAAGTTGTGACTTTTATGAAAAGTTGCGAATTTTTATGAAAAAGTTGTGACTTTTATGAAAAGTTGTGACTTTTATGAAAGGTGGTGACCTTTTTCGAAAGATTGTGACTTTTCCAAAGGTTTGTGACCTTTCCGGTAAGGCACAATAAAAAACCTTTCCACACTACCCTTTGTTTTCTATAAATTGAGGAATTTCCTCTCATTTTAAAAATAGAATTTTTCTGGACTTCTCTACTACTAAATCTAGTATTCTAAGTGTACTTTACTGCCGTTGAGTGGCTCGCTACACCAGTGTTTTGGGTATTAATACACTGGTGATTGAGATCATTCTATCCTGGGAGGACATATTCCAAATCAAACCTCGGATACTAGAGGGGAATAATTTCCTTAAGGGGACACTGTGCATTCAGTGGGCTTGATCTTCTTTCTGTTTTTCCAGATTCTGGTATGTGTTACAGATTTTAGATTTGTGAATTAATTTATGTTCTTCTGTTCTTCACTGGTTCATTAAACTTTGGTAACTTCGTGTTTCTGCAAAGTTTGTTGGAATCAGTAAGATTCTTTAAACACAGATTGACAACAATTCTTCTTTAAGAAAAAATATTTCGTATATTTTTTCTAATCTATTTCCGATTCTAGTTTCTCTACTAGTTTTAATTTTCTAGTTGTGAAAATGTTCTTAAACTTTATTGTGTCTTACCAAGTTCTTCAAAACTTTGTTCTAAGTATCTTGGAAATACAAGATGAACAACAATCCCCAAGTTTTGCCTTCACTCTTTTGAAATGCAAAGCTCACATTTATTGGAGACTTGACAATATTGAAATCCAAATATTTGAACTAGTCAAGTAC
Organism: Solanum tuberosum; assembly: GCF_000226075.1. Lineage (NCBI taxonomy): Eukaryota > Viridiplantae > Streptophyta > Magnoliopsida > Solanales > Solanaceae > Solanum > Solanum tuberosum. The sequence continues at coordinate 22,012 of NW_006238959.1, forward strand.
CGTTTCAATGCAATGAAACCGCGAATATGCTAAACATTATGGAGTTCTAAGGATTCTTATATCTAAGATCGCATCAGCTACTCCAAGATTTTTCATTCCAAATTTGCTTTCTAGCATACGTTTAGTAGCATTTATGTCATTAGTATCTCCATTGATGATCAACATATCACCAATTATACAAACAAACAATGACCTAGTGATTTTAATGTAAACACATTTATCACTTCCATCATTCTTAAATCCATTTACCAACATAGTTTGGTCAAATATCTTATGTCATTGTTTGGGCGCTTGTTTTAGTCCATAAAGTGACTTAACAAGTTCACACACTTTCTTTTCTTTACCAGGAACCACAAAACCCTCGGGTTGTTCCATGTAAATTTCTTCCTCCAATTCTCCATTTAAGAGAGTTGTTTTCACATTCATTTGATGAATTT
>NW_006238959.1:22905-23612 GCF_000226075.1 Solanum tuberosum
TTTCATGAAAAGATATGTCTATTAAATATAACTATTTGTATAGACATGAATATTGGTGAATAGTTATTCGTTATGTTTTGTAAAAGAAACATTTGAACTATATTGCCTTTATTAGACTTGATGAAACTTTGTTCATGGGTAGTTCTATAACAATCAAATTGAAAGTTATGGGAAGGTCCTTCCGTAAAGGACATTTGACAAGGTGATGACTCTAAACAATGTTTGTATCACACAAAATTGTAAGAAGTAGGAACAAAATATCTGTGAGAAAAAGCTACCTCGCGGAGAGCTTTCCAAACTCAATTTTTTTTATTTGTTCTTACTTGCTTGAGTCAAACTGTTTGTGACATGAACACTTGTGACATGTCAATTACAAAACCTTTTAAGGAAAACTAATCAACTTAGAAGTTTTGTCTAACTTTGAGTGCAATAAATAAAAAAATGTCAAGTTTGTAAAAAAAAAAGGCAAGTTTGTGTGAAATCTAAGTATGCTGAGCATTCTTATAAATCTGTTGAAAGGAATTCTAATCCCTTAGAATTGATTTACACTGACATTTGTGATATGAAGGAAACACCATCTCATGGTGGAAAAAAGTATATCGTAACTTTCATTGACAATTGCATTAGAAATGACTATGTCTATTTGATGAATGGTAAGGATGAAGCAATAGAAACGTCTAGACAATATAATATTGAAGTTGAAAATC
>NW_006238959.1:24053-26058 GCF_000226075.1 Solanum tuberosum
CTGAGGTGTAGTAAATGTCAAAGGACATCTACTTTCTTCGAATATGATTTTGTAACATTTCTTGTGTCTTCTGTAGACTCATCCTTTTGGACAGATGATGTTAATAGTGAAATTGATTCAATCTTGAGCAATCCTATTGGAAGTTAGTTGATCTTCCCCCAGGAAATAAACTTTTGGGTTCAAAGTGAATCCTCTAAAGGAAAATGAAAGTCGATGGAATTGTTGACAGATATAAAGCAAGACAAAAACAAGGTCTTGATCTTTTCGACACATACTCGCTAGTAACTAGAATTACATTCATTTTGGATGTTAATTGTGTTAGTTGTGGTATATGACCTCCAAATTCATCAAATGAATGTGAAAACAACTCTCTTAAAATGGAGAATTGGAGGAAGAAATTTACATGGAACAACCCGAGGGTTTTGGGGTTCCTGGTAAAGAAAAGAAAGTGTGCGAACTTGTTAAGTTATTTTATGGACTAAAACAAGCGCCCAAACAATGACATAAGATATTTGACCAAACTATGTTAGTAAATGGATTTAAGAATGATGGAAGTGATAAAATGTGTTTACATTAAAATCACTATGTCATTGTTTGTTTGTATAATTGGTGATATGTTGATCATCAATAGAGACACTAATGACATAAATGCTACCAAACGTATGCTAGAAAGCAAGTTTGGAATGAAAAATCTTGGAGTTGCTGATGCGATCTTAGGTATAAGAATCCTTAGAACTCCATAATGTTTAGCATATTCGTGGTCTCATTGCATTGAAACGGTACTTAACTAGTTCAAATATTTGGATTTCAATATTGTCAAGTCTCCAATAAATGTGAGTTTTGCATTTCAAAAGAGTGAAGGCAAAAGTGACTCACAATTGGATTGTGCTAGAGTATTGGGAAGTATGATGTATATCACAAAGTGTGCGCGATCAGATATAGCATTTGCTATTAACGAACTGAGTCGGTTCACGAGTGATCCCAATCGAACTCATTATATGACAATGAAAAGAGTTTTGGAGTATTTAAGAAATACTTAAACCTATATCTTGCATTATAACAATATCCAACAGTATTGAAAGGATATAGTGATGCGAATTGAATCACCGGACAAATGAAGTGAAATCCACGAGTGGATATCTATTTACTCTTGGTAGAGGAGCAGTCTCTTGGAAATATTCCAAGACATGTATCGCTAGCTCTACAATGATCTCTGAGTTAGGTGCTCTAGATAAGGTTGGTGAATAAATTGAAAGACTCCGGAATTTCTTGATAGATATTCTTTTTGGCCCAAACCTTTGGCATTAGTATGCATACACTTTGATAGTCAAGATGCAATAGGTAGGGCATAGAGAATGATGTATAATGGAAAGTCTAGTCATATAGGACATAGACAAGATATCGTTAGAAAACTACTCTCTAGTGAAATTATCAGAATTGACTATGTAAAGTCAAAGGATAATGTGTCGGATCCACTTACAAAAAGGCCTAACTAGAGAGAAAGTTTAAAAATCATCTAAGGGAATGGGTTTACGGCTTAGGACAACTCATCATGGCGGTAACTCTATCTAGTAGACTGGAGATCCCAAGAGTTAGATTCAAGGAGAAAAATAAAGTTGTGACTGACGGTTCGGCATTGTCAACAAACTCAATCAATTCTCATGATGAAGACAATGCTCAGGAACAAAGATACAACATTAAGGCTTGTTAATGAGTTACTAAAGCTTAATGTTTTTAATGATTTGCTAAGTTTGACATATTTGACCAAATAGTGTATCTACACGATAACACGGTTAGAAATCACCTATGTCGGTGTGAAGTGTAAGCCGCTTCAAAGAGAATTATTGTCAAAAGCCTATTCTCTATACACTCATGAAACCAGGAGGTGTTCATGGCTGAAACGAACACAACCGTAAGAACCATAAATGGTAAAGGGTTAATTGTGTGACATATGGTTGTCTAGATATACACCAAAGCTCGACGGTTCAAAAATATCGCATCTACC
>NW_006238959.1:26209-51627 GCF_000226075.1 Solanum tuberosum
GAAAAGTCACAATCTTTCGAAAAGGTCACCATCTTTCATAAAAGTCACAACTTTTCATAAAAGTCGCAACTTTTCATAAAAGTCACAACTTTTTCATAAAAGTCGTAACTTTTCATAATGAAGAGTTGCGACTTTTATGAAGAGTTGTGACTTTGATGAAAAGTTGCGACTATTATGAAGAGTTGTGACTTTTATCAAAAGTTGCTACTTTTATGAAAAGTTGTGACTTTTATGAAAGGTGGTGACCTTTCCGAAAGATTGTGACTTTTCCAAAGGTTTGTGACCTTTCCGGTAAGGCACAATAAGAACCTTTTCAGACTACCCTTTGTTTTCTATAAATTGAGGAATTTCCTTTTATTTTAAAAATAGAATTTTTTCTGGACTTCTTCTATTACTAAATCTAGTATTCTAAGTGTACTTTACTGCCGTTGAGTGGCTCGTTGACACCAGTGTTTTGGGTATCAATACACTGGTGATTGAGATCATTCTATCCTGGGAGGACATACTCCAAATCAAACCTCGGATACTAGAGGGGAATAATTTCCTTAAGGGGACACTGTGCATTCAGTGGGCTTGATCTTCTTTCTGTTTTTCCAGATTCTGGTATGTGTTACAGATTTTAGATTTGTGAATTAATTTATATTCGTCTGTTCTTCACTGGTTCATTAAACTTTTGGTAACTTCGTGTTTTCTGCAAAGTTTTGTTGGAATTAGTAAGATTCTTTTAAACACAGATTGACAACAATTCTTCTTTAAGAAAAATATTTCGTATATTTTTTCTAATCTATTTCTGATTCTAGTTTCTCTACTAGTTTTAATTTTCTAGTTGTGAAAATGTTCTTAAACTTTATTGTGTCTTACCAAGTTCTTCAAAGTTTTGTTCTAAGTATCTTGGAAATACAAGACGAATAACAAGTATATCAATTTAATCATGTTTTTGTCACAATTAATAGATATATTTTTTATAATAATTTTATGTCTGTCACACGGGATAATTACTAATATAGAGAAGAGCTCAAAATGCATTTTTTTTTGTCGTGCCTACTTCTACCCGTATTTATGGAATTTTCGTATTTTTGATATTTTAATTTATTTGTTTTATTTTATTTAGTCTATTATATATTTAAATTACTACTATATAATAGTGGAGACACCTCTTGGTCAATGTGTTTTGCTTCTAGTTGAGGGTAGAAAGTGCCGTAAATGCTCCTTGAACTATTGGGAGAAAATGGTCAAATGACTCCCCAGTTTATTACCGGATTTCCAAATACACACTTATACTTCGCGGGAGACCTATTAACCCCCTTGAACTACTTTAAAATAAAATAAATAACCCCTTAAGTCCTGAGTTGGATAACCCTTTAAGTGATGAGTTGACATAAATAGTGTATTTCACTCTCTTTAAGAGAGTGGGTTGCCTATTTTTTTTAATTTCCATCTTTTTCTCTGATTTTCTTTTGTCTTTCTCTTTCTTTCTTCTTTCTCTTTCTTTCTTCTTACTTATCTATACAACTATACATTTTTCACCATTATCATTGTGGAAGCTTTTTCAATGGATGTTTGGTATAAAAATTATCAACAACTAATGCATTTTATGAATAAATAATTTTTCAATAGACTTATTTAGAACATATCTAACAAATTATTATTTTTTTTTAAAAAAAACATACCCATTAATTAATTTTTTTAAAAGTCATGGACTCAATAGTAAAACAATCAAAGTGAAGTAATTGTATATTTTAAAAAATATATTCAAACTTACTATAAGAAATTAAAACAAAATAATTTCTTCTACATTTTTAAAGAACGATCCTACATGTTCTTCTAAACCCCATGAAGAATCAAAATCAAAAACTCAAATCATAAATTAATCATGAAAGTTTTAGAGGGAGAAAGAATAAAGAATGGGAAAGAGAGAGAGAGGTTTCTCAAATTGGTGTCACAAATTAGTCTCAAATTGGTCTTCTCATCCGTGATGATTTTGAGTTGTCGACGGAATCTTCAGGGGCTAAATCTAATCTCGAATGTTTATGACCCATTTAATGTGTATCTAAAATTGTCTAAGGAATAAAATCGAACGAAATGTAAAAAAATCTAGAAAATTAGTTGAACTGGTTGAATGAAAGATTTGATTAGGACCGCTATTTTCTAGGCTCTAGAGAATCAGAGTAGGTGAAAAAGTGACTTGAATTTTCGTTTTTATAAATTGTTAGAGATATAGAAATTTATTAAGGTAAAAAATTGGTGTTTATTATAGTTAGGGTTGAAGAAATGATTGGGGAAGAAAGGAAGAGGAAGGAGGAGAACTTTATTTGTTTTTTTAATTATTAAATGGTAAAATACATGTTCAAGTGCGTGTATTTCACCACAATACACATGCCTGGTAATGACATTTCAGGGAGGAAATAATTTCACTTTAAAATAGTTTGGAGGGGGAGGGGGTGATAATAGGACCCCGTGAAGCACAAGTGTGTAGTTGGAAATCCGCTAGTAGGCTGGGGGTCATTTGGCCATTTTCTCAACTATTGAAGTAGGTCCAAAATAGTCCTTTAACTATACACTTATCGAATTTAGTCCTTTAATTATCCAAAAAGTTTATCATGTTTGGTTCCTTAAGTATACGCTTACCACCAGGGGTGGATTTATGCTTAGGTAAGGTGTGTCACGGGACACGACTTCATCAAAAAAAATACGGAATATACCTATCTAAAAAAAACTAAAAAAAGGTAAAATAATTAAAAAGGACACCCCTTATATCACCAGAATGCTCCTAGCTCAGGTGGCAGAGGCGCCACATTTGATGTCTTATGTCCCGAGTTTGATTCCAAATGGGCTACTTTTTTTCTACGTTTTTTAATTATTTTTTTACTCCTTTTTTTTCTCTTAAATTTTTATTTTAAATTCAAAACAGTAGGTCCCTTCATTAAAAACTTATAGACCCACTCTTATCAATTCAAAATCTAACTTACTTTTTTTTTTAGAATTAAAATAAAACTGCCACACCCCAACCCTAGTTGAAGCGGACAAGTACCATATGAACACATGTTTTACAAGTGATCTATGATGAGAAAGTGAACTACTATGAATATAGATTTACTAATGAGAAGCTACATATACAACACATGTCGACTAGCTGAACTGATACATGTGACAAGTAAAACTATGAATACAAATAATAGCTTTACAATGTCTACAAAGCCTCTACTAGAATTCATGACTGTAAAACTATCAAATACGCATAGTAAAGACTCGGCAAAGCCCCAAATCAACCTGGAGCTCACCAACAACCGTTGAGTGTCATGTGCTTTTATTGGGGAAATCTACTAGTTGAGTACTTGTACTTGCAACATGAAATGCAGCATCCCAAATAAGGGACGTCAGTATGAAAGACTATACTAAATATGTAAGGCATAATACAACCATATGTAAAATGAGAGCTCAAGTGAAACCAACTACAAATAGATAAGGATTAGAAAGTACATTTGCTTATACTTGTGGAATCGTGTATGCTACATTCTTTTCTTTACTTTTATGTGCGTTATAATCTTTATAAGGCATATGATACAAATGACCAACTGATCAGTGGTAGAAAAGGATGACCTATGCTAGACATTTTAACCCCTGGAATGATGTCCTCATAATTACACAAATTGGGATCAGCCTATGCTAGGCTTTCGCCCAGAGCTGACACCCTTCTATACCAATTAGGATCAACCCATGCTAGGCATTTGCCCGTGGGCTGCCACCCATAAATATACAGATTGCTTCACTTAGTTTCTTTAATCTTTGAGATTGTTATTTTGGTGGTCATAGCCATTTTTGAGATTTGGAACTACGGACCAGTAGTAGAAGATATGAGAATAATAACTTCAAGGCAGTAACAATGACATAAGGAGCTACGTAACATCAATGGATTTCTTATGAGCTTAAATGACATAATTGACTTCAATTAACTAAGAGGAGAATTCACCAGACTTGTTGCAAACACCACTCCTATACTAGCCCATATGAGGATAATTACACAATAGTGGAGTAATAAACATATAATGAAGTAGTTCGATGCACTAAGGAGAGGGAAAAAATATTATTAGCTATATTGGAGATCGTACACTGCCACGATGTTTCCTTTACTAGGAATAGAGCTTAGGAAATTCACCTCGTTGACATTAATCGCAAATATCAGATTTCATTCCAATGAATATGGAATCGAATAACCTTACATACCTTACTTTTTTACCAATACAACTATCACGATTCAACCCCTTTTTGGGGTGTTAATCTACAATATAATTCATGATTAAACTAATGTTAGAAGCTAATCACATTAAGGGCCTCGTAAAACAGTAGCTAAACACTTGACGGACAGTAGTCCCATACAACCCTTACATAAATGGTGAATCACCACACCCTTCTTCTATACATTAATACAACTTTATACATCCTTTGCCAAGATACTCAAGTTTTCCCAACAACAATATACATAAGACAATCACTATCAATCCCCAAAAAACCTTCAACATAATAGGGGAATATTGAACTCAATAATTCATCACCATCCATGAGTTCTTGACAAATATATACAAAATTCTCCACCCCCAAACCTGTATTAAGAGAGGCAAAAATGGACAGTAGCCTTCAAACTTTTACTTGAAAAGGGGGACAATATTCAAGAACCCTAAGGTGTTTTAGGGCTGCTGTGTTAAGCCAAGAAAGACCAAGAGAGAAACTTAATGAATTTGAAATTTTGCAAGTTAAAAAATGAAGCAAAAGATCTGATCTTTATCCCTTTAAAAGGGAGGTGCATTGGCCGACTTTCTTGATCAATTTTGGGCCGTATATTGTCAAGTAAGTGACCCACCTACTTGGCCTTTTAACTTGGGCCTTTGAGGAGTTCAACACTCGTTGGGCCTTGCTGCCAATTATCCCTCTAGTCTACTCAATTTGGGCCATAACTAATGCAAGTAGGTGGTAGAGTACTTGACCCAATAATTTGGTCTAAAGAGTCTTAGTAGGTGATCCACCTACCCTGATAAGTTTTTGAATACTTTAAGGATTAAAATCGACAAATGTATAGTTAAGGAACCAAACCTGATAAGATTTTGGATAGTTAAAGGACTAAAAGTCCGTTTGAATTTGCTTAAGAAAAGTAACTTTTAAGTCAAAAATAAAAAAGTCAAACCTAAATGACTTTTAAGTCAAAAAAAGTAAAGTAGGGGAGACCTATTTTTGATATTTAACTTATTTTAAGTCATTTTAACTTATTTTAAGTTATTTTTAACACTGCCAACTAACTTATTTTAAGTCATTTTTTGACTTATTTTATAAGTTATTTTTATATTTGCCAAACACTTCCAGAAGTAAAAAACCAACTTAAAAGTAGATTTGATCAACTTTTAAGTCAATCCAAACACCATCTAAATTCGGTAAGTGTAAGTCAAGAGACTATTTTAGACCTATTTCAATAATTCAAGGCTCATTTGTGGCGTTTTCTCTAGTCGAGGGTACTAATTAATAGATGTTCTTTGTTTTAATTTATTTGTCTGATATTTCTTTTTATTATATATTTGAGATGATATAAAAAATACTATAAATTATAATAATTAACAACTTAAAATATTTAAAAGATATATGAAGTTCGGTTGACTATCAAATTTTGTTATTGGTGCCCCATAAATTGGGACAAAGAAAGTGACACACTAAAACTTCACTAAATTAATATAGGTGAGACCATGAAATATTATTATTTTGTAGAGGTATTATTTAATCGATAAATTAATATTAAATAATACCTCTACAAAATAATAATGTTTAATGGTCCCACCTATATTAATTTAGTGAGGTTTTAGTAAATGTCACTTTCTTTGTCCCAATTTATGAGGCACCAAAAACAAAATTTGATAGTCAACCAAACTTTATATGTCTTTTAAATATTTTAAGTTGTTAATTATTATAATTTATTTTTTACCTCATCTCAAATTTATTAATTTAAAGTGTATCTTCATATTTAATGAAGATTAATTTTGATTATATTGAAATCATTGCATCTTACTAATTTATGTATCATATTTATTGAATTCCCATAAAAATAAATTTATGGAGCAGTTCGAAAATCACTTATCGCATCTAGACAATATTACATGTTTAGAGGTCCACAACTTAAAAGAAATTGTGGATACCATCGGAAAAAACAACATTGATGATGAAGTTGAAAATGATACAATACCTTTGGAACCAGTTAGGCGTAAGGAAACACTTATTGCATTTAGAACTTTTCACGATTTTATGGCACAGTTCGCAAAAAACAACACCGAAACTTTTAGATGCAATAGAAAAGTTAGAAATGAGCTTAACTAGATTTAAATTTTAACAAAAAAACAAAACACAATAGAATCATATTTCACAAGATAGAAATTTTGGGTGTCATATAAATTGGAATGATGACAGTAACATATATTACTTGAAAATTATGTAAAAACTACTATAAATCACAATAATCAACAATTTAAAATATTTAAAAGGTATATAAAAATATTATTTGGTCAAATTTAGATTGCTAAAATTTAAAGTTGGTCAAATTTAAATTGATGAACTCCAAAAATTTAGATTTAAAAATTGGTCAAATTTAATTGCTAAAATCTGAAAAAAATTTATTTAAAAATTGGTCAAATTCAGAAATTGCTAAAATCCGAAAATTTAAATTTAAAAGTTAGTCAAATTTATGAATTGCTAAAATCCAAATATTTACATTTAAAAGTTAGTCAAATTTATTAGTAATTGCTAAAATTCTAAAATTTTGATTTTAAAGTTGGTCAAATTTAAATTACTGAAATCCATAAATTTACATTTAAAACTTAATCAAATTTATAAATAGCTTAAGTCCAAAAATTAAGATTTAAAAATTGGTCAAATTTAGATTAAAAAGTTGGTCAAGTTTATAGATGGCTAAAATCCTAAAATGGTTAAATGGTCAACCCTTTATAAATACCTTTCCCGCCGCAGAAATGTCTTACTCAACACACAACAACATTCTCGCTTCTCTCTCTTCTTTCTGTCACTCTCTCTCTCTCTCTCTCTCTCTCTTCAGGGGAAGAGACGCACTGTTCACACTACTGTTGAGTGTTTTCTCCCCTTTTTCTCTGCAAAACCCTAATCAATGAGGCTCCGTTCTCGCCCTTCATCGTCTTCCGCCAAAGGTTCGATCGAAAAATCCTTCCTTTTATGTTTTCTGCTGCTCCATACATGTGCGATCATACTTTTTTTTGTTCTTTTGATGTGAATTTTTGCGTATTTTGATTGAATTTTACTGATTGCAAAAGTGAAATGAGATTTTTTTAGGGTGTGTTTTGTACTGAGGAATTTACATTTTTTTATAGATCAATTGCCCATTCCATTTTCGATGTCGGAGTCTTAACGATTTTCTTCTCCGTCATTTTTTCTAAAAGAACTTCTGTTTTGATTCAGGCCTAATTTGTTTAAAAATTTTAATTTCAATTTTTTTTTGTGTGTGCGATAAAGCATTTCTCTGAGATGGTATATGTTATACATATCTATATCAAGTATGTGTTGTATATAAAGGTAAATGATGTGGTTGGACTTGATGTGAATTGTGAAATTAGGAAAACAAAGCCGCCAATATCAGGACAGCTCTGATGAGGATGACCTTCTTTCTATATCCTCGGATTCTGATTATATTGGAAACAATGATGAAGGTAATCCATATAACTTTTATTATTCATGCAAATATTATTTGCATATGAGATATAGTTACTATGCCCTCAATTTGATCTTTTTTTACTATTGCAACTACAGTGAAATTTTAATAGTGTGCTGGGACTTTCTTTTCACTGATTCATGATGCCTGTTGGCTAACCTTAGGCAAAAACTCATGCAGACAAATTATGGATGTGTGTTGAATAGTGAATGCAAGAGGTTAATTATGTGATTGTACTAATTGGTTTAATCATATATACAGATGTAGCTGATGAAGCAGATGAAGTAGATAATTTAATTGAGGAAGTGCTATGTTCCATTAGAACAAAGAGAAATGGGGGCAAAAAGAGGATTGAAACAAAAGAAGATCAGGGAGAAGAAGAGGAACATGTAGATTGGGTAATGAATGAAGTAGGAAGGGGTGGTGAAGTAGATGCTGGCTACCTTCAATTGATAGAGAGGATAGAGGATAGGAAGAAGATCCGTGAAAAGAATCAAAAGAAGAGACCCACTTTGCTGTGGGAAATCTGGGAAGAAGAAAACGATAGTTGGATGGCTGTAAACTATCCAAATGATCCTGACTTCAATAGTCAGGATGAGTTGGTAACTGAAACTGCTCAGCCACCATCTGATTTGATCATGCCCTTGCTGAGGTACCAGAAAGAGTGGTTGGCTTGGGCATTGAAGCAAGAAGAATCTACTGCTAGAGGTGGTATTCTTGCTGATGAGATGGGGATGGGGAAGACTGTTCAAGCCATAGCTCTTGTGCTTGCTAAACGCGAACTAGGGCAAGTAATTTCTGGTTCCAGTTTGCTCTCACCTGCCCCTTGTACTTCCCAGGAGCTCCCTGCAGTGAAAGGAACCCTAGTCATATGTCCCGTTGTTGCTGTGATTCAGTGGGTTAGTGAGATTGACCGCTTCACCACTAAAGGAAGCAACAAAATTTTGGTTTATCATGGCGCCAACAGGGTGAAGAATATTGACAAATTTGCAGAATATGATTTTGTCATCACTACATATTCCACAGTGGAGGCTGAGTACCGGAAAAATGTGATGCCACCAAAAGAAAAATGTCAGTGGTGTGGAAAGTCTTTTTATGAACAAAAGCTTTCTGTTCACCAGAAGTACTTTTGTGGACCAGATGCTGTTAAAACGGCTAAACAATCAAAGCAGCAGAGCAAGACTGGAGGAAAACCGTCAAAGCTGAAAAAGAATCCTATTGAAGGTGATTCAGAGATTGATACGGGTAAAAGAGGCCGTGGGAAGGGAATAAAGCGCAAAAGCGAGACTGATGCTGGTTCTGTTGATGATTCAGCCTGTGCCGGTCAAGATATGTCCATGAGGAAGTCAATTTTGCACTCTGTGAAATGGAATCGTATCATTTTGGATGAGGTAAAAAGTTTGTCTTTGTCCTAAAGCACATTGAATACTCAATTTCTCATTTCATGAAACTTTTATGTGCACTCTTCATCTGCAGCTTTCTTTCTCTCTCATATATATGTGTGTGTGTGTGTGTGTGTGAACTAACCCTTCATCTGCAGTTCTTTAACTGATTGCACTTTTGGCATAGGCCCATTACGTAAAAGATAGACGCTCCAACACTACAAGAGCTATTCTTGCGCTAGAATCTTCTTATAAGTGGGCCTTAAGTGGTACTCCCCTCCAGAACCGTGTAGGAGAGCTGTACTCACTTGTAAGTTTCTTGGGATTAATGTTCTTTTGTGGCTAACATAATTGGCATCTTCATTCTCTGAAATTAATACATCCTCACTTTTGGACAGGTCCGTTTCCTGCAAATTGTTCCTTACTCGTACTACTTCTGCAAAGATTGTGATTGCAGAGTTCTGGACTATAGGTAGACTTAAAAGTTTCTTTCTGATCTTTGCATTTAACTTGGTTGGAGAGAGTAACATATTTCTCAAGATTTGTTTTATTTTTACTCTGTTATATTTGTTAATTTTTACCAGAGAATTTGTCTTTGAATCATGAATGTTTCAATGACGGTTGAAATCTTTCTTACTTGAATCTCTTTTAATTTTCACCATTTTGAAATCTCGCTTGTTCCCTCTTATGCTTGTATTTATTTTAGCTCATCCGAGTGCCCACATTGCCCCCACAAACCTATTCGGCACTTTTGCTGGTGGAATAGAGTAAGTTATCAAATTGATTTACTTATTTTGGTGCTTCCTGTTATTTCAGACAAAAAAAATGTTGCTGACATCAAGATGTTTGATATGTTTTCTGTCTCTAGTATATTGCCTCACCCATACAATCTCAAGGGAATCATGGGACTGGAAGAGATGCGATGGTTTTGTTGAAACACAAAATTTTGAAAAGCATATTGCTGAGACGTACTAAAAAGGGAAGGGCTGCTGATCTTGCACTTCCTCCAAGGATTGTAAGTTTTGGTTCACATTAACGCAGTGCTCGAGTTGATAATCATTTTCTCTCCACTCAGTCTGTTAGTTACTTTTGTGTTCAGGTTACTTTGCGGAAAGATTCTTTGGATGTTAAAGAAGAAGACTACTACACATCACTGTACAATGAAAGCCAGGCACAATTTAATACGTATGTCATCTATTTTAGTCACTGCTTATGCAACTAGACACTTTCTTGTTTGAAAGTCATCTTTGTTTTTTTGTTGCTCTCGATCTGCTACTCATGGTAAAGTTCTTATTCAATTTGTTTTAATGGGACAGCTCATGGTATATATATATATTGACACTCCTTGGCTTCTTCGTGGAAATATCTTACACCGTTTTCGTCGAAAGTGCTCAATACTAGCTATTTCACCTTCTTCTTATCACTATACTGTTTCTTTCTGATGTATTTTGTTGCAGATACATTCAAGCTGGTACTTTGATGAATAACTATGCTCACATTTTTGATCTACTCACACGCCTGCGACAGGTATTGGGATCGTGCTTTCAATTTGAACTGTTCTGAATAATGTAATGGTACCTGCTTGTATTTGGTTTTAGTTGTGAATGACAGTCTGTGTTGCTGCTATAGGTTCATTGTTAACCTTCAAAAATGGATCTGATGTATTTTCTTTTCTTTATAAAGAAATATATCAATATTTCTACATAAATTGTGGTAAAAGAACGAGACCATGGAAATGAAATATTTGATGTTGTTAATGGGTGAAAATCTTTTAGTACTGCAAAACTCGGAGCAAATAATTCTTACCAAGACAAAACCCTTTGATGTCCAAAAACTTAGATAAACCATCAAAACATGAATTACAAATTACTTGGAAAATGTACTTCTAAACAGTAGCATTGGCAGCACACTAGCGATCCTAGGTCAAAGATCAGCACTCTTTCCCAATTGGGGAAGTGATTGCAGACCCTTCCATTTCACCCTTTGGACTCATAATCACCACAACATTATCTTCAAGGTACATGTTAACAACGCCCTTTCTATGCCATGGCTTGCGAACAATAACAGCAGGCATAACCTTCTTTGTAAGCTCTGGCTTACCCTTGTTGACAGTGGGCATAACCATGTCTCTAACATAAGCTGAAGTTAAAAATAATGTACAGAGTCTTTGCACCAGTGTTATTAGCGCAGTTCACCATCACCACTACTGGCAAACCCAGTGTCATCCTGAACTCCTTGTCCTCATTTGACATTGTGGACGGTGTTGGTTTGGATTATAGAAACCCAACCTGATGTGTGATCCAGTGTGGCGAAATGTTAGACAAGGATTCCAATTTGGCCTACAATCCCCTTGCTAATAATTTAACTTTTTGGGATACAATCCCGAATTATCCAGTGTAGCTGAATGGTCCTTAAGAAATAGCTTGAATATGTTAAAAAATGCATATATCTAAAGTTATGTTTTTTTTTCCTGAAACTCTGCATATTAAAGTGCCTATTTTATATTTCTTATCTTTAATTCCTTGAATAAAGAAGTGCCACACAAGAGCAAGAGCGAACTTTGACTTCATTAGTCTCCTTTGTGATTGCAAGTGGTTACTCTGATTATTTCACTGTTTTTAGCGTGCCGTGGCTACGATTTTCCGTATTTGGGATGTTATTCTCCAGTATATGACCTTGTATACAAACCTTGCCTTCTCCGTTTGCATCTTCTGAATCTGAACTTCCTTAATAATTTTAGGTCCTTAAAGAAATAAATAGTTCAAATTTCTTGTACTTAAGCACACAATTTGACTTTCTATGATCTATGCATAATTTTATCTCAAAAGTGATAACTTAGAAAAAATTGCTTATATTTGATGGATTTTATTTTTCTTTATTTTATTTTTGATCTGACCACAGGCAGTTGATCATCCTTACCTTGTGGTATACTCAAGTACTGCTTTGGCTAGAAGAGAAAGCACAAATGATGCTGGCTCTGTTGAACAGCCATGTGGTTTATGTCATGATCCAGTAGAAGATCCAGTTGTGAGTTGCATCCTTTCCCCCTTCCCTGAGAAAAGAAATAAAAAAGAAAGGAGCAAATGCTCACCAAGAAACTTGATAATTCATTAAAGTTGAATTTGACGGAGTTCCTACTTGTACTACATTAATATTTCATGTATTATATGATGGATATTTCAAATCTTAATGTGGCCATATTTCTCGGCGTTTACATCTAAGATGTCTTGTCAAAAGCTATTCAGAATAGCTTCTTAAGCCTTCTTTAAGTGCCTGAGCTTCTGAAAATTCTTCTCCAGCACCATATGGAAGACCTTAATATTTAACTAGAAATGCTTTTAGGAATGCCTTTAAACACCTAAAAGGACTTCCATAAAACTGTGGACTTCATGATTTAAATTCATGTTCCTCATTTCTTGACAATCTAAGAAAAGATGCTATGAATTCTTTTACATAATTCTGTCGTTTGAAGTTTGAACCGACTCTCTTATAAAATGTGTACCTCTCTTGATGATGGCAGGTTACTTCTTGCACACATGTCTTTTGCAAGTCATGTCTAATAGATTTTTCTGCAAGTGTGGGACAAGTTTCATGCCCTTCATGTTCTAAACCACTTACAGTGGATTTCACGGCAAATGATAAGGGGGATCAGAAATCTAAAGCCACGATCAAAGGGTTTAGGTCCTCAAGTATACTGAACAGAATTCATCTTGATGATTTCCAGACAAGCACAAAAATAGAGGCTTTGGTATCCAATTACTTTTCAATCAATAAATATATCTTATCCCGTCTTTATATGTTGCTTTATTTTATTATTTTCCTCTCACAAAGAGTGCAAGAGGCCGCAATAATGCATCATTTCCTAAGGCTCCCATACCATCTAACTTACCAGGCATAGGATCAAGATGTTACACATGCAGAAGTTCAGGATAATGGTTTCAGTCTTTCTAGATGTTGTATCTTGGTGAATTTGCTTGATATGCACCTAGGAAAATTGATAAATTTCTTGTCAAGTTTGGTTGTGAGCAAAATGGGGGATACATGAGGTCTAATTGAAGTTTTGCTTACCATTGGAAATGTTGCATCAAATACCACCCCCACTTTGAGTAGAAACTAATTGAGTTTGCTTACCATTGGAAATGTTGCATCAAATACCACCCCCATTTTTACTGGAAACTAATTGAGGAATAATAAGTTCTCATTGTGGTCTCAATCTTATTTATATCATTTGACATTATGGCTTAAACTCGTCTAATGCTTTTCTTGTGAATATTTATGGTATCTCTGTTATGGTAAAAAGAACCACTATGCTTCGTTCTCATTGCTGCTTGTGTTATTGGTTCTAGAGAGAAGAAATAAGGTTCATGATTGAAAGAGATGGTTCTGCGAAAGCAATAGTCTTCAGTCAATTCACATCATTTTTGGATCTGATACACTATTCTCTACAGAAGGTAAGATATGATATCTTATCCCCTTCCACACCTACCCCTCTTGTTGCCATCAGTAGTCATAACAAAAAACATATCTTGTGTGCATTTGGCAGTCGGGCGTCAGTTGTGTTCAATTAGATGGATCCATGTCTATGACTGCCAGAGATTCTGCAATTAGAAGATTCACCGAGGATCCAGATTGCAGGATATTCCTTATGAGCTTGAAAGCTGGAGGTGTTGCCCTCAATCTTACAGTGGCATCACAAGTAAAGTTTTTCTTTCCTTTCTCTGTCAATGCATATTCTTCATTTCTTGTCAAATACCAAGTGGTTTGAATCCATTGTTGGATTCCTTCTTCTCTTCAGGTTTCAAATATTTATTTTGTTTGGGATATTTTAACTTCCTTCGCTGTGCACCTAAAGAACAAATGCTTTTTGGGACGTGTAATTTTTCGTTGAATGACCTAGATTACTTTCCTTGATGTGTCGCTCTCCTCTTGCACTTTACTAGGTTTTCTTGATGGATCCTTGGTGGAATCCTGCTGTGGAGCGGCAAGCCCAAGATAGAATCCATCGAATAGGGCAGTATAAACCAATCAGGTCTGTGTTTGTATTTCTTTAACCAGCTATACCAATGAAGGGAGCTTATTGTTGTTTTCTCATTTCTAGGATTGTGAGATTTGTGATTGAGAATACAATCGAGGAGAGGATCTTAAAGTTGCAAGAGAAGAAGGAGCTAGTTTTTGAAGGGTAAGTTTCTGCAACTTCATTGTTCTAGTTGCATGGGTATTCAAAGAGAATAATTGATGACTTGAAACTGTTGAGTAATTTTGATCCGTTTTCTTCAGAAATGATTTCAAGATAAATTAAGAGAATCAAGATTTTTTTGTGCTCTCAAGAACATATAATATTGGGCTGAGATGAGTTTTAAATGGAGTGTTATGGTCAGAGACTTAGTTATTGTTGTTAGAAACTGACAAATAATCATTAAGACAGTTGAGCTAAGGATTAGAAAAGGGTCATACACTCTTTTATCTTCTTTCCCTTTTTTCTTAAAAATCGGAACATGGAGAGAGAACTCTTTCTCATTCATAGAAGTCGCAACGATAAATGCTTCTCCCTTCAAATCTCATTTGGACAGAGTATTGGCCTATACCGTTTTTACACTTGGCTTCCGATTTTCCTCTTTTACTCTGATCACTCCTCCCTTCTTTCTCTGAAGTGCTGATTGTCCAATATTGATGTTTTGTGCAGGACGGTCGGTGGCTCTTCTGAGGCGTTGGGGAAACTAACAGAGGCAGATTTGAAGTTCTTGTTTGTAACCTAAATTATATTATGTTCTGTAACTTGGTTCAGCAAGAAAGATCATTTGATCTTTGTTTAGTTTCTTGCTTGAATCTTATCCCTAGTGTTGTTGTTTTTGCAAAGTAGAAAAGTCAATCCTCTTCTGTTGGTTTTACTAACCTTAACTTTATCATCATATGTTGAAATTTTCAATTATTGTTCCAACATTTACTTTATATATAAATAAATAAATATAATATTGTTAAGTCTTATAACTATCATATACAACTTGTTATTACATAGGACTCCATTATCATTTTTTCACCTCAATTGTCTTGTTTTGATCTTTTGTTTTACATCTCCATGTATAACATACTATTCTCATTATACGTGGAGCTTATATATATATTTGAACTATTTACGTTTAGGCAAAACAACCTCACATACTCTTACAATCTTATATTACTTCCATTTTTTATTTTTTTTTGTCGAGTAAACATAGAATGCATATATGTCGTTGTCCAAGCTCTGGGATGGCAAGCGGTGCCGTGGTGGAGTGAGTGAACTGCATAAATTCGCGAAGACTTCAACCTATCCCGTATAGCCCAATTTGTTGTTTTCAATCTCTTCCGCCCTGCTTATCGGCTCCTGGGATATATGATATGAAATGATGAAATTTTTAAAAGTTATTTTCTTGCTAAATCGTTCTTAATTATTGGGGATTTGAGGAACACATGTCAATGCTGACTGAACCAAATGTGTGTATACACACACTTAGGCGCGTCTGACTCAAAAATTTTGTCCACAAGTTTTTTTAACTAACACATTATTTTTTAGTCAAATATAAAAAACACAATATACTATTTTTTTTCTTTTAAATTTTATATCTAAACTATTGGGAGTGTAAAAAGTATAACTAAACTATAATTTTAAGGGGAATTTTCGCACGTAGCCATTATAATAAACTTAATTATGCTCCATAGCTATAGTTTGTATATTTACGGGTTGTAGCTACAGTTTCAACTGTCTCGTTTGTATAATTTGTGGGTTTTTATAATTCGCAGGTTTGTATAATTCACGGGTACATTTGTATAATTCAGTTATTTTTGTATAAACTCGAACTAACGAATTTATACAATTACAAACATATGAAGTGCAAACAGTTATACAAATTATATTATACAAAATAACATTACACAAAAGTTATACAAATTATATTATATAAATTTCGAATTATACTAACTTGCGAATTATACAAAACTAAAAAACCGCGCTGCATAATTATAGCTAAAAGTAGGTCGCGAATTGTAATTAAGACAAATTATAGGTATGTTAACTAATTAACTAGTATATGTTTATTTATACGCGTAATTTTCTCTAATTTTAAAATATTTTTTTCTCATCTTGTTTAACTCAAAATGCGACATATAATCAGTCCATTCATTATTTTGCCACATCAATATAGGGTATATTACACTCTTCTTATTCTTTCTTTGATTATCAAAATAGGAGTACTATATAATATGACAGTTTTTTAACACATTAAATTTTCAATTAAAACATATTCTACTTATTTATTCTACTTATTTATAAGAGGGAGTTTAGGTTAGGGAGGTTCAAAATCGAATCGAAATTGATAATTCGAACCGAAAAAGTGTTATTGGTTTATTAGTAATGGGTTATTAGCTTAGTGGTTCAGATAATTGTTTTTTTTTATTATCGGGTTATCGGTTCTTAACGGTTTGAGGTTTTTTCTTAATGGGTTAACTGATAAGTGATAACCCGATAGTAAATTAAATAATTATATTTATACCATTTTGTATATAAAGTCGTTGACTTAGAGTTTAATTTCCTACTTTTATTTCTGGCCATCTCAAAATCTTGGTTATTCTACAATGTTAAAGTGTTTGCATTTGAGCAAGATGCAACTTGTGAACTCATGTACATGATTTATTCGATTTGTCACCTTGTTTCTAAGTATTTTTCATTAATTTATTTTTGTGTCAAATCTTAACGGTTAAACCGATAACAATCAATAGCCGATAAGCCAATATCATAATGGTTTTATAACGGTTTAGCATCTCTACAAACCGATAACCAATAAGTCAAACCGATATACTTCAAAATCGAACCGAACCGACCGATACGCAACCCTAGTTTAGGTACTCAAGCGGGCAGTAGGTCAACATGCCTGCTTGAGCACCTTTTGAACATTTTTGTAATTTTCTTATTTTTCTTCCGTTTTAATTTGTTTGTCTTATTTTTTAATTTTTAGATATTTAAAAATTACATAAAAAATACTATACATTATGATAATTGACAATTTTTTTTTAAAAAAACGTATAAAATATTCGATTGATTCTTGAAATTAATCTATCGATGTCACATAAAATGAGACAAAAGAAGTAACATGTATTATTCAATTTGAAAATTACGTAAAAGGTATTGTAAATCTCAATAATTAACAACATTTGATTGACTCTTGAAATTCTATATGTGCTACATACATTTGGACAAATTGAATAATATATATTATTTGAAAATTACGTAAGAAATACTATAAATCACAACAATTAACAACTTAAAATATTTAAAAGACATATAAAAAGTTTGATTGACCCTCGAATCAGTGTCACATAAATATGGATAGATGAGTAACGTATATTGTTTTAAAATGATGTAAAAGCAATATAGACCATAAATTCATAATTAAAAAATTAAAAATTAAAAGAGATAAAAACAATTTGTTCCCAGAAAATTTATCAGTATCGCATAAATTTGAACAAGGAGAGTAACATATATTATTTAAAAATTACGGTACTATAAATGACAATAATTAACAATTTAAAATATCTAAAAATCTTATTAAAATTTAATTGACTTTCCTGATTCTATTTATATCACATAAATTGAGATAAAAAATAGAGCAACTTTCACATAGAGCAAACACAAAATTCATATTTGTATATTATAGCAAAGTTTGCATAATTGCGCTCTATAGCAAACATATATATGTATAATTCGCTATACATATACAAAAGAAAGCAGTTGTATACAAAAGATCAATTGTATAATCTGTGTATGTATAAAACGAGAAAGAGAGAAAGACAAAAAAAAACTGAGCAGAGAAATATTTGTATTGTATAATTATAAGTGTATATGACAAAAATATATGTATTTGCATGTGTATATACAATTTTCTCTCGCTTTATACTAATAGAAGCTCAATTTATACATTTTGTTTCTGTTTGTATAAGCGAGAGAGGCGAGGGTGACGAGCGAGATTTGGGAGAGTGGCGAGTGAAATCTGGGAGAGGGGAACAAAAATATATGTATGTATACAATTTCCTCTCGCTTTATACAAACACAAATGCATTTTATACATTTGTGTTTGTATAAAGCGAGAGAGGCGAGCAAGATTGCCACCAAACGAGAGTGGCGAGCGAGATTCCACCAGGCAGAGTGATGAAAATAACAATAGTTTGCTATAGGGTACAATTAAATCAAAGTATATTTATAGCATCTAATTTGAATTAATAGTTTGCTATTATATATAATTTTTCCTAAAAAATAACAGATATTGGATCTGTGCTAGTACATCACTTGTGTCTAGACTTAGTAAAAAAATTTAAATAAATTTTTTTTATCAAACTTCAGATGTCTCTATTATGTGGTAAACCATTTTTTAAACAAACACCTTGCAATAGGTGAAAGAACAAAAAAAAGGGCATCTTTAGATGACAAATTGTCAATTTGATTTGAGCATACAGCATGAATAAACGCCATGGGAGCTTAGCTTAGTTGAACAAACGATGTGGGCCACATACCTTATACTATTCGTACTTATCTCCCTTGTTTTGGGCGAAATACTTGTATACTTTGGGATTTGCTTCCAGACCCAATTTCAAGAACCAATTCTTCTAGCTTTGTCTCGCGGAAACAACAGTTTGATCGTATGGATACGGATATTGATGTTCGCCATTTTCGTGTATTGGGTATACACCAGTATTTCCATTTTATGTAGCTGGAGGATTTTTCACGGACCCATCGATTGGAGTGATGGGGTTGCTCTCAATTTACTAATTCTACAATCTTCTCTTATGGGTAATGCTCCATTTCTTGTTTTTTTTTCCCTTTCTTTCTATAAACTGAAAATAGAATCTTTGTTGAATGTACTGCTTCGTAGTGAATCTTGATTTACAACTTTTGGAATCTATATGTGGAGTACCTGTAACTGAATAGTGTAATTTTAGATAACTGCTCTAATTTTACAGAACCCCTAGATATTTCTTCTTCTTCTAAAGTACTGTTTTTTTTAGTATTAGAATGAAATAATAGAGAGGAACTAGTATAGAGAATTCATGTAGCCAACTCCAACTTGTTTGGGATTGAGATATTACTCGTTCATCCTTAATCAGAGATGTCGGATTCTAGTCCCATTGGGTATGGAGTCGCCTTTGTTAGGGAGTGCTTTGTCCCTCAATGTGGGACTTCACGGTGTGAATTCAGATTTACTCAGGACCTAATTTGGGTCGAAACCGAAAAGGGACATATTTGATTGATTGACCCACAATGAATAAGTTGAGTTCATGGCTAGGGCTTGAGGAACCTTGGTTTTAAATTCTGGTAGGAGTAGCTTGCATGGAATAGTTAAAAGGATGGTCGAAATAGAAAAGTGTTATTGGGTTATTTCTGATAGAAGGAAGGAAAGGTAAGTTTTATAGAACAATTATAAGACCAACAATGTGATATGAGCGTGAATGTTGGGCTACTAAAAAGTCCAACACATCCACAAAATGAATTTCACAGAAATACGAGTTTGGTGAGACAAAAAAATGACCAAATTATCCCAAAGGGGGAAGTAGCACACATTGAGGAGAAAATAAGAGAAGGTCGTATGAGATGGGTTGAACATGTCTTGGGCTGACCTTTAGATGTACCGGTGTGTTGATGTGAAAACATGTTGCGTGGAGATGTTAAAACCACCTGAAATGAAGTTGTCTCAAAAGCCCTACAATTTCTTGGAATTCATGCAAATTTAGCAAAATATGAGACACAATGGAAGAAAAAGATTTATATAAATAAGGAGTACCAATCAGTTGGAAAAATGATTTAGTCATGTTAGTATGTTTACTTTAAGTTCTATTCTTTCAATGATTCGTTTAGCCTGTCAGATGTTTTTGTGCAAGTAGCATATATAGGAAACTTGTTGTCCTTTTCATTTTTATTGTATAATATTGGCCTGAAAATGAATATAAATGTAGAAACATGGTCACAAGCATCAAGGATCGATAGGTTCTTGATATCAGCTGAATGTGACGAGGCCTTTAAAGAAATCAAACAATCTATTATGCCAAAACAATCCAGTGATGCTAGAATGTGAAGAATAGGTGAAACCAATTCTTACTTTGAACTCGAGAACACGTGGTTTCAGGTTGAGGGTTTCATAGAGAAATTAAAGGAGTGGTGGGAGAAGTATGATGTTACTGGCAGTCCTGATCAGGTACTTAGAAGGTCAAAAGATTAATAGGAGATGTTAAAAAATGGAACAAGGAGGAGTTTGGAAGGTTAGGTAAGAGAAAAGAAGAGATGTTGGCGGAACTGGAGACCGTGAATCAGAATGCTCAATACACGCACCTTAGCGAAGAAGAAAATCGCAGAAGGAGGGACATAGAGATGGAGTTGGAAAAGATTGGCAAAGCAAAATAGACTTCATGATGCCAAAAGTCTAGATGTCTTTGGTTAAAACAATGGGATAGGAACACCAAATCCTTTCCGAAGGTAGCAAATTCACACAGAAGATGCAATACCATAAGCTGATTGGTGGCAAAAGATGAGGTGGTAGAAGAGGCAGAAGGGACTAAAAGAGGAATTCCGAGTTTCTATCAGAAAATTTTAATTACTGAAGCAGAATTTTGGAGACCTTCAATGGATATCTATGGGCATGGGACCATAACTGAGGAGGAACAAAGGTGGTTGGAGAGGGACTTTAAAGAAAGGAGGCAATAAAACTGTTTGTACTTGATAAAGCTCCAGGCCGTGATAACTTTACAATGGCCTTCCATCAAAAAGCTTGGCAGATACTTAAAGTAGGTGTCGTCAAATCCCTAAAATACTTCCAGCAGACCTGCAGCTTTGCTAGAGCTTGCAATCCCTCCTTTATTGCCGTAGTTCCCAAGAAGAAGGGTGCTGAAGATATAAGAGATTTTAGGCCCATTAATCTGATAGGAAGTGTGTATAAAATTATATCTAAGCTGCTGGCAGAAAGGTCGAAAAAGGTAATTAAAAAATTTGGTTTCTCTCAAGTGTAGGGCAAATTATAGATGCTTCTCTTATTGCAAATGAGCTATTGAACTGGAGAATGAATAAACGGGAGCAAGGGATTCTTCTATGTAAACTTGATTTGGAGAAGACATATGACCATGTTAGTTGGCAATTTCTGTTCAACATCTTGCAGCAAATGGGTTTTGGAGAAAAATGGCTTAAATGGATTAAGTTTTGTATCACAATAGCATGGTATTCCATTTATGTTGAACCTGTGGTATTCTTTCCACCTCAAAGAGGGTTGAGATAAGGTGACCCTATGTCTTATTTCCTTTTCATTTTGGTAATGAAAGCTTTTCGTAGCATGACAGGAAAAGTAGTCTAGAACCAATGGATTAAGGGGTTCACAGTAGGGTCCAGAATGGGAGAAGAAATTTCAATTTTCTCATCTTCTATGTGCTGATGTTAAACTGATTTTTTGTGAAGCTCAGACGGGCCAACTGAGACATCTGTAGATGTTGCTTATTGTGTTTGAAATTGTCTCGGGCCTGCTCATTAACTTGAAAATCAGTCAATCATCCAGTTAATACAGTGGACATCACACAAGAGTTGGCAGAGATACTTTGATGCAACATAGGCACTCTTCCCACTACCTTTAGGAGCTAAATATAAAAGCAATCAAGTATGGCAATGAGTAATAGAGAAGTTTGTAAAAAAGGTTGGTCACGTGACAGTCACAATACCTTTCATTGGGAGAGAGGTTTACTTTGATGAATAGTGTGTTGGATAGCACTCCAATGTATTTCACGAACTTGTTTCCAATCCCAGGTAAGGTTCTCAAGCAATAAGACAAAATCAGAAGAAGGTTTTTAGGGAATAGCACACAATACAAGTTTCATTTGGTGAAATGGGCCAGAGTGCCCAAGGAGAAAGGACGAGGCTTTCTCAAGATGGTGGTGAGAATTAAGCATGGAGGGAACATAAACTGGCATAACAAGGTCGATAGAACA
Organism: Solanum tuberosum; assembly: GCF_000226075.1. Lineage (NCBI taxonomy): Eukaryota > Viridiplantae > Streptophyta > Magnoliopsida > Solanales > Solanaceae > Solanum > Solanum tuberosum. The sequence continues at coordinate 48,290 of NW_006238959.1, forward strand.
TCACTTGGTGTTGGTCCATGGAATCATATTAGCAAGTTATGGCAAGAGTTCAGTGATCTATTAAAGTAGGCAACAGGGAAAACACACTCTTCTGGCTAGACAAATGGAGTAGCAGCTTTCTGAAAGAAGATTTTCCTGCTTTGTTCAGATTTGCTGTTGAATGTTGATACAAAATCCACAGTGAAGCAGCTTAGACAAAACAATACCTAGAACTTTACTTTGAGAAGGCAATGCCATGATGATGAATTGTTTTCCAAAAATTCAGGGTATACAACAACATACCCAGTGTAATCTCACAAAGTGGGGTTGGGGAGGGTAGAGTGTACGCCGATCTTACCCCTACCGAGTTAATTCAGGATAACCAGATACAAAATGCTTCAAAGAAGAATTTGGATTTACGTTTGATAAGAAACAGCATTAATACATTATGGTTCAATACTAATTGTCAACTTTGTCCATCTAAGCCTCACCATAGCAAAGTTAGTCCCAAACCTGGATAGATTGAGAGTTACATTAGGTTCGGTGACAGCTAGCTTAAAAATAGTCTCTATGTGAATTCTCTAATATTACCTGAGTAGAGCAGAAAGGATGCATATAACATTGTTTGGGAAAGGTAACATTATTATATAAAATTAAGCACAAAGTTTGTGCTGAGAGCTATCTTGATAGCTTACAGAAAAGCAAAAACCCCTAGAGTAAATCTTCGCTCTACTACAAAAATTCCTTCAAAGAATCTTGAGTTCCTTTCCTTCCAAATAGTCCACCATATACATCCAGGTAAGCTTTTCTACCGTCAATCCTGATTAACAACTCATCCCTTGAAGTTCCAGCATGCTAGCAGATCTCCAGATGGCCTTTTAGGTTCTTGAAACGGAGAGCCCCATGTTAAGACTTGCTAGTTATTTGTTGCGAATAAACCACCTATTAAGAAAAAGGAAATGAAGTCTTCTGCCAAACTATATAATTGTATGTAATTCAGTCTAAGATGAAGCTGCATAAAATGCAGGGTAATCCCTTGTACATTCTGCCGCCATTTCAAAACACAGATTTCAAACTTCTGCTGATCTATTGTATTACCATATTCCAACAAATATAATTGTTAACTATCTAGTATCATAATAATGTGACTAATCTTCCTGTATATTTTTACCCATCCTTGAATAAGTAGTCCAAGATTGGAGATGCATATTTACCAAATGAGAAGATTCTAATATCGAGAAAATTAAAAGTGAACATGTGGACTATATGTATATGTAGATTGTAGCCACCATATACATGTGACATTTGCTTCTTTAATTTCAATTTTATCATCTCAAAGATAATTTTCAAACTAAATAGGTGATTAAAATCTTATTATTTTTTAATATAAAGTTTGTCATACTTGAGATAAGATACACGTGCCGGGTGACCAGCTCTTCAATAAATAACAAGGCACCCAGGACCTCACAATTTTTGGAAGCCTGTCATTCTACTGGTGAAATGCCACCGAGTTTATTATTTGCAAGTAACAATCATGTCAATTACCTTTGAGCATTTGGAACTAATGTTTTTCTTTGTCATCTCTTTGGTGGCTATTTCCTCTTCCTCAAATAGATTGTTTCTCCTTTTCTTTGAACATTTCTCCAATGTCTTGTGGGATTGGGAGCATATATTGCGACTACTTTAACTGCTGATTGTAACTCTTTTGCTTTCGGCCTCCGCTGCTAACCATAACAGATGCCATTTATATGGTTCTTGTTTATTCACCTGACCCCCAGATATCTTTATAAGTCCAGGAAAGGTTATTTTATGAAAGCATATTGAATTCTTTTGTACGGGTATGAGTTACTAAACTAACTTTGAACCTTATACGTGGCTTCCCACATATCCACCAGTAATGAATGTGATTTTCATTGTTCAGTCTAATAACATTGACTCACTCCAAAAAGTACTACTCTAGTTTCTTTCAATTTGTTTGTCTTACTTTTCTATTTAGTCCTTGTAAAAGAGAATGCCTCTTTCCCTTTTCGGCAACTCTTTAATTTCAACTTTCCACATGTCATGTTTAAGTCTACAAGATTAAAGGACATTTTGGTACATTCTACATATCTTTATTTAAGACTACAAGACTTTGTGCCTAGTCAAAACCAAACAAACAAATTGAAACGGAGGGAATACCTAAAACTGAAGCTGTTGTTTGTCAATTGCCAATAGGAGTGACATTTATATAGGTTGTGCAGATGAATATACTCGAACATGTTCTGCAAATCCCTTTGGTTTTAATGCTAAACCTGTGATTTGCAGGATTTTCACTATTTGCATGGATGGTGTTGGACAAATTGCACCCTGTAATAATGGAGAACATCTCTATTAGGAAGATTATCAAGGCTGAAAGAAAAATACTTCAGGAAAGGAAATTGCATATGGAGGGTCATTGTAGAGTTTTACAGGGGAAGGTTGCAGATTTGACAGCTAAAATGAAGAAACTGAAAATGGATTATCAGATGAAAGCTAATAAGGCTCGAGCTGAAGGAGCTATCGTGTTAGAATTAAAGAACAACTTTGAAGAATTCCGTCTCAAATATGATCGTTTGTTTGATTACAATCAGACACTTCGGAACCAGTTGCAGTCAATAAGCCACGAGGTCCAGAAAATTGACGAGTCAAATGAATGGTCTAATTTGAAAACCAAGCTTGGGTTCCCAACAGTTGAAAATAATGGAAAATGTGTAGATTTTGAGAATGTATCGGAAACAGCAACAAAATATGGTGAGTACCCTTTCTCTGCCACTCCTTCATCATCCTCGCCCAGACACCGAAGACCAATTTATCAGTGTTGAGGACAACTAACACTTGCTTCCACTGGAAGATGCTTTTTTCTTGTAAGTATAACTAATGTAAATTATCAAAGAGAACTGATGACTGAAAGTTGGATGTGCATAGACTTGAGCTTTAATTTCCTCCTCCTCTTCTTCTTCCATTTATTGGTTACTTCAAAGGTGAATAAAATTAATGAATTTACCTTTGCTTCTTTCTTGTGGAGTCATCTATTATTTGCCTGTGTCATCCTTCATTTAGCTTGTTGCCATATTCATGTAAGCTGAGCTTGACCAGCTTAAAGAAACAAGCATCACATCTATTGGTAAATGCCACTGAAAATCCAAAAATAACAGGGCTTATTGGATGTGCCTCTGAACTTTGTTTAGGCTGTGTTTGGCATGAAGGAAAATGTTTTCTTGGAAAACAATAAGATTTCTTATTTATTTTATAGTGTTGGGTAAGTAAATACAAAATTACTTCTCCAAGAACATTTATACGTAATCTAGCAAAACACTATAGGGTGGGGGGGGGGGATGGTC
>NW_006238959.1:52057-54934 GCF_000226075.1 Solanum tuberosum
TGGTCTAGGGATGGGTTTTTTGGGCGTTGAGTGGGTGAAGAGGAGACAATAAACTTGAAATGACACTTATGGAGTTTGTTTTCCCTGCTTTTGGTAGGGAAGTCATATTCCACATATTTAAGGAACTTCTTTTTCTAAAAATGATGTTTTCCAAATGTTTTGACCACACATGGAAAAACTGAATGTTTTACTCCATGTCAGGAGTCGAGGGTCTGCCAGAAATAGCCTCCTTTCCTCCCCACAAAGGTTGAGATAAGGTCTACATACACTCAATCCTCTCTAGACCTAACTTTTGAGGCTACACTGAGTTTGTTATTGTTGTTCCTTCGTACCAAACACACCCTTGTGTTTAGATCTCTTTTCTGCAAAGAAATGCTTCAATCGAATGTTTAATGGAAGCTAAGCTGAGGTTGCCTATGTGATTTCAGCTTTGAAGAGTCTATTTTATTTTTACTTTCCCTATGAGTAGGTGGAGAGGTTGAGATAACAAAATATGATCCATCTTAAGAGATTATACTCATCACAATAGGAGAAAGTGATCTCTGATGTCCACTTATCATTTGAATAGAAGAAACTAATTATATACCAAAATCTCTTATATTTTATTTATATATATTTTGTGTTAATCTTTTACTGATCTTGAGAAGGGTCATATAACAAAAATAACATTTGTGATAGACTCCAAAGACCAAATCTCTCAAAGACAATTGCACATTATTGTGACATGTGTGTATTATGACTATGTAATGGTGCCTAGAAAAGATTAGGCAGGGAAAAATCTCCTTAGGTTGGATACTTTTATCAAATTTCTATTCAATTAAGCCTTTTTTCTTCTTTTTGTCATGCCCATAAGATTATTGACAATAAATATGTAGTTATCATACTAATTAAACTGATCAATAATGATTAATTAAAACAGTTTGAGTTTATCCTAAGAGCAGACAAATAATAAATGCATAAAAAAAGTAATATCCACCCAACACAAATGGTGAAAGAACTTACCAATGCAGTAATTCCGATTCATATTTTCTGTCTTTTTAAATTTTATGCATATTTCTTGAAACTGTATTTCATAGTCTTAGTCTAAAGATTATTTATTAAATCTACTCCATTTTAATTATCCTTAAATATATTAATTCTTTACTTATTAAAATAATAACTGTAGATTTAAATAAAAGAAGAAATGATGAACGACTTGTTGCTTTCTAAATATCAAATATTTTAAAGATCTTGCAATCTTTGGTACATAAAATGTGAACCGACTCATCATGCATTCGTTATACATGGAATATTAACAAATTGTGCCAAATACACATCAGGGGCCGACTCAACAAGATTAGGGCCTAAAACGAAATTTAAGGAAGGGGCCCTAATATTTTATTTTTTCATATGATATACTTTTATTTAAAATCTACTTTCTAGCTTTTTTAGATGCAAAATCATTAGTTATTGTTTTATAATCAATTTGTTTTAATATTTCCTTTTCATTTGATAATATAACTTAATCCATTCAATCTCTCTTGAGACATTGTTGATCTTAAATAAAATTTAATAAATTTTAGTTTCGAAAAAATTCTTTTGGCTGAGGCAACGGCTGGAGAAACTGTTAACATAATTCTATAAGCAATATGTGTATTTAGAAAAGAATCAAGTCTTTGATTTGATTGAGCATTTTCATTAGATCATTATCTTCTACATGTATTATTTCTCTTAACACTTTCAATTCAAAAAATAAATCTAAATCATCAATAGCAGAATAACTATTATGTGTTAAAGTTCAAGGTTAAGACAATGCCTTTTAAATTCTCATCATCTAGTGATCTCAATTTACCACTAAATAAGAAACATAAAATATTTTCATATGCTTCAATTGGTTCAAATCTATTTTGAAGTGAAAAAAATAAGCTTGATCTACTATATATATATATATCTTAAGTAATCAACTCTAGTTTCAAGGGACTTTGTGATTTCGTTATCAATATTTTCATCAAATTATTTTTTACGAAATTCAGATTCTATATTCACTTCATATGTAATTTCCTAAGTAAAAATCATAGCACTCATAGTACATATAATTTTTTTTTTTAAAAATAACATTCATAAGTAATTTTTTTTAAAAAAAAATGATAGCCCCCAAAAATATGGAGCCCCAAGCGATTGCTTTAGTGGCCTATGGGTTAAGACGACCCTAACACACATGTAGAATATGCGTCAGATGTGATCTTTAATAATTTACTATTGATAGAAGTCAATGATCTAACGTTTCGATGCCTCATTTTGAATGAAACAAGGATATTATGTTTTGTTAAATATAAAAGAGGACAATTGAAAGTAATATAGCATATCACGAGAAAATTATTTTGTAACACCCCGACTTTTCAAAACGTCTAAATTAACTCGTATCTTCGTGGAAAGTCAAGGAGGGTGAGTAATAAATTAAAAATGATGTGTTATGTGATATTTTAAGTGTTCAAGTGTTGTATCTCAAGGTTTGAAGCTAGGTAAGTGGCAAAATAAAAGTTGGCGAAAGTTACCGTAAATTCCTTTTTAAAGATTTGTCTGAAATTTGGGTCAAATGTCTTGGAGGTTTTCTCCCAATCTATAAAGAGTTATGGGGCCCACAAACTATCGAATCGAAGGTCTATGAGTCTAGTTTCCAACGCATCAAACCGTTCATTCATACGACTTCAGAATAAAGAGATATTCGCATTTTCGTGGGACTGCGCAATCAGGCACGTGAGGTGGGGCCCTAGGTCGGTGGAAAGTTGTATATATCTTCTTCTTCGAGTTTTTTCTTCATTTTAAGCTAAATATACAGAGAAAACATAGAAACCCATTTTTAGGATCAAGTGAAATATAGATTTTCTCGACGTAAGT
>NW_006238959.1:55862-65793 GCF_000226075.1 Solanum tuberosum
GTTAGGTTGTTGTTTTATTATTTTTGATAAGTTTAGATTTAGGAGCAGGTCAGTACACTTATCTTATCCTTGATTTATTTATCGGATTATTCCAGTATATTAGGATACTTGATCATAGCCTATTGCCTTTCATACTCTGTACATTATTTTGTACTGACGCCCCATTGCCTGGGGGCGCTGCATTCATGCATGCAGGTCCTGACAGACGACTGAGTAGACCTCCTCAGCAGCAGGATTGACTTATATCCGGTTGGCTAGCCCCTTTCCTCCGGAGCTGCCAGTGTTTGGAGGTTTGTTAGATTTTGTTGTACATATTTTTATGGGTAGGCTGGGGCCCTGTCCCGCCAATCGTTAATTCTCTTAGAGGCTTGCAGACTAGTGTGTTGGGTTTACAACTACGTTATGGCCATGCTGGCCTAGTTTGTTGGTTTGCTGAAGCTTGTTAGTTGTGTGATGCATTGTCTTGTTATATACATGTTTTTAGTTTTGGTATAGAGATCATGGTGGCCTTGACGGCCCAATCAGGACTTCTGTGCTAGTTGGATGTTTCTTTATATGAACTCTTGGGAGTAGCTGGTTCTTTTGTAGATCTGTTGACAGGGGCCTTGCCGGCCGATGGCTTAGTTTTAAGTCGAGATATACTTGTTTGTTTTCTTAATTGCATGTGACTGCGATGCGCTAGTAGCAAATGGTTCGGCAGGGTCGGCTCGGGCCTGAGTTTTGGCTTTAGGAGTCAGTTGCGCCCCTTGAGTTTGGGGCGTGACATATTTCTTTCCTATTTTATCCTCAACACTAATTATTTATTCTCCCAATCATTTTGTAAGATCAAGACTATACATCAATTAATATGTGTATTGTAGTAAAATATTCATATTAATCATTTCTTAAAAAACATGCAAAATTCAAAGTGGACAAATAAAAGAGAATAAAAGGATACTATTTTGGGTGTTGAACTGTAATTCTATGAGCTAATCTCTTATGCTTTAAGTGCAAATGAGGCAAATGCAAAATAAGAAAAGTGAGTCACCATGGAAGTTAAAACAGAGATTTATGAACACATAATTTTATGGCCAAACACATATGCAGACCCTTAAACTTGTTCCTAAATTTCATTTTGGTAATCCAACTCAACCTTGTTCCATTTTAATCCTTCAACTCCTATTTTTATGTTTCATTTTGATACTTCTAAGTGATGTGGCAGAGTGTGTGCATCACATTTTCTCTAAGAGAGTGAAAGACCAAAAAAAGTACTTTTTAAAAAAATAATAAAAAAATACCCTTCAACTCTATTTTTTTATGCACCTTTTAACACAAAATACTAATTTTATGATTTCTTTATTTCTATTTATGTTATTCAACTGCAATTTTGCATTTTAAAAATCGGCGTTCATCCGTTAGTTATTGTAAAAAATTAAAATTGACGGATAATCATTGATTTTTTTAATAAAAAAAGTAACAATTTGTTTTTTAAGAGTTTCCCTATATTTTTGTGTGAAAAATAACCGACGAAAGTGTGTCAATTTTCTTTCTTAAGAAAATCAATGACAACCCAACAAAGTCTATCGAGTTTCAACTTTTTTTGTAGTGTTATTAATTAGCAATGAACATGAGTTTTTTTTTACTCATAATTAGTTGAATGAAAAATTAGAAAGCTGATATTTGAGTTAATCCAAATAGACTAGATATGAAAAAATAATAATATGTGGTGTCATTTAATTTAATTAATTGTTAAAAAAGAAAACCAACACACTTTTGTCGATTATTTTTTCACACAATAATGTACATAAATTCTAAAAAAAAGTATTTATTTTAAAAAATGATGTTCATCCATTATTATTATTTTAAAAAAAAAAGATATGACGTTGATTTTTAAAATGAAAAAAGTGAAAATAAAGAACATAAATAAAAATAAAGAAACCGTAAATTTAGTATTTTGTGTTTAAATGATACTATATAAAATAGAGTTGAAAGATTAAAATGGAACAATGCTAAGTTAGCATGACAAAATGAAAAATTGAGGCAAATTAGAGGAGTTGTGTATGTGTTTTTAATTGTTTTTTGTGCCATGTCATGGCATGTGAAGTACACACATCCCACTTTGTTGATTCTTTGGAAAAAAGTGTCAAAATGATACATAAAAATTAGAATTGAAGGGTTAAAATGGAACAAAATTGAGTTGGAGTGCCAAAATGAAATTTAGGAACAAGTTTAAGGATCTACATATGTGTTTGAGCTAATTTTATTTGGTGAACCTCTTTTATGTGTGACAAAATTGAGTGTACTAATTATTATTCTACAACTACTACAATAAAAAATGTTATCTTGGCAATTACATCTTTCCATCTCCATTTAATTATATAATTAACTAATAAAAATATGATCTCTCTAATAGCTTAAGTTTTTAGATGAGATGGTCACATACTTGAACATAATATCAGACTAGGCAAAAAGATCCTGGTATTGAATCTCACCGCCACCTATATAAAAAAAGAATGTCCACATGCTTGGCCATGAAAAAAGAATTAGGCCCGCACACGAGGAAACATATTGAGAATATAATTAACTAATAAAAGCGTGTTCTCTCGAAAAAAAAGTTGTCATGCCATTTTTACACTTTTCTTTCTTACCATGATCCAACACTCATAATCCAATTTCCAATCTGGTTTTCCTGATTGTAATTCCAATTTTCTTACCCTTTGTAGAGTCAAATCCGTTAAACAACGACTCATTTCTTGTATTGAATCATCAATGATTTCTGATTCTTCGTTCGAATTCCAAATGCATTGATCAATCACACTTGTTGGAGAACACGTCTTGAAATCTTGATTTTCTTCGTTGTATAAATCAAGAAATCGATGTTTGAGTAGCTCTTTCGCTGAGCATCTCTGTTTCTGATCTCTTCTCAAACATTTCTTTAAAAAATCCTTTGCTTGTGATGACAAAAACTTGGGAATTTCTGGTGTTAGCCCAGAAAATGCTATATGGTATAGCAATGAAGCAGAGTTATTAACACTAGTTGTAACAAACTCAATTCCAACAGAAGCACTCTTATATATATTAATTACTGAATACAAGTTACAAGGTAGAATACGCACAATAAAGTAATAATACACTAATTACGGATAACTTAACATAGATGAAGGTAACTAGAAGGGGATGAGATACTAGACCATAGAAAGGAGATGAGAGGATCAGAAAGCCAAAGCTTCACATAAATTTCATGCCCCTTCTTCCAACTTCTAGTCCTTTTTAATAGAGATACTAATTGGGCCTGGATCCCCAAATAAAAGTATCTAATAGCCCATAGGCCCTTACCAAGTCACGTCGAGTTCACAACAATACTCCCGCCCTCAAAAAGAACCTTGTCCTCAAGGTTCAAGTCATGAAATTCATCCAAAAACTCTCTAAATTATCTGACGAGTAACAATTTCCACACACTTCAATGTCACAAGTGTAAAGTGAAACAACATTCCTCCATCCAGCAATGAACTAGGCCAGATAAAATGATCTAGATGTTCTGATGTGAGGTGTAACTTTATGTTGTCTTTGGAGAGTATTAAGGAAATTGACATTACTCCCGTTGCCTCTTGAACATATTGTCCAGCTTTAACTAGAACAATAACCCCTCCACAATGGCAAATGTCACTGCAACATACTCCTCTAAGGTGATGTTTGTAGGATAATGCCTTTGGCCGATCCAGTGACATAAGAGAAGTAAACTCATTACTTTCAGCTGCCACAGAACTACTCCAGCAATCTGGTAGATTCTCGTCCAGTTAACAGTACCACCCCTAGATGAATCATATAAACAACATCCATGTTATATGTCACAACAAAATGTATAAAGAATCTCACACAACAGCTATTGATATATTCCTCCATGCTATTCCCATTTCGCAATAGCTTGTTATCTTGTGGTTGGTGTCGGTGTACTGAATGCACAACCATTCCTGCCTCCAATAGTGCAATTCGAGCATTCCCGACAATGGTAGAATCAATTGCAGAAATAACATCTACAAGAAAATAAATATTAGTGAAGGAGGGAAATGCTTTATCCACCTCTTCGTCTGTGTCCTTCAATACAAATTCCTTAAAAATAACAGTCCAACTAAAATTGGGATCTCCAATTAATGGTCTTGCAACCTTGTGTCCACAACCAATCACACAAGACCACCGAAGAGTGTCGTCGAACATCCTTGTTGTACTAATTCTGAAATGTTTAACAGTTCCCTCGTCCATTGAAAACATTCCCAAGTCATCAAGGAGCTCACAATCACTGTACTCTGGTCCAACAACTACCAGCTTCCAATACTTCACTGCGGTGATTGCTTTCACGAGCTTAACATCATCAACAGCTTCGCGTAGGAAGGACGTGTTCATGGAATGATCATTGTGCACATCGAAAGCACGCAACGACAAACTAGTGGTACAAACATGTTGTCCACTTTCTCGACTTGATTGATCATGACCATACTGAGGCAGTTCAGAGAGAACTTTGTTTGGAATTGAAATTGCTTCATCATTAGTAGTGTTATTATACAAATCTGGATCTGTCACCATTTGATCATACCCACTAAGCACTGAAGAAACTATTAGTGATGGCCTATTGTCCATTTCTTCAGAAGTGTCATTATTTTCTTCAACAGAGGTAGTGTCCGAAGAATCTACATCATTACTCTTCTTGGGAATTTTATCGAACATGTGGTCTACCTCAGAATTTTTAGCAAAGAGATTGTGTTGATAAGACTGAGGCGAGGATGAGTTAGTAATATTACCCCACAATGGAATAACCTTTTGATAGTAATCCACTATCCTATCATTCTTGTTCTTGGGAATGGGTAAGAACCCGCGAGATGTGTCTCTAGTACGGGAGCCAAAACGAATCATCAATTTGTCCACAAAATGGTCCCAACCAGCGAGTTGATTGTTGCGAAATAACCATCCATACCATTCCAAAGCCTCACCATCAAAATAGAACGAAGCCACATTAAGCTTCTGATCTTCCTCAATTTTATAGCAATTAAAATAATGCTCTGCTTGAACTATCCAAGCGTCCGGATTCTCACCTCGAAACTGCCCCAATTTGACGTCCATAACTATGTTTTTGGGTTCAAAAGAGGTCGTATCCTTTTCCCCCAAAACCTCCCGCAACATCGAACGACATTCAGCGAGATCTTTAGAGATTGAATCCTTCATTTCTTGTATTGCATCCCGAATTGAATCACCAACGAAAGCCTTGAGTACTTTTTGGTCCTCCATTAGAGAGACCTCTAGATGAAAGCACCAATGTAACAAACTCAATTCCAACAGAAGCACTCTTATATATATTAATTACTGAATACAAGTTACAAGGTAGAATACGCACAATAAAGTAATAATACACTAATTACGGATAACTTAACATAGATGAAGGTAACTAGAAGGGGATGAGATACTAGACCATAGAAAGGAGATGAGAGGATCAGAAAGCCAAAGCTTCACATAAATTTCATGCCCCTTCTTCCAACTTCTAGTCCTTTTTAATAGAGATACTAATTGGGCCTGGATCCCCAAATAAAAGTATCTAATAGCCCATAGGCCCTTACCAAGTCACGTCGAGTTCACAACACTAGTCCACGGTGAACCACCTGTGGCCATTTCAATAATCGTGCATCCTAACGCCCATATATCAGCACGAAACCCCTGTTCTTCCCCACGAACTACTTCTGGTGCCATGAACATAGGTGTGCCACCAATTGTCACACCATCAACCCGTTTAGAACATCCAAAATCCCCAATTTTCGCACCAGTGTTACATAACAAAATGTTGTGACCCTTGATATCGCAATGTACTATCCCTTTCGAATGTAGGTAATCTAGGCCTTGAACAATTTGTTTCGTGTAGTGTCGAATCAATTCCTCATTCAATTGGCCTCCCTGTTTCCTAATTTCATCGATGAGTGTTCCATCGGGCATGTACTCCATCATAAGATTGAACATTACCTTGTTGTTCTCTCTAGTTACATCGTACCCCTTGTAGTCAACTACGTAAGGAGAGTTCAATGTTGATAGAATTTTTTGCTCTTTTTCCAAGAATTCGGATCGAGACAACTCCGTGGACTTGACAGCAAAAATCTCACCGGTGCAGCGTGACATGGCGACCGACACGGCTGCTGTAGAGCCATGGCCTATAATGTGGCCTCTGGTCCAGTCCATTTTTTGTTTTTTTGGAGAAGAATTTGGTAGGAGCCAGTTAGGAAGTGTAAAGAGTTTAGGACATGTTCCGTTACATAGAGGCTATATTATACTATAATATAAACTATAGTGTATAAAATAATGAATGTCTAAATTAGTTTGGTAAGGCTTAGGTTTGCCTTCTTTCCTATTAAAAGACTTGAAAAGTTTGGTTATTTTAATTATGGCCAATTACTTGTGGTTTTTAGGCAGCTTTCGGTATGCCAGAGGACAGATATGATGTGGCTTACTAGGAAGGTGCCACGTGTCAAGCTGTGAAGTGGGTAATTGAATTTTAATCATCTTTCAAAAACAAGTTGGAGAGGGTGGATTGGATTGGACCAACAAAAATGGTTGCTATTAGATTTTTCTTCTTTCTTGGATAAAAATATATCAAGTATAATATTTATACCAAATCATATTAATTAATTATGATTAAATGATAAAATTAAGGTTAATTATGGTTTAATGATAATGATATGTGAATGATATATATATATATATATATCATGTATTCATTAGTTTGATATATATAACTTGAATCAATAAGTTTTTACCCACTTTTTGGTAGGTTGTGAAGTTTGTGGTTTAAATATTTTTTCGAATGAACTTTATCATAATTATGTACTAACATCAAATCCTCCTCATACATCTAGTGAAAACAAGAACTCAGGTTGAAGAAGGTACTTGTGGGTTCCTATTCTTTATTTTTTGAAGAGTCCGAGCAACATAGATGTTCTCATTCCTGTTTTATGGTCTTCATTTTGTTGCATTCCTCATTCAAAGAATTTCATCCAATTTCTTAAAAATATTTGAGGCCATTTCTAAAAGTTTATTAGCAAATGTTTTGTTAGGATCAGAATATGTAGTAGAAGAACTACTTGTATAATTTGATCAAGCAAAACTTAATACTTAGGTAAGTTAAGACATTCATTTTAGTCAACAAAGTCACTACTTACATGCTTGAATCGAATCTTAAAGTTGTTTTTCTTTCTTTAGTATCTGTGTTAGTTCATTATGAAGGAGGATCTGTCCTCGTGCATTATAAAGTACCACAATTGTTTCCTAAACCCTCGCTGCAAAAAAAATGCGTTATCTGCGGAGGGGTTAAATTTATATGTTATGGTGGTCAACAACCTCCACAATCAATTGCCCGCCCCAAGAACATTCACCGTTGCCAGTTTGCGGAGATTTTCCTAGCCGCCGTAATATTTTAGCGGCGGTTAAAATCCCCGCTATATGTCGAGTTTTAGGTTAATTATTTAAAAAGTTGTGGCCCTCCATTGATTTTTTATTTATTTATTCATTTATAATTCTTACAAACTGATTGATATGATATTTTATTATACAAATTGCTTTCTTAAATAGGTAATGTTAAAGATACTATTGAACTAAAATTACATTAACATAAACGAATATAACATTAGTCTCAAACATATATTTCAATGATTAAACACAAACATTAGTATCATCATTTGTCTCAAAAACTAAACATTAAGCACATTCATTCCAACGATTAATCATAAAGGATCTACTACATCCATTCAAGCAATTACTATACTTAATTATCTAATACAACTGCACGACAAAATTAACTTCATTGATTGTTATTTGGATTACTTCAATTGGAGGATCTTCTTTTATTCATACGTGAAATGGATCCACTAGCTGCATCACTTGGCTACAAAAAGAATTTAAATTATAATTAATCAAAAGGACCACAATAAAATCATATTCAATAAACTACAACTTAGCTAATTAAAAGAGATCAACTTAGATCATTTCAGCAGAAAGCAAAATATGAATACAAGCTACTATCTGCATACAATTTATCTACCGAGCACATGATTTAGGAACCATCATTCACGAACACACAACACATAACATGATTTAGGAACCAACATTCATGGGCACATAGGTTAAAAAATATCCGAAGTAAAATTAGTTTAGTTCTATAGATAAGACCATATGTTGTCACTTATCAAATATTGATCTCAATTTCAACTCGAGTAATCTTTGCATGGAATCAAAGCAATATAACACTTAACTCGAGTTGATATTATGAATAAGATCAACAGGTTGAAAACTTAAAAGAAATAACACACAAGCTCATATGTCTTTTCAACAATAACTTTGGTCTTTAAGAAGATAATAAAAATCAACTAATCGTCCAAACAATCATCAAAATACAATAGTTGAAAGAAATTTGAATATAACTCCATGAATCCAATGATAAAGACCCATGAAAATTTTGAAACATGCTCAAAAAGTAAAAGAAGACGAGAACTAACATGAATTTGGCCTAATTCTACATCAAACAGGTGCAACAAAACTAATACACAAACTTAGAACCCAACTTTTCTTTTTCCTTAAAGCATATTATTAGGACCAAAATAGAGCCAAAAATTACAGCTTAATGAATTAGTTGCTACTTACCTCAACAGAGATAATGAGACAGAGAAACACTGATTGCAAAATTTCAAAACTGAAAGCCTTCTTAAAGAAAAGATGAAAAGAACAAGGTTTATTGAGGGGTTTTAAGGTATTAGAATTTAGCCCACAGAAGTGAAGTGTCAAATTTCAGAAATAACAAAGTAGAAAACAACTTATTATTACATGTGGTGCAGGTTTTGTTTTGTCAACTTCAAAGCCACCTAATCCTATCTTTTAGTGCTGTTTAAATGTATAAAAACGAGCTGTCAATATTTTATTGCATAATACATAAACGTGTTTTTAATTTAACTTAAGCAAATATCTATGCCTTTCAATTTTAAATATGTATAAATAGACTCTTAAACTTATATAAATTAAACAAATAGATACATTCGTCTTAGTATAGAAGACAAAGTAAAAGATATATTTATATACTTTGCCTATTTTATTTGGACATCGCTTTGCAAAAGTACTTATACTAATATTTTTAATCATAAGTATACTTGTTTATATTACTTTTTATTTATTTATTTCTAATCAGTAATAATACTTTACTAATTAATTAGAAAATTTAAAAACTTAGATATAATAAAAAAAATTTCCTCAGAAGTCATGTATTTTTAGACAAGATTAATTTGTTAAAACTATAAATATTTGGAACCTTAGGTAGTATATGCAAATGTATTTTAATTAAACTCAATTTTGTTATCGCTTTCCTATTTACCACTATTAGTTGTATCTTGGCAAGTGGAAAAACTCTTAGAATCTCTACCTCTGGAGCTAATACTATTTTCCTGAACAACTTCTTGAGTCACTATTCGTGGAGCTAATACTAGCGTGTCTCTTTCGCTTCTTCTTCTGCACTTTTCTCCCATAATTAAGACTCTTTCTATTTGATCGTTTTCTTCTCCGAGTTGTTTTCTTCACGTGTTTTATATCACGTCAGTGGCTACGTTTTTTTCTACTATAATCAAATCTGACCCAGGACCTGACCCCAGTCGAACCTAGGAAAAAATAATTCAAAAAAAAAAGTTTGACGGGGTCCCGGGGGGGGGGGGGGGCGGGGGGGGGGGGGGGCGGGGGGGGGGGGGGGATGGCGTAAAAAGTGAAGATTTTTAAAATTTGAAATATTTTTCAAAAAATAAATCTTTGAAAAAGAAAATTGATTAGGGTTGGCGCGGGGTAGGGGGCTAGGGGATGCCGTAAAAAATGAAGATTTTTAAAATTTGAAATATTTCCCAAAAGTAATTTTTTCTTAAGAATTTTTTTAACGGGAATGGCCTAG
>NW_006238959.1:65937-91646 GCF_000226075.1 Solanum tuberosum
AGGAGTTGGATGAGTTAAAAAAATCTTAATATTTGAAACAATTTTCAAAAATATTTTGTAAATTTTTTGATCTTTTTGTTTGATGGGGGCAGGGGGCTATGTCACTCCCCGAGCCTACACCCTAGACGTGATCGACACTCGTGAATCATTTCTGGTCCCCAAGTGAACCCTTGGCCTGACTCACTACTCAGCAGAAAACTTACTCAGTTGAAATAGAAATCTCAAAATAAACTCAACTCATAACGATTTAACTCAAAATACTCTGAAATACTCAATACAAAACTGTTCAACTTATTGAGACATCATTACTTGAGGAAGTTGGTTAGCTATATCAATACAAAACTATTCATATAAAAGCTTAAGCTGTTAGAGAGAAGCACACTTTTACTATTTAATAATATTCTCAACACGCCCCCTCACGTGCGGGTCTGATTTTTTTTTTTATGGACCAAGCATGTGGAAATTCTTTTTGATTTGGGTGGCGGTGAGATTCGATCTCAGGACCTCTGCCTGCTCTGATACCATGTTGAAGTGTGTGACCATCTCATCTAAAAGCTTAAGCTGTTAGAGAGAAGCACACGTTTACTATTTAATAATAATATTCTCAACACAACTCAAGTCTTGAATATTAATAATAGAAATGGAAAAGACTCCTCAAAACACTACTGTCTATGAAGCCTCTAACAACTATGATGGAAGTCGGGACAAGACCCACGACATCCTAACAAGAATGAAAGTAAGTATGGAACCCTCCGAAGCAAGGAAACTCACCAAAGCAAATCTGAAACTGTTGTTGATGACCCTGATTACCTGTATCTGCATCATGAAAGATGTAGGCCAAATGACGTCAGTACATTAAATAAATGTACGACCATGCAAGGGGAACTCTAAAGCATAGACATAAGCTTGAACTGATAAAAAGGAAGACATACTCACCTCATCTCAACTTAACTCAACTCAAGGATACTCAACTCAGAAATACTCAAATCAATTCAATATAAAAGCAACAATAAAGATACAGTATAAAGAAAGCTTTTAAATCAGTAGATAATACCTCAATGTGTTTTAAAACACAATAATAAACTCTTTACTCTTATTTAGGAGATTCTCTAATCGACAACCATCACTATGAGCTATGTGATGATACAACTCGCCCACGCTACCAGAACTGTCCTATACCTTGTTGGAGTATAAGACATCCTAAACTAAGTGGATCCACTAAGTTATGCTTAAAAGCAATAAGGAATCATCTAAAATGTATGATCCTTTACCCATGTTGGCATACATGATTTATGAGGATTTTTAGTTGACTGAACGCATCCTCATATCAGTGCTCAATTCTACTCCCAATAATATATTTATAACTCATGCTCATATGTTTTAAAGAAAACATAACTCTTCCTCAATTTGAGATAATTACTCAAAAGATTTCTCTGAAAAGAGATGATACTCAAAAACTCCTCATGAACTCATTTAGAAAACAAAGTTTCTTCTCGTTTTTAAATGTAAAGGTGGTACATACTTGAGAATACTTAGTCCCCTCTTATTCATTTTCAAATATGAATTCAACTCTCCTCATTCTCATACTCATGTACTCAAGTCTTTAAACAAGTTTTAAAAGATTGTATAAGACTTCTCAAAATGACTCGAAAGGACTTCCTCGAACATTACTCTTAACTCTATCTTGAATTTGAAATGTGAATTCAAGATTTATGATTCATGATATATAGGATCTCTCGATGATTAATGAGGGTTTAAATTGATAGGATTAAGAAGAGAATGAAAGCTCAACTCAAAGAAACAAGTACGGATCGAAGAACGGAGAAGAAAGTGGGCTGACGCTCTGGCGCATCCTTGGTGAGCGGCGCCAGCCCTCCTCTTACTGGGGCTGGTTTGTGGCGCGCTGCAGGCGCATAGCGCCAGCCCTCTTGGCGCATCTGGGGAGTGCCGTCCCAGCCAATTTTCAGAACATTCTAACGAATTTTTCTTCTCGATTTTTTGCACTAATTTACCAAGAATCGATTGATTTCTTCCAAACTTTCTTAGATTCGTAAACCCAATAAAAGTAAACAAAAATCTACTCAAATTTCCTCAAGAACAACCCTCAAACTCAAAACCCTCGCCTCAAGAACTCATCAAACTCCATTAATAACGAATGAAGAACAAAGCCTCAAGAAAACTCATCAAGAACTCAATACACGAAATCTCATGGACGAATTCAATAAGGAAATTCATGATTGGAGTATGGGTGAACTAACCCATCACTATGAGAACTTACATACCTCGAAAGAATCAAATTTTTGGCGAGAATCCTCAAAGCTCGCAAGAATCTTGAACGTTCTACTCTTCTCCTGTTGAACTCTTTACTAAAATCCTAAGCGTGTTTATGAAGGATTAAAACTAATTGCAATCAGTTTAGACCCCTAAAAGATTAACAAAAATGAGCTAGGCTAGTGGGGGAGTAAGGAAAAGACTAAAATACCCCTCCTTAATTTTGATGAATTTTCTTAATTGGACAGGCTGAACTCAAATGACATATCTCCCTCATCCAGACTCGGAATTTAGCAAACTCAGCGGCGTTGGAAAGATGACTCAACAAACTTTGATTTGATATCTCTTGGGTCACCTAACTCATCCTGTGCTGAAAGTTATGGTCGTTTGAAGTTAACCCAAAACTCACAATTTAAGAATAACTGGCACTACTCTCAAATTGGTTATTTCCAATTTAGTTCTTTCTAAGACCGAGGTGTTACAGGCTGGTTCGGGGGTAGGGATAAAAATAGGAAAAAAAATACTAAAGTACATAACATTAGTTTACCTATTCTCATTATTTCCCTACTCTTTTATTATAATACAAAATTCCCTACTTTTTCCCCAATTTAACTTTACCGGATACATTATTCTTTGGAAGCCAAAATTGACGTTTTCCATTCCCTAATTTTCGCCCTCAATCTCTCCCCATTACCAAATGAGTTATCAAATTCAAATCAATTTGAATTTCAAAAGAATCCTATCACTATTCAACAACATGCAGAGTTCAAATTAAGTTGTCTCATCTTCTTCATTATAATTTCCTCTTCTTCTTTTTTTATTGTGTATTCATCGTTTTGGATCTTGCATTATGCATCTAACATCTACCAAATCTCGAATATTTGATTCAGAAGATCCTAATTGGACAGAATTGAGATCTAAAAGGATGCATGACCCGACAATAATGACAAATCAAATTTCCAGCAAAAGAAAATTGGAAAAGGAAGTACATGCATATTCTAAATCAAAGGATGCGAAAACCCCAAAGAAAAGGGGTAGAAAGGTTGCCCCTCCCATTAATCGACCAGCACTACCCATGGTATGCATTTTTTATCATATATGTATCCCTTGTTTTTATTCGTTTTCTTTTAATCTGATGATAAATAATTTTTTGTTATGTATCTTGTTTGAAATATGCAGTTGTTTTTCAGATACAATATTTTTTACGAATTTTGTTGTTAATTGTTAATGTATCAAAAGTGAAGAGAACTGTATATAAGATAAGTGCTCAAATCACATTTTTGTTTGTAGGTTGTTTTTTGTACAATGTATCATTCTCATAGATAATTGTGCAAATGATACTTAAACAACATATAATGGATATGAGATTTTATATTTTGTATCATAGTCAAATATATGTCACTGTATATACTGAATAATTGACTTTGTGTAACTATTATGTTTTGTTATTATTTAGTATCAAATAAAGTGAAGAGTACTGTATCTAAGATAGTTGATTAAATCACAATTTGGCATGTAGGTTATTTTTTGTACAGTGTATCATAGTCATAAATAAATGCGCAAATGATACTTAAACAACATATATTGGTTATGAGATTTTATATTTGTATCACATTCAATTATGTCACTGTATATACAAAATAAGTGATTTTGTTTATCTATTATGTTTTGTTATTATTTAGTATCAAATAAAGAGAAATATCATTATATTTCTGAAATAGTATAGCATTTCTCTCTGTAGGTATGCATGTATCATTTACTTTTTTTTATGATTGATAAACATCATTTATGGAATTGAAGAATATGAAATATGTAATTAAACATATTCCAAAGCACTCCCTAAAGTTTGATCCTACTTACAACTCAAATTTTAATCAAGATTTAGTGTAGTCAATAAAGGACGAAGGTATGAAATTATTCAAGGATATCATATTTGCTCCATACCTAAATATTCCCAAATGCAACTATCAAGGTCAGATTACCAAGTGTTTATATCTTTTAGAGGTTGAGCAGGACAATCTAGATAAAGAAATTCACATTCATCATGCCAAAGGAAATGTCTTGCAGTTTAGTATCAAAGAGTTTGCTGTTAATACTGGTTTGAAATGTAAAGAAAATATCAAAGATTTTACATATCCAGATTCAAAAACCAGTAGGCTGGTGCAAAGATATTTTCCTGGTCCAAATTATAATGTAAATAAAGGACATCTGGTAGATCGTTTTATACAAGGTGGTTGGGACAACACTGATGATGCCCTTCAGATGACTATTTGTATTTCATACTTAGTGATGCAACAATTCCTATTGAAGATTTCTTCATGGTAGAAGATGGCAGTTATGAACAGTACCCGTGGGGTTGACTTGCCTTCACAAAGTTAATGAAATCATTTAGAGAAGAGTACACCCCTAACAAAAAAATGTATCACTTGAATGGACTCCCATACACACTTAATGTCTGGGTATATGAACATGCATCTGTAATAAATAACGAGATAGTTGTTAAAGAAGGAAATGGTATACCAAGGATATGCAATTGGAAAGTTGTGGGTGCAAAGCCCAAATTTGAGATGTTTATGGAAACCATCTTTACTGAGGTAATTACTACATAACAATATTTTTACTTCCTTTTTTTAGTTTGCGATACATTATTACGTTTGTTCTCATGATGTTTTACTATTTGTTTAGAATGATTGTTCTAACATTCAGCCAACTCCCAAGGAAATTAGTCACTTGATTTACCAGATAACAGTCATGCACCTCCAATTCAACTAGATTCATCAAATGTTAATAATGAGGAGGTGCAATTGGAGGAGGTTCCTGATTTTGAAGACTTCTTATCAAAACCTCCGAAGCAACTATTAAGGAGATCAACCCGAGTTTCTAGCGCAGGATCTACCCCACCCCCCAAGAGAATAAAGGTTGTACATCCACATAAAATTATTGTTCCCAAAGCCACACAACCACATGAGCAACCAAATCAGCCATTTCAAACTCCAAATTCACAACTGCAACAAGCCGATAATGTATTTGGTGTTCCTTATAATACAATCTTTCGAAGAACAGCTTTGGACAGTGCAGGAATTGAGTGCAAGAATTGAGGAATTGAAGAATTTCATGAAGTGTTATGTAAGTAAACACAACCATATGATTTAAAAATTTGTTTGTTCATTATTAACTCCATTTAATATGCTTAATTTGAATCTAGGTTGACAACAAAATTAGAGCTCTTGACAACAAAATTGAAGTTCTTGAGGCGTTAATAAAAGAAAATCATGCTGAATTGTTGAAAGTTGTTGGCGCGAAAGATAACAAAACTGAAAAGGTTGTATCTTTAATTTTTTTGCTTCCCTTTTCAGTTTTGTGTTATGCTGATTTTTTGGATCATGAAGGATATTAGAGGCGTTTCATCGCCACATATAGTGGATGATTCTGTAGAGAAAGATAATGTTGATCCACAACCCAATTGTGATAACTTCAACCAATAAATCATTTCACCCGTGCAAATGGATTTTGCAACTGTTGATCATGATGTTGATGTACCTATTGTGGAGGTGGAAAAACAAAAGGGTTCTGAAGAAAATGTTGCAAAGGTACGTACATATCTGATACTTAAATTAATATCACATGCATTATTGTTCGTTTCAATTCCTTAAATAGTTTTAAGAATGTATCATGTTTAATGGTTGATACTTTAATAATGAAACAGACGTTGCTATTATTGTGTATCACTGATTGTACTTTATACATTAATAGTGTATATGATGCTATATTTAATATTTGTATCATGCACATTAATATTCTACCATTACCAGATACTTTAATTTAATTTTTCTTATAATCAAATCTACAAACACAGAAGGATGATACATCCATTAAGGAATAGGCAATGGAAGAGTCCACTGGGCTTCTTTCCACAATACACTATAGCGATCCTTCGAAAAATGTGATTATCCATGATAAGAAAGTGGTAAGTAAAGAGTTTTTTAATTATTATACATTAATTATTTTTGAAAAAAACCATAATAGTATCTGATATTGTAATAGGAATCACCAATTTTTTATTCAACAATGCTTAGAGCCTTTGCGTCGCTTTTTTCACCTTCAACACACACGATTGCACCTATTGTTGCATCGAAGTTTTGTATCTCTTCATCACTTTTATCCGATGTATCAATGAATAGGGGATACATACCGAATCCCACCTCATGTTTCTTAATTTCTATGTACAATTTCACCCTCGTATCATTTTGAATACACAATGGAGACGAATTACCTTCCACAACGTATTTGATCTCGATGTTTGTTTTCAATTCATCAATATCCAATTCAGCTGCAATTGTTGAAATAAGATTCACGAACGAAATATTTTCCCCAATCACTATCCCATCACTTCTGTATCGCTCATATCTAACATCACTTTCCCATAATCCAGAATGTCTTAACAAGATCGAAATATTCATTATGAATCTTCACAAAATTGCTCTCCAATTTTTTTTGAATCAAACTTCTACAGTTTTTTCGAAGAACAGGGAGAAGGTTTCATAATTTGAAATTTGAAATTTCTAGTTCAGTTAGAGTTTTATGAACCACTGATTGGTAGAAGGAAGAAACGTACGCGTGATTTGTGGGAGTCAATTATAATTTCTGTTTTTAATCCCTTATTTAACGCATTAAACTGATAACAATAGATTATTAATTAATGTATCCACCTGCACTATTATGTATCCGAAAGACACTAAAAAAAGGAATTTTTTGTAATTTATGAAAGAGTAGGATAGGAAGTAATTTTTTTCTTATACTATGTGCTTTGCATAATTTTTACATAAAAATATATTTAAATTTTTTTCTAAAATTATTTATTTATTTATTTTTTTGAATGGGGAGGATCTGCTACGGGGTATGGGTTGGGTAAGAAAAAAAATTAAAGGATGAAGTAGAGTTTTGGAAAATGTTTTCCTTGATTTTGGCAGGGAAGTCATTTTCCTTAAATTTGAGGAAAATGAATTGATTTTCCAAACATTTTAAGCCAACCAAACATGAAAAAATTGAAAAACATTTTCCAAAAAATATTTTCCTCCATACCAAACACACCCCTAGTCCATGTTGCTTTTTTGTGCTTGTTGAATTTATATTCTCTGTTGTGGTTCATATTGAATTTTTCTACAATACTATTAGATTGTGATGTCTTCTACCACAATTGATATTTTTACAATAAATTATGTTAACACTATAGAAAACAAATTCTGAGTAGTTATGTTCATATTTCAGCAATTTATCAGTCCTTATTTAATGAAAAGATGCATTTTATCACTCAATTGTCTATGATAATCACACTCAACACATCACTTTGGGCTACAATTTATTTTTTTTCCAGAAATTATTTTCCTTCATACCAAACACACCCTTAGATATAATTCTGAAATTAGTATCAAATTCATGCTCTTTGTATTTACCAGTCGAGTTACTCTTAAATTTATTTATTTTACTTTTTTAACTTTGAACCAATTGTAAATATTTGATACTGACTTATGAGAAGATTGTATTGTAATATCGTCGTATAAACAGATTACTGAATGTAGTTACATATATATATAATCTAATTTTTTTTTTACTTGGCAACAATATATTCAATTTTATTTTTATATTAATATGGCTCAAATTTCCGTTAATATTAGAGCAATATGGCAATGAATTTCTCGGCTTCAAAGATGAAAACAAATGATGGAGAATTTTTACCTTTTTCATATTTGATACAATATTCTTAGTTTTCAGTTGATACATATTTATTTCTAAGGTTCATAAATTGATATAAGCGTCAATAAAACATCAATTTGGTGGTTGATTCATCAATTTCAAAGTTGATTTTGCCATATTTCGTACATGATTCATCTATATCATAGTTGATTCATCAATTTCATGGGTATATTTTAAGTGATCATTGTTCAGCCATAGTAATAATACATTAACAACTTCTTAGCCTTCAAATTCTTCTTAATCGATTTTCGATCTGAAGTTATGCATCCTTTTCTTCCACCACCAATAGCGTTGTCCATTGAACTTAGGTGGTCTAGTTATTGAGTATTTGACCTTTGTCCGTATTCGATGGAGCAACCATTTGAAAAGATCCTTTCTAGGTATTAACCTTTTAGCGAAAACCTGCTTTGATACCAATTGAAGAGTTGTATGAGTCCCCGATAATAACAGGGACCAGGTCCCTTACTTGTTTCTACAACCATGAACAAAATGTATTGAAGATTGGTACGAGTTACCGCAATAGTGGTAGGAGATGTTGACTCATATGGATCGTCCCTGGTGCATACATGGTCCCTCTGAGAGACTGTTCCCCTTGAATGAACATTTCAATCATATAATAAATCGGCCTGGTGCATATATCATCCTTCATCTGGTTCCTCGATAAGTTTGTCAAATCAACATAATAAAGCATAGTACCGCAAAATTAGTGTCTCTATGTGTTCATTTAACTTAATTAAAAACGAAAAATAAAAATAAATTAGTATACTTTATAAAATAAGCTAGCTTAAAAATAACCGCAAATGTTTCCCCCCACTTCCCCCGGTGTGTGTATATATATTCTTTCGGTTTCCTTCATTAGTTCATAACGATTTTGTTTAACCGTTTTCTGGAAATGAGTAATTATCTGCCGCCTCGTCTGCCGGTTTTCTTTTTCCAGCATCATAGCAGGGCGGCGTACTTGATAATGGATCTTCATTACAGTAGTAATCGTGAAGAAGTTCTTATTCAACTCGACAATTTCATCAAACAGCCGAGAAGTGAATCAATGCGCATCAATCTTGGATATTACCTGTGGAAATCCTTCAATACAGTCAACAGAAGTGAATCAATGCGCATCGGTCTTGGATATCACTTGTGGAACTTGTTTGATACAGTTTACATACTTTTACAGGTACAACTAATTTCTTCAAATATGTTTCATACTTGAAATCTTGATCTAACTTAATTGAGTTTAGGAAGTAGCAGCAGTGTACCAAAAGTTCTTAGACTCAACATTAACCCTCAAGGAATCTGCTCGAGTTTGTAATGCCCTTACTGTATTTCAGGTAAAATACTTTTACATTTCTGTGCACACATAGATCATGATTTTCAGTTCATGATATGTAACAACTACTCTTTTATGAGTGCAGTGTATGGCCTCTCACCCAGATGCAAGAAAGTGGCTCGTCAAAGGTATGGATGATGGATGAGTTTCGTTTTACCTTTTCATTCTTTCAAGTCATTAAATGTATATGAAATGTAAATGTTCACAGTTGTGTGTTTCTCTGCATCCATTAGCATTGTCCTGTTCGATTTGCTTCGTGGATCGATTGAGATACGGAACAAGTAAAAGGGATCATAGAGTACTGATTTCTCTGCACTTCTATACTTTTTTTTTTTTTTTTGCAGAAAAAGTACAAGATTATCTTTACCCATTCCTCCAAATTACTCCAAATGTGATGTTGCCTCTGCAACTTCTGAGGCTTAGCATCTTCAATTTTATTGACGCCCTTACAAAGGTGATAATATAACTATTTTAGTACTGCAGCTATCGTAATATGATGTTCTGAATTCACTTTCTTGTGCAGTTTGATGAGTTACATGGGCATGAAATTCTTCTTTTATTTCTAGACACACAAATATTTTCTTCCTGTGTGAACTGCATTCGTGATGGTGATAAACCGATAAAGAAGGTTAGGCCTACCTTCATTTTCATCTTAATTCTATGACAGTGAAATTCCGATATAATCATTGAATGTGAGTCCATGAAACACAAACTTTTCGACTGTCTTTATCAAATTTTATTCTGAATTAAAAGTTGTTTTCTGCTGATTAAATGAAAAGAGTGTTGTGTGTGCAGGCTGCAACACTCATACTTATGAAAATCTTGATGCAAGAGGAAGGGTTAAGATATTGTTGTTCTCGCCCCGATGATTTTCTGTCAGTGATACGAATCTTGTGTCAACTTGTACGATCATTTTCTTATCAAATCCCTTGTTCACAGCACCTAAAATATGTTGTTCAATGCTTCCTAAGTCTTTTGCGGGTAGCTTGGGAAGACAGGTAATTTTTTTTGTCCCTGCTGCTCTTATGGTGAACTTGTCTCTAATTATCCAACATGATACAGGGTATATGAAACAGTGAGAGACATGCTTCCTCTACAGCTAATTGAAAACACTTTTCGCAATATTATTCATGTAAGTCCATCGTCTTCTTTCTTCCGACAGACACAACATCCCTCTAGCTAATGTTCAAAACCAAAATATACTTTATGATATTATTAATTTGCAGAAAGATCCAGAGATTCCAGAAATGCTGCATCAGTTAGTGTGGAATCTTAATCATCGACCACCTCAATAATTGCTCGGAAGAGGATTGACGATAGCAAATAGTGTTGGGAAGGAATTCAACAAACTTGCTTTACAGAATCCAACACATATACATATAATAGTAGAAAGAGCTTAAATTAGGAGTAATAGTTGTAAATATGTAAAGGTTTTGAGTATTTGAACCTATAACTAGCCTTACTGCTTGCTGAATGAACATTCTCATTTTACTGTAAGAAGTTACTTTCTAACATCACTCGCATCTAATGGAGGACTCATATTCTGGAGTTTCCACATCAATATGTGAGAATAATTTTAGCTCCTTGTAGATGCAAAAGGCCAAACATTCAATTGTCTTATCCTCAAACTTTTCACAGATGAATCTCCACATATTTATTGCGATCATGATGAATCTCCACATGCTCTTTAACTATTGAAGAGTTGTACGAGTCCACCGCAATTCAGGGACCAGGTCCCTTACTTGTTGCTACAACGTAACTATAAACAGAAGAATGTATTGAAGACCTGTATTAGTTTTCACTGCAGTAATGAGAACATGACTCCTTGATCAAGAAATTAAGTAAAATCACCATCTATTTCAGTAGGATTTTTTAAATCTCCACTAAAACATCGAGATTACTATCTCTTGCAATCTAGGAATTAAAATCTTAATCCCTCACTCTTACAATGTAAGCACTCTCTACATACAATAACTCCATTGTAAAGATAGCCAAGGCTAAATCTAGCCCAGAGAACTATAACCACAACTAACTCTAGCCCACAACACTAAAACAATTATCTCAAATCTACTTGTGCACATCTAAAGTCGAAGGGCATAAATATAAAATAACGCTAAGTTAAAAGGCATATTTATGTATTGTGTCTTTTAATTTTGCGAAATTTGAATAATAAAATTATTATTGATATTCAATCCTGAGAACTTTTTCTGTTTTGACAAAATAGATATTTGTAATAATTTTCCCATAAACAAAACTTTTTGAATGATCACATTGTGAATGTTATTGTTTTGTTGATATGAGGAGAAATCTTCAAATTTATATAGTTTCAAATTTTTCTTCTAAGAAAATATTAATTAAATATGGAAGAGAATTATATTTTCCTTATCGAAAATGTTCAAGCATTTATGGTAATACTTTGACTTTACTTAAAGAAAAAAATAATAATTTAAAATATGATGAGAAAATCATGACAAAATCCTAACAATATACCCCTCAACTTTGTCATTTAGAGTTGATATGTCACTCGTTACAAAAGTGGCTCACTTATGCCCCCACCGTTATAAAATTGACTCACATATACTCCTTACCTTTACAAAACAAAAGTGGCTCACGTATACCATTACGAAAGTTATAAAATTTATTTTTAAATATTTTGTTTTATTTTTAATATTTAAAAAATCATGTATTTAGTCCTTTTCACTCATAAATCATTTTTTTTGACTTCTTTGATTATTATTATTATTTGAGTTTCTTATTTTTATTTCAGTTTTCTTTTATTCTGTAGTGTAAAATAAGAGAAATAAAAAGAAAGAAGTGTGAATGAAAAAACGAAAAAAAAACTAAAACTATTTCTTTTGCAGGTATATTGTACTTTAGTTTTTTATATCGTTAAACTTTTTTTAGGACATCCATAATAAATTTTATATGAAAATAAGTGAAAAGAATTAATTTATCCATAAACACAAATTAGCGTTTGAATTAAAAAAGCAAAAAAAACTTGTGAGAAGGATACAATATAAACTTACATAAATTATTATGAAAGTTAATTTAAAATTAATTTTTGCACTTCCATTAAAGGAAAAAGAGTATATGTGAGTCATTTGTGTAATTATAGGGAATTAGAGATATATATGAGTTACTTTCAAAACAACTGCATATTATCTCCAATAAATTTGGCTTGAATCCTGAGATTCTACATGAATGGAAACCTTCCCCTCCACTTCCCCCGTGTGTATATATATATATATAAGTATCTGCTCTCTGTTTCCTTCATTAATTCATACACACACAGTGCAGGAAAAGAAAAAAAAAACAAGAAAATAAAGATTTAGTTTAACCGTTTTCTGGAAATGAGTAACCCGTCGGAGCGTCGTTACAGGGCGGAGCAATTGATAATGAATCTTGGTGAGAGTAGTATTCGCGAAGATGTTCTTATTGAACTCAACAATTTCATCATAGAGCAGTCAACTGAAGCAATGCGCATGGATCTTGGATTTCACTTGTGGAACTCTGAACTTACACTCACCATACTTTTACAGGTAGCTATGTCTTCCAATTGCTTCGTTGTAACTTCACCACTCTTAATTGATTTATGGATCTAATTTTGATTTTAGGAAGTAGTAGCAGTGTACCCCAAGCTTTTAGACCCAACATTAACTATGGCGGAATGTACTCGACTTTGTAATGCTCTTAATGTAATTCAGGTGAATATACGTTTCGGTTCTGTGTATCGTCACATGATTTTCATATAGCCTATAAAGGCGATAGTCAGTGCCTCATAATTAATCTTTTATGAGTGCAGTGTATGGCTTCTCCACCCAGATGCAAGAATCGGGCTCCTCAAAGGTAGCAACAACAAATTGCTTATTTAGATTGTGACACGGAACAAGATTTATTTCAGTTGTTTATTCTTCTAACACTATTCTTTTTTATGCAGCAAACATACCATATTTTCTTAATCCATTTCTCCGAATCTCTGAAAATGTGATGAGGCCTCTGCGATTTGTGACACTTAGCATCTTGAATCTTATTTCTGCCCTAGCAAAGGTCATAATACAGTACCTAATTTACCTTTAATGCACCAGAAGCATGTGATATATCATAATCTGATCCTAACGAGTACTAATTATACGATTTCTTGTGCAGTTCGATGAGTCATATGGGCAAGAAATTCTTCTTTTATTGCTAGACACACAAGTAGTTCCTTTATGCATGCACTGCATCCTTCATGGTGATCAACTGATACGGAAGGTTAGTTCAGTGATCATCCGAAATGCTTCTACTGTGATCAACTTTTATACATGTAGTTCATATGAAAATAATTTGAATTAACCAGAATAAAAGATCACAAAATTAAGAACAAAGCAGAGGAGGGGTTTTGCCAAGAAGGCCCTTCTTTGTTTCTTTAAAAGAAAGTTTAGAATGGAAGAATTGAAGAAATGACCTGGTGATATCGTTTAGTGTTGATATCATCCACGTCATAGTAATGTTTGTTTTCATGATTCTGGTCCTCTCTCTTTTCTTCTCATTCTGGTAATAAGAGAGTGTATTTGAGTCGAAAATGGTCAAATACTCCCGAGAGTTTTTACATCCATATAGTTTTCTCATGTAATGTTCCAGCAGCTTGAGTCCTTACACAGTGTAATTCATTTGAAAGTGAGACCATGATAAGAAAACTGTCTTTTTCAACCTTTTTTCTGAATTACTATTGTTGATATGTCTGTGCAGGTTGCAACACTCATACTTATGAAAATCTTGATGCAAGAGAAAGGGCTAAAATATTGTTGTGCTCTCCCCGCTCGTTTTCTGTTAGTGATACAAGTCCTGCGTCAACTGGTAGACACATTTACTTCTGAAATCCCTTGCTCACAGCAGCTAAAATATGTTGTTCAATGCTACCTAAGTCTTTCGCGAGTAGCATGGGTAGGCGGGTAATTTGTTTTTGTCCCTGCTGCTCTTGTGGTGAATTAGTCTCTAATTATCAACAACATTATTGTTTGATTTGATCTTTCCCTTCATGATACAGGGTATATGATACAGTGAGAACCAATATTCCAAAACAGCTAATTGACAACACTTTTGGCATCATTACTCGTGTGAGTCCATCGTCTTATTTCTTCCCACAGATCAACATCCCTCTAGATAATGTACAAAACCAAAATATACTTTATGATATTAAGTAGTAATTTTGTGTTTAATTTGCAGGACGATCCAGAGTTCCAAATATGCTGCATCAGTTAGTGTTGAATCTAACTCGTCAACCATCACAATAATTGCTAGTAGATACAGCTAGCAAAAGTGTTGGGAAGTAACTAGTAGAAAGAGCTACCATATATAGAGATTAAACTACAACAATTTTGCAGCTTTACTATGTAATGATTTTGAATATGAACCTCTAACTAGTCTTACTGCTTGCTGAATGAACATTCTCCTTTTACTATTTTGCTGTAAGAAGTTCTTGTCAATGTCGTTATCTATACCAGATGCAACATATTCTTCTATTCGGAGTGTACCACTGAGGTCTATACATGGCAAAATTTTGATAACTTGTGGTGTTAGTTCTTCATCGTCTAATGATGCCTCGGCTTCAGTTTGATCATTTGTGGTGTGGAAGTCCTATGGTATCTAGTGTATTATGAACACTACCGTTCAGGCCACAAAACGAAACAGAACGAAGTGACTGGTTTACAAATTAAATTTTGAAAGTAGTATGATGCCACATTATCTCAAGTGTCTGTATAATGAGGTTAGTCTCAAGGACTCATGAGAGAAAAGGTTCTCATAATAGTCAATAGCAGCTTCTGAGATATTATCCTCCCCTTCTATCTACTGATTCTATGAATATGAAGTCTCTTCCTTCTACCTTTGATCATGTTATGGAAATATTTTGTCTCCTTCTAAACTCAACTTTAGCCTGGCTTTCTGCTTCCAAAAAGAATGTACATTCTTCATGTATTTTGCTTTGAGTTTGTTCACCTCATTTCTGTTGTTGGCATTATCATCTGCCTAGAGCTTCTGTTCTCCTTCTTCAATCTTTTTTTCAAAACTTTTAGCCTCTTCAAAGATGTCTCTAATCACTGTTTTAGACAATAGAGAGATACATAGGGGAATCTTCGGAAATATGGCTCACTTCGCAATTGTTCAGTATCTAAGGTGATTACACATTGTTCCAGAAGAGCCAAACTTTGTTGTTGACATTAGAGAAACATCCAGACATACCAAATTTCCGAGAATAGTGGTGTATTTTTGAACCATCCACCAAAGGTTCTTGGATAGCAAAGAGTGAAATTTTGTGTCTCTGAATAAGAGATATAACAATCTCAGTTGTACCTTGCAATAAAGTCTTCCTTTTTCCCATATCGTACAACAGGAAGAGTTTGTCAGAAATCACCTCCTAAAACTACTGCTTTTCCACAAAATCATAAATTGTCCATCTACATGAAAATGACAGCTAAAAAGACGTGAAAGACGACTAGCAGCCAAGGGTCTGGCTTAGTGATCGATAAAGTGAATTGAGCACCATGAAGTCTCACGTTCAAATCCCAACAAAGACAACATATATATTTGTATTTGACTGACTCCATTTGCTCCTTATTTTCATTCACATTGTGAGATATTCATAGACAGATACCTTAAAATAAGATGCTGAGCTAAAATAACCTAATTTGGACTGTTAAAGACAATCAAAAGACTCTAATTAGACTTGAGTGGAAGGGCTAAAAGTGGTCTGTGACTAAACTTTCAAGCAAAATGGAGCTTTGACACCAGCTAGAGCAAGAATAGATGCTGGAATTCCCCACAATGAGTCACCACATATTAGACCAGAAGCCATTGCAGGTCCAAAATCTTTAGCCTTCTGCTTGTTATACATTTGCCAACCGAGTAGGATCAATGAGCCTAGACACATGTCGATGGCAAAGTAGCCTCCAAGGTAAAATGGTATGGCCATGCACATTGGACTCGGAATGAATCGATAAATTCTATACTTGGTCTCAAATTTCTTCAGCAGTTGAGTCACTAAGTTGATGAGAATAGCAGCCAGAAAGAAGCAAAGAAGCCACATGAATGCCCACGAGACTATATCACCCGTTAGCAATGATATGTTGACCATGTAGGGGCAAAGCATACCAACTCCAACATAGGTAGATGAGAAATCAAAATATAACCTTTTGGCATATGCTTGGGAACCAAATGTATGCAAGCTAGCAAATCCACAGCATTCATCACGTGCAAATATCCACTGAACAGCCCCAAATATAAAGCTGAACCCAAACGATTTGAACAAGGAACCAACTTGTTTCTTGGCAAGCTCTGCTCTTTTAGGAGTGTGGAAACAGTTGATCAAGTATGCAGTTGCGGTTCCACTTGGATACGTCAACTTGTACTTCATTATCATCATCTTTCTTAAAGCGACAATTGAGAATAAACCGGCAAAGCTAACAACAAGAAGATAAGGAAGCATCCAAGTAATAGCAAGATTCTTAGTATTAATTGGTAAATTTCCTGAGATGCTATGTATGGACTCATTCCCAACATATAACTTGCTGTCCCACTGCTAAAAGCAATTCCAGAAGAAGCAACGACACACGTCTGTATGATGGTATTTTCCTGTCTAGTAAAAGGCTGTTTCAACATTCCAAATTTCTGAGTAAGAGACGTCCATGATTTAATTCCGGCAAATCCCAATAGTCCAGCAGCGACATTGAGAGAAGGGATAAGTAACTAATTATATTTGAACGAACTAGCAAACAAAGAAAGAGAGAAAGTGAAAAGTGAAAAGTGAAAAGTAAAAATTTGGTGAGAATAATTTTAGGTGGTGTGTTACGTCTATTTTTACGTCTATTTATAGTATAAGTTAAGAAATAACGTTTCCTGATTTGAGATGGAATGGGAATAACAATAATTAAACCACTTTAGACGGTTTTTGTTTAGTCTAATTTGACATGAAATGGGAAAATAAGTAGTACTTTTCCTCATCCCACTCAATCTGAATGGAATGAGATTACCAAAATAAACTATTTTGTAATTTGATATCGAATGGGAAACTGTAGGAAAAACTTACCAAAATAAACTATTTTCCTAAATTAACCAAGGTCTTTTTGTAGAATATATAAAGTACTTTTGACGGTTACAAAAACAATTAAACCGTTTTTTTATATTTTCTTTCTCACACTAGTCCCTCCATTTAATATTAGTTGTCTACATTACTATAAATAATTATACTAAATTATTTGTTAATTTGCAAAATCAAAATTGTTACAATTAATTATGTTTTATCCTTGTAAATTTGGATTAGCTTATTTTGAGTGCTTCTAAGCTAAAATAATTTTTCAACACGAGTATTTTGATAAGTTTAAAGAGTGCTTATAAGCACTTACTTTTAAAATAAAACGCTAAAAATAAGCCACAAGTTAGAAATTCTAACTTATGACTTTTGGCATATAAGTAAAAAATGAAAAGCCAATCGAAACAGGCTAAATTCTCATGTTTGGTTGGTGAGTGGAAAATATGTTTGAAAAGTTATGTTTTAGATTTTGTTTGGTAAATAAAAAACATTTTCCGGAAAATATCTTCTATTTTATGCGAGAGTAGAAAATACTTTTTAGGAAAATAGTTTTAGGCCTGGAAACCAATTTTGGTAACCGATCCAAGATTTGAACCCGATAACCCGAACCCGACGACAAAATCGAGATCTGACCCCAACACCCCATCCATAAAATGATCCCAACTCCCGACTTAAGATTCAATGTCAACCTCGACACCTAAACTGGGACACGACCCCGACGAACAATATGGGATTCCACCCCGAGATTCGACTCAAGATCTCACCCTAACTCCCAATTGGAACCTGACTTTCAAACTGAGACTTGACCCCGACATCCAAACCTAGACAAGAAACGGACACGAGACCTGAACCTGACTCCCGACTCAGAATTCGACATTCAAACTAGACCTAACCCAATTCTCGACCCCAACACCTGACCTTGATGAGTGATTCAGGATCTCGACATCCGACTTTGGACCCGACTTCAACCTCGACCCTGATCCCGTCATCCGACCCCAAATTGGGACCTAATACCCAAATTGAGATCTAACACCTGAATCAGAATACGACACTCAAATCGGGACCCAAAATCTGACTTCTGAACTGGATCCCACCTCAACATCCGACCTAAAATTCAACTTTCGAACCGAGACCCAACTACACCATCGGATTTGAGATCCAAATTTCGAACTAAGACTCGACCCCAACACCTAATGTGTAACCCGACTCTAACATCTGACCCCGACTCTCGATCCAGGACCCGACTTTCAAATCGGAACCCGATCCTGACTCTCAACGTGGGATCCAAATCCAATATCTGACCTGAGATCCAACTTTCAAATCGAGATATTATATCTACTCTAATTAATCCCAAATATCCAAAGAGAATAACTTCACAAGATCACTCCAAAGAAAGGGTTCACACAAGTGTTTCCCAACACAAACTCTTTTACAAAATTACTCTTAATCGAAAGACAAAGAAAGAAAGCAACGGAATATTTTCATATGCTTGAAGGTGTATTTCAACTAATGTCTAAGCTCCCTATTTATAGAGAAAAAATAGGCTTGTTGATGTCATGGATGATGTCTTTGGAAGATACAAAATATTCAACAAATCTCAATGTGAATATATAAAATATGGTGGCTTCCAAATCTTTGACAAATATAGTTGCAAAATATTTGACAAATATGGCTACCAAATTTCCACATTTATGGCTTCCAAATCTTTCACGAAAGATAAAATAAGTTTCTTCAATCAAACAAAAGGCCACATTACAAGTCTCCACTTTGTCTTGAGTTTGGTGAAAATATTAAATTTGCTCCATTCTCTCCGCAGAAGCCCATATGGGCTAAATTATTCTTCAGAAATGCCAATCAAGTTCAAACAAAGATTGAACTTGCTGACTGGAAGAGACTCCGTGAACATGCCGCTGGCAGGGTTGTCTCTTGTGTTAATCTTCTTAACAGAGACCTTTTCTTCGACAATGGTTTCCCGAATGAAGTGATACTTGATATCAATATGTTTCGTCCTCTCATGATACATCTAATCTTTATTCAAGTGAATGGCACTTTGACTATCACGTAAAATGATAATACCACCTTGGTGTGAGCTGAGTTCAGCAAATAGACCCTTCAACCATAAGGTTTCTTTGATCGCCTTGGTCACTGCCATATATTCTGCTTCGGTAGTAGATAAAGCTACTACATGTTGTAATGTAGCTTTCCAACTGATAGCACAACCACCAATGCAAAAAACATAGCATGTTAGTGATCTTCTTTTGTCAAGATCACCTGCATAATCAGAGTCTACAAAACCAACCAAAGTGTAGGATTTCTCCCAAACTCCAAACATGTGTTTGAAGTACCTCGCAAGTATCTGAGGATCCATTTCACAGCTTGCCAATGTGCTTTACCAGGGCAAGCCATATACCGGCTTATCACACTTACTGCCTGTGAAATATCTGGACGTGTACACACCATTGCATACATAATACTACCAACAACATTGGAATATGGTATATGTGCCATATACCTTTCTTCTTCTTCTGTCTTCGGTGATTGAGCAGCAAGAGGAGTACTCACTGGTTTAGCATCTTTCATACCAAACCTCTCCAAGACCTTCTCCAAGTACTTCTTCTGGGTCAGGAATAACCTTTTGGTTCCTCGATCTCCTTTGATCTCCATGACAAGGATTTTCTTAGCTGCTACTAAATTTTTCATTTCAAATTCACTTTTCAGCAGACTTTTCAAAATGTGAATTTCAGTCAAATCCTTAGCAGCAATGAGCATGTCATCAACATATAACAATAAGTAAACAAATGAACCATCATTTAACTTCCGAAAGTAAACATAACTATCATACATGCTCCTCGAATAACCATGGCCCAACATAAAGGAATCAAACCTCTTGTACCATTGTCTTGGAGATTGTTTTAATCCGTACAAGGATTTCATCAACAAGTAAACATGATCTTCTTTTCCTTCAATTTGAAATCCTTCAGGTTGATGCATGTATATTTGTTCCTCAAGTTCTCCATGTAAGAAAGTTGTCTTAACATCAAGTTGTCCTAATTCCAAATTATACATGTCAACTAAGACAAGCAAGACACAAATAGAGCTATGTTTAACTACAGGTGAGAAAATATCATTAAAATCAACTCCTTGTACTTGACTATAGCCCTTTGCAACTAATCGTGCTTTATACCTTGCATCTTCAACCCTTGGAATTCCATCCTTTTTCTTGAAAACCCATTTGCAACCAACAATTCTTTTACCCGACGACGGCTTCACAAGAGACCAAGTACCATTCTTGTGGAGAGATTCAATTTCTTCATTCATTGCAACCAGCCACTTGGCCGAATCAACATTAGAAACTACTTCTGAATAATTGGATGATTCTCCAATTTCTTCAGTTTCCTGTGCAACTGAAAAGGCAAATGCAACATAATCTCCATACCTTTCAAGTTTTTGAATTTGTTTCCTTGGTCTGTGTGTGGCTATAGAATACTCATTTGATATAACTTTAGAAGTCATAACTTCTGGAGCTTCAACTTCAAGAGTTTCAACTGTATTTTGCTCTAGGGTTGATGAGTTTGGCTTTGACTTGCTCCTTATTCGTATTACTAGAACTAGAAGACTCTTTTCTTGGGAATAACATAAAGGATTCATCAAAGGTTACATTTTTGCTAATTATGAATTTTGGTGACTTGGGATCAGGATACCAGAGTCTGTATCATTTCACCCCAGATGCGTATCCAAGGAAAATGCACTTTTTTGCCTTTGGTTTTAATTTACCATCATTCACATGCGTGTACGCGGGACAACCAAAGATTTTTAAATCAGAATAATTAGCAGGAGTACCTGACCAAATTTCCTCCGGAGTCTTAAAGTTCAAAGGTGCAGAAGAAGCACGGTTGACAATGTAACAAGCTGTAGAGATAGCCTCTGCCCAAAAAGCATTTGTCAACCCAGAATTTTAAATCATGCAACGAGCTCTTTCCAAACGAGTTCTATTCTTCCTTTCTGCAACACCGTTTTGTTGAGGGGTCATCCTCACAGTGCGATGTCGAGCAATTCCTTCATTTTTTTTCAAAATTCATTGAACTCATCATTACTAAATTCTAAACCATTATCCGTTCTAAGCCGTTTGACATGTTTTCCTATTTTCTTCTCAATCAACACTTTCCATTGTTTGAAGGTTAAGAAAACATCATTTTTATTTTT
The DNA here is from genome assembly GCF_000226075.1 of Solanum tuberosum. NCBI lineage: Eukaryota > Viridiplantae > Streptophyta > Magnoliopsida > Solanales > Solanaceae > Solanum > Solanum tuberosum. The sequence continues at coordinate 87,555 of NW_006238959.1, forward strand.
CAGGAAATAAACTCAAACCTTCCTTGAATAATCAATGAAAGTTAACATATACCTGGCACCACCTTTTGACGGGGTACAAGAAGGACCCTAAAGATCTGAATGAATATAGTCCAAAGTACCTTTAGTTTGATGAATTGCTGGAGATTTGAAGCTGACTCTTTTCTGCTTCCCGAACACACAGTGTTCGCAGAACTCCATGTTCTCATTACTTTGTCCATACAGAAGACCTCTTTTCCTGATGATGGAAAGACCTTTCTCACTCATATGCCTCAATCGCATATGCCACAATTTGGTGATGTCGGAATCAGATTGGGTAGAAACTGTAGCAGAACAGTGGATCCCAACAAAGTGTACAACGTTCCAGATCTACTTGCTTTCATGATCACCATAGCACCAAGAGATATTTTCATAACTCCACCTTCACCTGTGCATTTTCACCCAAGAGATTCTAGAGTGCCCAAAGAGATGAGATTTTCTTTAAGTCAGGAACATATCTAACATCAGTGAGAGTTCTTACCACACCATCGTACATTCTGATTTGAATTGTAGCTTTACCAAAAACTTTGCAGGGAGCATTGTTGCCTATCAAGACAACTCTACCTCCAACAGATTCGTATGTGGCAAATAAATCCTTATTGGGATACATATGATAAGAACAACCCGAATCCAAAATCCATTCATCGTTAGATTTAAAACTATTACTAGTAGCTAAAAATATTGTTCCATCAGACTCATCAGCAGCTAGGGGTGGGCATAAATACCGAAAAACCAAATCGAACAAAACTATTTCAATTCTTCGATGTCGGTTCTTCGGTGTTTTGATTCGGTGTTGGTTCTTTTTTTTAAATTTCGGTTCGGAGTTCGATGTAAGGGTCCCAAAACTACGGTGCACCGAAGAACCGAAGTTTTATTAAATAAATTTAAAATATTTATATTATATTATTTAATAATACTTATATATTTTGACTCATAATATTTACATAGCCCATTTCAATTTTTAACTTTACCTGGTCCATTTTAATTTTTAAATTTTGGAGCCTAAACAAAACAGTAAAGGGCACACTTTATTATTCACACTTCGAAACAGTAAAGGGCACCCAGCCTAAGCAAAACTATTTTGATGTTATTACTTTTTATTGTTAGATAGTTAGTTGTTACTTTGAAGTTTGAAGTGTGAAGTGAACAACAATTGTTACTTTATCATATTCCCTCTTTATTTTTATTCACACCGAAAAACGATTTAAAAACACCAAACTAAACTGAACCGAAGTAGAAAAAATTGAACTGAACCGATCTAGTTTGGTTTGAAATATGTTGAACACTTTTCTAAAACCGAACACTGATGAACCGAACCGAAGAACCGAATGCCCACCCCTATCAGCAGCTACACTTGCTTCAACGGGGTCAGTATTTTGCTGCTCATGTTTGTTTTCCTTGTGCTTTTCTTTGTTTTTCAACTTATAACATTCAGAAATAATATGACCTTTCTTATGACAATATTTGCACACCACATTTTTATATCTGGACTTTGACCTTGATTTAGACCTCTCACAACTTGATTCTTTCTTATTAGATCTACCTCTTACAAATAAACCTTCCCCATGGGTTACACTACTTTCTTCAGTAATATCTCTATCTATCTGTTCTTTTGATATTAAGATAGATTTGTTTTCCCTGTAAGAGATATTATCCTTTCAATAGAGCATAGTATCTCTAATATGCTTAAATGATTGGGGAAAGGAAATAAGTAATAAGACGGCTTGATCCTCATCAATAATTGTAGCATCAATATTACTCAAATCCATAATAATAGAATCAAATGCATCAAGATGTGAGAGTATAGAAGTACCTTCAACCATACGAAATGTGTAAAGTTTTTGCTTTAGGTATAGTCTGTTTTCCACTGTCCTCTTCATATACAAGGTTTTTAGGTTTTTCCACATGCCTTTGGCTGTGGATTCTGCAGATACTTCACGTAAAACCTCATTTGAGAGATTTAAAATGATACTTGATTTTGCCCTTTTGTCTATGACGGCAAACTCCATGTCCATCATATTTTCTGACTTCTTCTCCTTTCCTTCTAGTGTCATATCTAGGTCATCTTGAATTAGTATAGCTTCCATCTTTAATTGCCACATCCCGAAGTTTGCACTTGGTCAAATTTTTCAACATAAATCTTTGTTATCGTCATTTTTGGCCACTGAAACTAACCTGATTAGATCCGGCTCTGGTACCAATTTGTTAGGATCGTGAACTCGGGTACTGCGGAATTTAACCAAACAATGTTATAATGACAATAACAAAGACAATAGTAAGTTGATAATAATGACAGTAAAGTAATTAAAAAAGACATAAATTTAACGTGGTTCGATCGATGTGACCTAATCCACAAGCAAAGAAGAACAATTTCACTATATCAACAAGAGTATAAAATTAGAGCAAATACTCTAATTAATCCCAAATACCCAAAGAGAATAACCTCACAAGATCACTCCAAAGAAAGGGTTCACACACGTGTTTCCCAACACAAACTCTCTTACAAAATTACTCTTAATGGAAAGACAAAGAAAGAAAGCAATGACATATTTTCATATGCTTCAATGTGTATTTCAACTAATGTCTAAACTCCCTATTTATAGAGAAAAATAGGCTTGTTAATGTCATGGATGATGTCTTTGGAAGATACAAAATATTCAACAAATCTCAATGTGAATATATCAAATATGGTAGCTTCCAAATCTTTGACAAATATAGTTGCCAAATCTTTGACAAATATGACTACCAAATTTCCACATTTGTGGCTTCCAAATCTTTCCAAAAATAAGATAAAATAAGTTTCTTCAATCAAACAAAAGGCCACATTACACATACTTTCAGTAGTCCCTTCAGAGCTAGTTTCAGAAATTTGATCCCTTTTACAATCATCAGCCTTCTTTTCAAAATGAGGGGTTTTTTCTTCATCACTCACATTCTGGGTATCTCTATGAGTATCAACTGAGAGAGTAAGACTTTCATCCTGAAGATGATGACTTTCATCCTGAAGATGATGACTTATGTGTTGGATGGCCTGAGAATGGTTGTTCTGATGATTTAATTCCTCTTGTTTCTTCTTTTTTTGCTAGCCTTTTTCCTGGCTCAGGCACTTTGTGAAGTGTTGTTATTCACTTCTATAGAGACCAAGTACTTATTTGGACATTGTTTCTGAGTCTGGTCAAGTGCACCGTCTACATGGTTGTCGTTAGAGTTATTCACTTGAGACACCTCATTGACATTGTTCAGTTGAGAGGTAATGTTCAAATCTTCCTTATGGAGGCCTGATTACGATCAAACTCAGAGGACTTGAATAAAAAACTTGTGTCCTGGTTTCTTTATTTCATCTGGAAGTTGCTAGGAGATTCAACGGGTGGACTATCTTTGTTCCTTTCTTTGGTAAAGGGCTCAGAGATATTTCCCCCTTCCTTATGACTAATAATACCAAAAACCATGTTACTGATTATAGGAGGCCGAGTGTCAGAAATGTTTTTGTCCTCATTATCCTTTCTGAGATAAGAGATTGGTCTTAATGAAAGTCGAATTACCGCCTGATTGAAAAGTTGTGGTAGATTCAATAATACTGGATTCTTCATTATAGGAGGCCGAGTGTCAGAAATGTTTTTGTCCTCATTATCCTTTCTGAGATAAGAGATTGGTCTTAATGAAAGTCGAATTACCGCCTGATTGAAAAGTTGTGGTAGATTCAATAATACTGGATTCTTCATTATTGGTGTCCTTGTATTGGTCTTCAGGATCTGAAGGCTCTTTGCTTATACTCTCACTATCACAGTGGTCTTGATTGAAGTCTTGGTTGTTGGCATGACTGTGATTTAGGGTGTGTTTGGTATGAATGAAAATGTTTTCCAATTTTCTCATGTTTGGTTGGGTTAAATGTTTTGGAAAATGTTTTCCAAATCAACTCATTTTCCTCAAATTTAAGGAAAATAACTTCCCTTCAAAACTTAAGGAAAACATTTTCCAAAACTCTCTTCCAACTTCCAATTAAAAAAAAAATTATTGAAAAAATCAATTTATTTTGTCCCTACCCTCAAACCAGCC